>NC_083584.1:1034593-1379458 GCF_027579695.1 Neoarius graeffei | reverse complement strand
GCGCGCCTCCCCCTCCTCTCTCTCTCAGTCCGCGCGCCCTCCCCCTCTCTCTCTCAGTCCGCGCGGCCTCCCCTCTCTCAGTCCGCGCGCCCTCCCCCTCTCTCTCTGTCCGCGCGCCCTCCCCTCTCTCTCTCAGTCCGCGCGCCCTCCCCCTCTCTCTCTCTGTCCGCGCGCCCCTCCCCCTCTCTCTCTCAGTCCGCGCGCCCTCCCCCTCTCTCTCTCTGTCCGCGCCTCCCCCTCTCTCTCTCAGTCCGCGCGCCCTCCCCCTCTCTCTCTCTGTCCGCGCGCCCTCCCCCTCTCTCTCTCAGTCCGCGCGCCCTCCCTCCTCTCTCTCTCAGTCCGCGCGCCCTCCCCCTCTCTCTCTCTGTCCGCGCGCCCTCCCCCTCTCTCTCTCAGTCCGCGCGCCCTCCCCCCTCTCTCTCTCAGTCCGCGCGCCCTCCCCCCTCTCTCTCTCAGTCCGCGCGCCCTCCCCCTCTCTCTCTCAGTCCGCGCGCCCTCCCCTCTCTCTCTCAGTCCGCGCGCCCTCCCCCTCTCTCTCTCAGTCCGCGCGCCCTCCCCCCTCTCTCTCTCAGTCCGCGCGCCCTCCCCCTCTCTCTCGCTGTCCGCGCGCCCTCCCCCTCTCTCTCTCAGTCCGCGCGCCCTCCCCCTCGTCTCTCTCTGTCCGCGCGCCCTCCCTCTCTCTCTCAGTCCGCGCGCCCTCCCCCTCTCTCTCAGTCCGCGCGCCCTCCCCCTCTCTCTCTCTGTCCGCGCGCCCTCCCCCCTCTCTCTCTCAGTCCGCGCGCCCTCCCCCTCTCTCTCTCTGTCTGCGCGCCCTCCTCTCTCTCTCAGTCCGCGCGCCCTCCCCCTCTCTCTCTCAGTCCGCGCGCCCTCCCCCTCTCTCTCTCAGTCCGCGCGCCCTCCCCCTCTCTCTCTCAGTCCGCGCGCCCTCCCCCTCTCTCTCGCAGTCCGCGCGCCCTCCCCCTCTCTCTCTCAGTCCGCGCGCCCTCCCCCTCTCTCTCTGTCCGCGCGCCCTCCCCCTCTCTCTCTCAGTCCGCGCGCCCTCCCCCTCTCTCTCTCTGTCCGCGCGCCCTCCCCCTCTCTCTCTCAGTCCGCGCGCCCTCCCCCTCTCTCTCTCTGTCCGCGCGCCCTCCCCCCTCTCTCTCTCAGTCCGCGCGCCTCCCCTCTCTCTCTGTCGCGCGCCCTCCCCCTCTCTCTCTCAGTCGCGCGCCCTCCCCCTCTCTCTCTCTGTCCGCGCGCCCTCCCCCTCTCTCTCTCTGTCCGCGCGCCCTCCCTCTCTCTCTCAGTCCGCGCGCCCTCCCCCCTCTCTCTCTCTGTCCGCGCGCCCTCCCCCTCTCTCTCTCTGTCCGCGCGCCCTCCCTCTCTCTCTCTGTCCGCGCGCCCTCCCTCTCTCTCTCTGTCCGCGCGCCCTCCCCCTCTCTCTCTCAGTCCGCGCGCCCTCTCTCTCTCTGTCCGCGCGCCCTCTCTCTCTCTGTCCGCGCGCCCTCCCCCTCTCTGTCCGCGCGCCCTCCCCCTCTCTCTCTCAGTCCGCGCGCCCTCCCCCTCTCTCTCTCTGTCCGCGCGCCCTCTCTCTCTCAGTCCGCGCGCCCTCCCCCTCTCTCTCTCAGTCCGCGCGCCCTCCCCCTCTCTCTCTCAGTCCGCGCGCCCTCCCCCTCTCTCTCTCAGTCCGCGCGCCCTCCCCCTCTCTCTCGCAGTCCGCGCGCCCTCCCCCTCTCTCTCGCAGTCCGCGCGCCCTCCCCCCTCTCTCTCTCAGTCCGCGCGCCCTCCCCCTCTCTCTCTCAGTCCGCGCGCCCTCCCCCTCTCTCTCGCAGTCCGCGCGCCCTCCCCCTCTCTCTCTCAGTCCGCGCGCCCTCCCCCTGTATCTCTCTGTCCGCGCGCCCTCCCTCTCTCTCTCAGTCCGCGCGCCCTCCCCCTCTCTCTCTCAGTCCGCGCGCCCTCCCCCTCTCTCTCTCAGTCCGCGCGCCCTCCCCCTCTCTCTCTCAGTCCGCGCGCCCTCCCTCTCTCTCTCAGTCCGCGCGCCCTCCCCCTCTCTCTCGCAGTCCGCGCGCCCTCCCCCCTCTCTCTCGCAGTCCGCGCGCCCTCTCCCTCTCTCTCTCAGTCCGCGCGCCCTCCCCCTCTCTCTCTCTGTCCGCGCGCCCTCCCCCTCTCTCTCTCAGTCAGCGCGCCCTCCCTCTCTCTCTCAGTCCGCGCGCCCTCCCTCTCTCTCTCAGTCCGCGCGCCCTCCCCCTCTCTCTCTCAGTCCGCGCGCCCTCCCTCTCTCTCTCTGTCCGCGCTCCCTCCCTCTCTCTCTCAGTCCGCGCGCCCTCCCTCTCTCTCTCCGCGCGCCCTCCCCCTCTCTCTCTCAGTCCGCGCGCCCTCCCCCTCTCTCTCTCTGTCCGCGCGCCCTCCCCCTCTCTCTCTCTGTCCGCGCGCCCTCCCTCTCTCTCTCTGTCCGCGCGCCCTCCCTCTCTCTCTCTGTCCGCGCGCCCTCCCCCTCTCTCTCTCAGTCCGCGCGCCCTCCCCCTCTCTCTCTCTGTCCGCGCGCCCTCTCTCTCTCTGTCCGCGCGCCCTCTCTCTCTCAGTCCGCGCGCCCTCCCCCTCTCTCTCTCAGTCCGCGCGCCCTCCCCCTCTCTCTCTCAGTCCGCGCGCCCTCCCCTCTCTCTCTCAGTCCGCGCGCCCTCCCCCCTCTCTCTCTCAGTCCGCGCGCCCTCCCTCTCTCTCTCAGTCCGCGCGCCCTCCCCCCCTCTCTCTCAGTCCGCGCGCCCTCCCCCTCTCTCTCTCAGTCCGCGCGCCCTCCCCCTCTCTCTCTCAGTCCGCGCGCCCTCCCCCTCTCTCTCTCAGTCCGCGCGCCCTCCCCCTCTCTCTCTCTGTCCGCGCGCCCTCCCCCTCTCTCTCTCAGTCCTCGCGCCCTCCCCCTCTCTCTCTCTGTCCGCGCGCCCTCCCTCTCTCTCTCTCAGTCCGCGCGCCCTCCCCCTCTCTCTCTCAGTCCGCGCGCCCTCCCCCTCTCTCTCTCAGTCCGCGCGCCCTCCCCCTCTCTCTCTCAGTCCGCGCGCCCTCCCCCTCTCTCTCTCAGTCCGCGCGCCCTCCCCCTCTCTCTCGCAGTCCGCGCGCCCTCCCCCTCTCTCTCTCAGTCCGCGCGCCCTCCCCCTCTCTCTCTCTGTCCGCGCGCCCTCCCCCTCTCTCTCGCAGTCCGCGCGCCCTCCCCCTCTCTCTCTCAGTCCGCGCGCCCTCCCCCTCTCTCTCTCTGTCCGCGCGCCCTCCCCCTCTCTCTCTCTGTCAGCGCGCCCTCCCTCTCTCTCTCTGTCCGCGCGCCCTCCCTCTCTCTCTCTGTCCGCGCGCCCTCCCCCTCTCTCTCTCTGTCCGCGCGCCCTCCCCCTCTCTCTCTCTGTCCGCGCTCCCTCTCTCTCTCAGTCCGCGCGCCCTCCCCCTCTCTCTCTCTGTCCGCGCGCCCTCCCTCTCTCTCTCTGTCCGCGCGCCCTCCCTCTCTCTCTCAGTCCGCGCGCCCTCCCCCTCTCTCCCTCTGTCCGCGCGCCCTCCCCCTCTCTCTCTCAGTCCGCGCGCCCTCCCCCTCTCTCTCGCAGTCCGCGCGCCCTCCCCCCTCTCTCTCTCAGTCCGCGCGCCCTCCCCCTCTCTCTCTCAGTCCGCGCGCCCTCCCCCTCTCTCTCTCAGTCCGCGCGCCCTCCCCCCTCTCTCTCTCAGTCCCGCGCGCCCTCCCCCTCTCTCTCTCAGTCCGCGCGCCCTCCCCCTCTCTCTCGCAGTCCGCGCGCCCCTCCCCCTCTCTCTCTCAGTCCGCGCGCCCTCCCCCTGTCTCTCTCTGTCCGCGCGCCCTCCCTCTCTCTCTCAGTCCGCGCGCCCTCCCCCCTCTCTCTCAGTCCGCGCGCCCTCCCCCTCTCTCTCTCTGTCCGCGCGCCCTCCCCCCTCTCTCTCTCAGTCCGCGCGCCCTCCCCCTCTCTCTCTCTGTCTGCGCGCCCTCCCCCTCTCTCTCTCAGTCCGCGCGCCCTCCCCCTCTCTCTCTCAGTCCGCGCGCCCTCCCCTCTCTCTCTCAGTCCGCGCGCCCTCCCCCTCTCTCTCTCAGTCCGCGCGCCCTCCCCCCTCTCTCTCGCAGTCCGCGCGCCCTCCCCCTCTCTCTCTCAGTCCGCGCGCCCTCCCCCTCTCTCTCTGTCCGCGCGCCCTCCCCCTCTCTCTCTCAGTCCGCGCGCCCTCCCCCTCTCTCTCTCTGTCCGCGCGCCCTCCCCCTCTCTCTCTCAGTCCGCGCGCCCTCCCCCCTCTCTCTCTCTGTCCGCGCGCCCTCCCCCTCTCTCTCTCAGTCCGCGTGCCCTCCCCCTCTCTCTCTCTGTCCGCGCGCCCTCCCCCTCTCTCTCTCAGTCCGCGCGCCCTCCCCCTCTCTCTCTCTGTCCGCGCGCCCCTCCCCCCTCTCTCTCTCTGTCCGCGCGCCCTCCCTCTCTCTCTCAGTCCGCGCGCCCTCCCCCTCTCTCTCTCTGTCCGCGCGCCCTCCCCCTCTCTCTCTCAGTCCGCGCGCCCTCCCCCTCTCTCTCTCTGTCCGCGCGCCCTCTCTCTCTCAGTCCGCGCGCCCTCCCCCTCTCTCTCTCAGTCCGCGCGCCCTCCCCCCTCTCTCTCTCAGTCCGCGCGCCCTCCCCCTCTCTCTCTCAGTCCGCGCGCCCTCCCCCTCTCTCTCGCAGTCCGCGCGCCCTCCCCCTCTCTCTCTCAGTCCGCGCGCCCTCCCTCTCTCTCTCAGTCCGCGCGCCCTCCCCCCTCTCTCCCTCTGTCCGCGCGCCCTCCCCCTCTCTCTCTCAGTCCGCGCGCCCTCCCCCTCTCTCTCTCTGTCCGCGCGCCCTCCCTCTCTCTCTCAGTCCGCGCGCCCTCCCCCTCTCTCTCGCAGTCCGCGCGCCCTCCCCCTCTCTCTCGCAGTCCGCGCGCCCTCCCCCTCTCTCTCGCAGTCCGCGCGCCCTCCCCTCTCTCTCGCAGTCCGCGCGCCCTCCCTCTCTCTCTCAGTCCGCGCGCCCTCCCTCTCTCTCTCAGTCCGCGCGCCCTCCCCCTCTCTCCCTCTGTCCGCGCGCCCTCCCCCTCTCTCTCTCAGTCCGCGCGCCCTCCCCCTCTCTCTCTCTGTCCGCGCGCCCTCCCTCTCTCTCTCAGTCCGCGCGCCCTCCCTCTCTCTCTCAGTCCGCGCGCCCTCCCTCTCTCTCTCAGTCCGCGCGCCCTCCCCCTCTCTCTCTCAGTCCGCGCGCCCTCCCCCTCTCTCTCTCAGTCCGCGCGCCCTCCCCCTCTCTCTCTCTGTCCGCGCGCCCTCCCTCTCTCTCTCTGTCCGCGCGCCCTCCCTCTCTCTCTCTGTCCGCGCGCCCTCCCCCTCTCTCTCTCAGTCCGCGCGCCCTCCCCCTCTCTCTCTCTGTCCGCGCGCCTCCCTCTCTCTCTCTGTCCGCGCGCCCTCCCTCTCTCTCTCTGTCCGCGCGCCCTCCCTCTCTCTCTCAGTCCGCGCGCCCTCCCCCTCTCTCTCGCAGTGCGCGCGCCCTCCCCCTCTCTCTCTCAGTCCGCGCGCCCTCCCCCTGTCTCTCTCAGTCCGCGCGCCCTCCCCCTCTCTCTCTCAGTCCGCGCGCCCTCCCCCTCTCTCTCTCAGTCCGCGCGCCCTCCCCCTCTCTCTCTCAGTCCGCGCGCCCTCCCCCTCTCTCTCTCAGTCCGCGCGCCCTCCCCCTCTCTCTCGCAGTCCGCGCGCCCTCCCCCTCTCTCTCTCAGTCCGCGCGCCCTCCCCCTGTCTCTCTCTGTCCGCGCGCCCTCCCCCTCTCTCTCAGTCCGCGCGCCCTCCCCCTCTCTCTCGCAGTGCGCGCGCCCTCCCCCTCTCTCTCTCAGTCCGCGCGCCCTCCCCCTCTCTCTCGCAGTGCGCGCGCCCTCTCCCTCTCTCTCTCAGTCCGCGCGCCCTCCCCCTCTCTCTCTCAGTCCGCGCGCCCTCCCCCTCTCTCTCTCAGTCCGCGCGCCCTCCCCCTCTCTCTCTCAGTCCGCGCGCCCTCCCCCTCTCTCTCTCAGTCCGCGCGCCCTCCCCCTCTCTCTCTCAGTCCGCGCGCCCTCCCCCTCTCTCTCTCTGTCCGCGCGCCCTCCCCCTCTCTCTCTCAGTCCGCGCGCCCTCCCCCTCTCTCTCTCAGTCCGCGCGCCCTCCCCCTCTCTCTCTCAGTCCGCGCGCCCTCCCCCTCTCTCTCTCAGTCCGCGCGCCCTCCCCCTCTCTCTCTCAGTCCGCGCGCCCTCCCTCTCTCTCTCAGTCCGCGCGCCCTCCCCCTCTCTCTCGCAGTCCGCGCGCCCTCCCCCTCTCTCTCGCAGTCCGCGCGCCCTCCCCCTCTCTCTCTCAGTCCGCGCGCCCTCCCTCTCTCTCTCAGTCCGCGCGCCCTCCCCCTCTCTCTCGCAGTCCGCGCGCCCTCCCCCTCTCTCTCGCAGTCCGCGCGCCCTCTCCCTCTCTCTCTCAGTCCGCGCGCCCTCCCCCTCTCTCTCTCTGTCCGCGCGCCCTCCCCCTCTCTCTCTCAGTCCGCGCGCCCTCCCTCTCTCTCTCAGTCCGCGCGCCCTCCCTCTCTCTCTCAGTCCGCGCGCCCTCCCCCTCTCTCTCTCAGTCCGCGCGCCCTCCCTCTCTCTCTCTGTCCGCGCGCCCTCCCCTCTCTCTCTCAGTCCGCGCGCCCTCCCCCCCTCTCTCTCAGTCCGCGCGCCCTCCCCCTCTCTCTCTCAGTCCGCGCGCCCTCCCCCTCTCTCTCTCAGTCCGCGCGCCCTCCCCCTCTCTCTCTCAGTCCGCGCGCCCTCCCTCTCTCTCTCTCAGTCCTCGCGCCCTCCCCTTCTCTCTCTCTGTCCGTGCGCCCTCCCTCTCTCTCGCAGTCCGCGCGCCCTCCCCCTCTCTCTCTCAGTCCGCGCGCCCTCCCCCTCTCTCTCTCAGTCCGCGCGCCCTCCCTCTCTCTCTCTCAGTCCGCGCGCCCTCCCCCTCTCTCTCTCAGTCCGCGCGCCCTCCCCCTCTCTCTCGCAGTCCGCGCGCCCTCCCCCTCTCTCTCTCAGTCCGCGCGCCCTCCCCCTCTCTCTCTCAGTCCTCGCGCCCTCCCCCTCTCTCTCTCAGTCCGCGCGCCCTCCCCCTCTCTCTCTCTGTCCGCGCGCCCTCCCTCTCTCTCTCTCAGTCCTCGCGCCCTCCCCCTCTCTCTCTCTGTCCGCGCGCCCTCCCTCTCTCTCTCTCAGTCCTCGCGCCCTCCCCCTCTCTCTCTCAGTCCGCGCGCCCTCCCCCTCTCTCTCGCAGTCCGCGCGCCCTCCCCCTCTCTCTCGCAGTCCGCGCGCCCTCCCCCTCTCTCTCGCAGTCCGCGCGCCCTCCCTCTCTCTCTCAGTCCGCGCGCCCTCCCTCTCTCTCTCAGTCCGCGCGCCCTCCCCCTCTCTCCCTCTGTCCGCGCGCCCTCCCCCTCTCTCTCTCAGTCCGCGCGCCCTCCCCCTCTCTCTCTCTGTCCGCGCGCCCTCCCTCTCTCTCTCAGTCCGCGCGCCCTCCCTCTCTCTCTCAGTCCGCGCGCCCTCCCCCTCTCTCTCTCAGTCCGCGCGCCCTCCCCCTCTCTCTCTCTGTCCGCGCGCCCTCCCTCTCTCTCTCTGTCCGCGCGCCCTCCCTCTCTCTCTCTGTCCGCGCGCCCTCCCCCTCTCTCTCTCAGTCCGTGCGCCCTCCCCCTCTCTCTCTGTCCGCGCGCCTCCCTCTCTCTCTCTGTCCGCGCGCCCTCCCTCTCTCTCTCTGTCCGCGCGCCCTCCCTCTCTCTCTCAGTCCGCGCGCCCTCCCCCTCTCTCTCGCAGTGCGCGCGCCCTCCCCCTCTCTCTCGCAGTCCGCGCGCCCTCCCTCTCTCTCTCTGTCCGCGCGCCCTCCCCCTCTCTCTCTCAGTCCGCGCGCCCTCCCCCTCTCTCTCTCAGTCCGCGCGCCCTCCCTCTCTCTCTCTGTCCGCGCGCCCGCAGGATTTAGACCTCATCATAGCACAGAGACAGCACTGGTTAAAGTAGTAAACGACCTACTGTTGGCGTCTGATCAGGGCTGTGTCTCGCTACTTGTGTTGCTTGACCTTAGTGCAGCATTTGATACCATTGATCATTCCATTCTTCTGGATAGACTAGAAAATGTTGTGTGAGTTAAGGGAACGGCCCTCTCCTGGCTCAGGTCTTATCTAACTGATTGTTATCAGTATGTTGATATAAATGATGATATTTCTAGACGTACCGAGGTAAAGTTTGGTGTTCCACAAGGTTCTGTCTTGGGTCCACTGCTTTTTTCTCTATATATGTTACCTCTGGGTGATATTATTCGTAAACATTGTATTAGTTTCCACTGTTATGCTGATGACACAGTTGTATGTCTCTGCAAAACCTGATGAGAGACACCAGCTTAATAGAATTGAGGAATGTGTTAAGGACATTAGACACTGGATGCTTATTAATTTCCTTCTGCTTAACTCTGACAAAACTGAAGTACTTGTGCTAGGACCACATACAGCTAGAAGTAAGTTTTCTGATTACACAGTAACTCTGGATGGCCTTTCTGTTTCTTCACGTGCAGCAGTAAAAGACCTCGGAGTGATTATTGACCCCAGTCTTTCATTCGAAACTCACATTGATAACATCACCCGGATAGCTTTCTTTCATCTCAGAAATATTGCAAAGATAAGAAATTTAATGTCATTGCATGATGCAGAAAAACTAGTCCATGCTTTCGTTACCTCCAAGTTGGATTATTGTAATGCCTTACTGTCTGGATGTTCCAATAAGTGCATAAACAAGCTCCAGTTAGTTCAAAATGCAGCAGCAAGAGTCCTTACTAGAACTAGAAAATATGACCACATCACGCCTGTCTTATCCACACTGCATTGGCTCCCAATCAAATTTCGTATTGATTATAAAATATAAAATATTACTATTGACCTTTAAAGCACTAAATGGTCTCGCATCACAGTACCTGAGTGAACTTCTGCTCCTCTATGACCCACCACACCTACTTAGATCAAAAGGTGCAGGCTATCTGCTGGTACCTCGTATAGTGAAAGCTACATCAGGGGGCAGAGCCTTTTCTTACAAAGCCCCACTGTTATGGAACAGCCTTCCAAGTAATGTTCGGGAATCAGACACAGTCTCAGCATTTAAGTCTAGGCTGAAAACATATCTGTTTAGTCAAGCCTTTTGTTAATGGTGTTTATGAGGTAAAGGAGTAGATCTGGAGGGTCCTCAGACATAGAGTGTTTTGGTAAACTGGGATGTATGGATGCTGTCAGTCCCCACTCGCTTGCTCACTCGAGTTTGTTGACGGTGTAGTGGCTGGCTGCTTTATGTCCCGGGGCTCCCTCATGCCTGTGTTACCTTCTGGCTCTCTCCTTTTAGTTATGCTGTCATAGTTAGTTGCCGGAGTCCCTGCTTGTACTCAGTGCAATATGTATACTGTTCCTACTTATTCAGGTGACATTGGGCATACCTAACCACGTGTGTTTTCTTTCCCTCCCCCCCCCACACTCCAAATCTGTCCCTCTGAGTTACATGGAGTCAACAGGAAATCTTTTGATGGAGACGGTGGACACCTCGACTGGCTATCGTAGCCTGCAGGGAATTGGCCGTCAGACTTTCTGTCGCATGTCCCAGACCCGGTGAAATGTAACTGAATTGTCTTGGCCAGCCCTAAGGGTCCCATCTGCATCTCATCATTGCTGAGGAGTGTGCTCCCATCACCCAATCAAGCATCCAGCCAGAGCAGGTCATGATATATTTTACCATATTAACATGCCATTGTGTGTTATGCCTGATGTAAAGACTCTCATCTCTGCGAGCCTACCACACAGATTTAATACTTGTCATTTTTAGGGCATACCTAACAACCTGTGTTTTCTTTCTCTCTCTCTCTCTCTCTCCCCCCATCTGTCCCTCTGAGTTACATGTTGATCCTGGGATTGAGATGCTGGCCTCTTCTGCCCCTCGGACCTGCTTGATCCATCCTGGTGCCCTGTGTCTGGTCGGAGTTTTATCGCCCCACTCCTGTGAAGGACGGCCGCATGAGGACAGTTGAGGGTTATACCTGTTAAAACTGTTTATATTATAGTCAGGCTGTCTGTTGTTACCCAAATGAGGATGGGTTCCCTTTTGAGTCTGGTTCCTCTCGAGGTTTCTTCCTCATGTCGTCTGAGGGAGTTTTTCCTTGCCACCGTCGCCACAGGCTTGCTCATTGGGGATAGATTAGGGATAAAATTAGCTCATGTTTTAAGTCGTTCAAATTCTGTAAAGCTGCTTTGCGACAATGTTTATTGTTAAAAGCGCTGTACAAATAACTTTGATTTGATTTGATATCATCAATATATGTGATGGCGTATTTGCTTAGCATGTCTCATAGAACATCATTTATTAGACAGTGCTAGGCCCTGAAGAAAGGCCATACAGCATTACCTGGTATTCAAAGTGACCAGCAGTAGTGCTGAAGGCAGTCTTCCACTTAGCACCCCTTTTGATTCTTATGAGATTATAAGCGCTGCATAAGTTGAGCTTGGAAAAGATTTTCACAGATCTGAGTTGTTCCAATACTGCCAAAACCAGTGGAAGAGGACATGGATACTTTACTGAGACTTGATTAAGCCCTCAATAGTCAATGCAGGGCTGGAGACCGCCACCCCATTTCTCCACAAAGAAGAATCCCGCCGAGACTGGAGATCTGGAGGTCAGGTGTAGCCTTGTTTGAGAACCTCCTCCATATATTCTTCCATAGCAGTGTGCTCCTTTGGGGAGAGTGGGTAAATGTGGCCCCGTGGTGGTGACATACCCGGCAGCAAGTCGATCACACAGTCATATGGATGATAAGGTGGTAACCCACAGGCTTCTCCCTTGCTAAACACTTCCTTGATGTCCAGGTAGCACTCAGGGATGTTGTTAAGGGAGTTGGATTGAGGGCTTTCCACTGAGGTTGAAGAAATGTTGAATTGTGGTTGATCTATGCAACTTTGGAAGCAGGCTGGTGACCACTGGAGTATTTCTTTATTTTGCCAGGAAATCAAGGGGTTGTGAAGTTGTAACCAAGGGTAACCGAGGACAATGTCATGGTTCTCTGTAGCGGTGATGTAGAGAGAGATGAGTTCTGAATGCAACACCCCTACCTGGATGTGAAAGGGAGTGGTGCGCCTAGTGATGAAACCCTCTCCTATGGGTCCTCCGTCAATGGCTTGGATGCTGAATGCACTTTGGAGAAGGGTGGTTGGCAGGTTAAACCGCTGGGTAACTGAGTCACTGACAAAGTTCCCCTCTGCTCCTGAGTTGATAAAAGCAGAAAGTACATGTGTGGTGTCTGCCAAATTTAACAGTACAGGAACCTTAAACTACTTGGAATGAAAAGTTCATGTTGTAATCACAGTTCATGCTGGGGCTGCTGTAGGGGGTGGGTGGATGGTACACTGCCTGAGCTGTGTTCGACACTCCCACAGTAAAAGCATAAGCCCTCCCGTTTCCTCCTGAGACATTCAGACCATGACAGTCAAGCACGTGACACTTCCATGGGTGAACTGCTGTTGGATGACTGAACTGGTTGATCCAGGTGAATGGCTAAGTCAATGAGTGAGTCCAGCGTGCACTGTTCATCTTTGCAGGCAAGCTTGCTGAGGATTTCTGGATGCAGGTCTTGATGAAAAACAACCTTCAGAGCCGGATCATTCCACCTACTGGCTGCTGCCAGTGTTCTGAAGTCCAGGGCATATTCAGCCATGCTACGGGAACCCTGAGAAATGTTGAGAAGGCTTCCTCTTACCTCAATTCCCTCAGATTCATAGCCAAAGACCCTCTTAAATTGGGTGAGAAACTGCTCATAAGACTTCATTTGCTCCTCTCCTTAGTTCCAAACAGCACTGGCCCATTGGAGTGCTTTGCCCCTGAGAGAAGAGAGAAACTTTGCAATTTTATGTTCATCAGACAGGTGAGGCATAGTAGCAAAATACATGGAGGATTGTAGCAGGAAACCCTTACATGCATTCATGTCCTCAGTGAATCTTTCTGGAGCCGGAAGTTGCAGCGTGGGGCTCAGAGAAGCTTTGGAACACGCTAGGAGGGCCTGTGACATCACAGAAGCTAGTTGGGCCATCCATGTGTTGAGGTCTGCTAGCATCTGCTGATGTTCTCCTAGAAGGCATCCCTGAGCGTTAAGCACAGTTTGTTTTGCTTCCTCCGCTACATCCATGGTGGTGAAGTATCCTGTCAGAGTGCAGGCACTTACAGATGTATGTACAGAAGAAGACAAGAAACAAACTGTAAACAAAGCCAAAACAAGAGAAGGAAATTGTGGTCAGAGACTAGCAAGGGTTAGGCGATCAGCAAACAACTTGGTAGAGACGAAACAAAGTGTGAAATAAAAATGAGTAGGAATCTAAAATATACAATTTGAAAAAAGAGAGATATTTAAAAACTATTTAAATGGGTTATTTAGAAGTTCAAGTGGTTCCGTATGTCCCAAAATGTACAAAAATAGGTCACAGGATGAAGATGAAGACATACCTGTGTAACAGTCCCTGAGAGTGGGTGGAACACTGAAGTGTAGACAGGTGGGTAGTGATGGTAAATTCAGTGGTTTTTATTTTCACAATAGCTTTTCAGCTTGCAGTTATGTGTCACTTCATGGGTG
Organism: Neoarius graeffei; assembly: GCF_027579695.1. NCBI lineage: Eukaryota > Metazoa > Chordata > Actinopteri > Siluriformes > Ariidae > Neoarius > Neoarius graeffei. The sequence continues at coordinate 1,366,875 of NC_083584.1, read as the reverse complement.
CATGTGCGCACATGCACACACACACTGCGGTTGGGAAATCACCACCAGCTTTCTGCTCTCTCCCTCTTTATCAGCCCTCTGCCATTCCTGCAAAAACACACACATGCAAACAGCATCAATTAACAACAGGTGTGATCACTTTGCCACTCATCTTTCTTGGCCTCGCCCTCCATTTACAAACCGACACTTGACCACACCCCCACTGCCACATACTCCCACTGCCTGACTCAGACTGAGTAGCCATCTGGCCTGCAGCAGACTTCCCCCAACGGGAAAGAAAGTCTGCCACCGCCATCTGTGCCCCCGGCCTGTGAGCCACCTCGAACTTGAAAGGCTGGAGTGCAAGATACCAACAGGTGATCCACGCATTGGCATCCTTCATGCAGTGGAGCCACTGGAGCAGGGCATGATCCAAACAGAGGGGGAAAGAGCACCCCAGCAGGTAATATCAGAGGGTGAAGACCACCCACTTGATGGCCAGACACTTCTTCTTGACGGTACTGTACTTACTGTCTCACATCGAGAGCTTGTGGCTGATGTACAGCACTGGCCACTCTTTCCCCTCCACCTCCTGGGACAGAACGGCCCCCAGCCCTTTGTCCAATGCATCTGTCTGCAAAATAAAATGGAGAGAGAAGTCAGGGGAATGCAAAAGTGGCCCCCCACACAGAGCAACCTTTAACCTAGTGAATGCCTGTTTGGACTGCTCCGTCAACTGGACCAGATCTGGTGCTACCTTTTTAGTGAGATCAGTCAGTGGACTGGTGACATCTGAATAGTTAGGAATAAACCTACGATAGTTGCCAGCCAGCCCCAGGAACGGTCTCACCCTCTATTTGGTCTTGGGCCATGGGCAGGCCACAATTGCTGTGGTCTTGTCAATTTGGGGACATACCTGCCCATGACCCAAGTGGAAGCCCAGATACTGTACCTTATCCACCTGCCTAATTGCACACTTTTTTGGGGTTGGCATGAGGCCTGCACACCTCAGTGACTCCAGGATGGCCATGAGGTGTTTTAGGTGCTGTGGCCAATTATTGCTATATATAATGATATCGTCTAGGTAGGCCATGGCATGCAGATGGAGGATTCTGTCCATGAGCTGCTGGAACATTACGGGAGCCCTGAAAAACCCAAAAGAAAGGGTGACAAACTGGTGCAAGCCAAACGGTGTGGAATAAACTGTTTTTTTCCCTTCTTTTTGGGATAGAGGAGTCAAGGGGATCTGGCAATATCCCTTTGTCAAATCCAATATAGAGTAAACGTGAGCAGCACCTAACCGATTGAGCAACTCATCAGTGCGAGGCACTGGGTACGCATTAAATTTAGACACTGCGTTGACCTTTCTATAGTCCACACAGAACCGGACTGACACTTTAACTGTGGAAACAGGATCAGAAAAGTTAGTATGGCATCACATTTACAAATGGCAACCTGCTTAGGGAGTAAAATGGCATCTAACAGTTCTTTGATGAGTGTGTGATGTGCTTTTAGCTTACCTGTAGATGTTAGAAACCCACAATGTTTCCACAATGTACCAAAATCATGTGCTACTCCAAAAGCATACCTACTGTCCATGTATATAGTCACTGTCTTACCTACTGTGAATTTACAGACCTCTGTGAGTGCCACTAGTTCAGCAGCCTGTGCCGAAAAGTGACTTAGGAATGACCTTGAAACAAGGGTTTCATGGGCAGAGACCACTGCAAAACCAACAAAGTTCTTACCTGAGTCTGGATTTTTTTTTAAACAGAGCTGTCCACAAAAAGCACCAAGTCTGGGTTTTGCAAAGGAAATTCACCGAGATCAGAGCAAGGCGAACATGCAGAGCCATGTCTGAACTAAACGTCAGTTGATAATCGCTTGGTGGTTGTACAAATGTGGTGCACCTGTGATTATTCCAAAACAACTTATATAATAACAGTTTCTCACGTCCCCTACCTTCCTGCTCAGATTTAATATCTGGGTGCCCATGGTTAACGTGAGCGGTGCAGTGCGAGTTTTCTGGTCGCGTATAATCAGTAGTAATTGGGCTAGTGCGTGTTTTTGCCATCTCATACCCGAGTCATATTCAGAACATCTGATGGCACCAGCCTCCTCTTGTACACATAAACAGGTGGAGATGGGTCAAACTTAACCATTGTCATGATTGCGCTTTCCTCATCTGGGATTCGCACTACCTGTAACCCATCTGGAGTACTTAGGAGACTTATGCCTAACCTGTTCATCAGGTTTCTCCCTAGTAAATTTATTGGGCAACAATGGGACAATAAAAATGAAAACTCAAAGGTCTCAGACTCACCCAGTCTACAGAGAAGTGGCTCGAGTAAATTTCTCGAGGACCTGATGTCTAGAGGCACCCACAGTGATCTGGGATCAGTTGCTGATCTTTGGCTGTGTAGAGAACTCTGAGGATCTAATGACAGAATGTCCCGCTCCCAAATCTACTAAGAAATCTATAAGCTTATTAGAGACAGTTAGGGAAAAATACTGGCATTTTCAAGCATAATTCATCAGTGTATAATGCATGTACTTACTTGTTTACTTTTCCTACTCTTTGTGTGGGCAAGCAGTGAGCGCAAAGCAGATTCTTCATTGAAAGAAGCTTGAGTGACAAGGAGTGGCAGCCAGTCCACCATCTTGGTAATCTTGGGACCCTCACTGCTTCGATACTGCAGACATTGGTCATGCCAGTGATCAAGTGAGCCACAGATGAAGCAGCCATCTTGGTGCTGTTGACCTCCCATGAACTCTTCCCCACTGTTGGCTTGCTTGCATCACTTGCACCATTGTATGCATGGCCTTATGAAGAGTGTCGTCCTTTGTTCTCTGTTTTTGCTGCATCTTCTCTTTCAGAAGATTACAGAAGCTGTCGAGTTCCTCAGCACACTTAGGACCACCATGCTGTCTGTGATCCTTTATCTCAGCAGCCATCTGCATAATCTCCTCTGGGCTTCAGGCACAGAAGACCATAATTGGGCCTTCTGGGCCAGCCACAGCGACCACTGGCATATGGAGGACTGTGCGAACCTCCCCATCTTTATCAGCACACACTGGGGAGCCTTCATTTCCCTTCTTCATTGTGTGGGACCTTGTGTGTGATGGCACTGGGGTAGATGTCACTACCTGAGTGGAGCTTTCACCTTGTTCAATTTTCTCGATGGGTTGATTATGGTCATACACTTGTTCACCAGCAGATGGTGGCACAGGCACCATTTCTGGAGGCCAAGAAGAAAACAGAGGGGGAGGGAACAAATAGCAACTCATATCCAAATCCTGCATCAGGTTCAGTTTTGGGTAAATGCCAGCATTCCTCTGCAAGGCTCCAGGCACATAAGGCAGCTGGGCCATAGAAGGTTCACGCTGCACGCTGCATGCTGCACACTACACGCTACACGCGTGTAAAGAAAAGTGGACAAACGTAGCATGACTTGCTCTGGGCCATAGAACGGCGTTCACGTTGCACGCTGCACGCTGCACACTTCACGCGTGAAGCGTGAAATGAACATGCACACTTTTTTCTAGGCGTGAAGATGGAAATTCCAGTCAATGCATGCGGTCACCGCCGCGCCAGCCAATCAGAACGGGTCTAGGGAGATAACTCTATGCTTTCAGGGGAAAACTTCAGAAAAAATATAATTGAATGGTATAATTGAAAAATAGTTCTTCATCGGGATTGTCAAGCAGATTATAGAATGTTCGGTGAAATTCACCACGGGTTTCTCTCAGAAGGAAGTGTTCTCGGCTCCAAATTCTGTTCCTTTTTCTCTTCCTCTGTCTCAGTAAAAGCAGAATGAGGCAATCGTAGTCATCCGAAGAGTCCATATTGTTGGTTACTCGGTCAAAGTAGAACAGACGCAACACGTGAACATCCAAGCATGAAGTTTAATGGCCCAGGGTCCGGTTCTTCACGTGAACGTGTAGCGTGTAGCGTGCAGCATGCAGCGTGCAGCGTGAACCTTCTATGGCCCAGCTGCCTAAGGGGGCAGAGCTGAAGCTGCAGGAACAGAAGCACTAGAATTCTGGTTAGTTCCCTGCTGTTCTAACTGACTCTGATGTGTATGTGAATTGACCCATTTATCTCTGCACCCCAATCAACTTGTATTCTATATTTCTTCTTCCTTTTCTTTTTATCCTCTTCTACTCACTTTAACCTTTCCTTGAGATTCTGTATCTGACGCACACTTGAACTGCCTCCCTCTGGGAAACTACATTGTTCTACCCACATCCTAAGTTGCCTACATAAGTCCAATTCATAATTAGTTAACATAAATTTAACATTTGGAAAATTAGGTAGGTTTCAGGAGATATCCAAGTTTCTGATTGCTTTGCTCCTTTTTGTCCCATCTTACTTATATGTCACAGAGGAACTGCAAAGACCACTTTTTACTCATGTTTTACCCCAAAATGTGTCATGAAGAAAGTGGCACTTATGTCATGCTGGTTGCTGTAATACTCCTGTAGGTACAGTCCAGTGGCGGCTGGTAGTCTTTCAAACAGGGGAGGCTGGTCGGTTATGATATTTCCAGATTTTAAAAGAAAAAACATAAATTTTGCCCATACTCTTGCCTCTGATCTGGCTGATTGTTGGCAGCATCACAAACTGTGAAATAACAGGTTCTTTTGGCCCATTAGCCTACTGTCCAATATACATGATGGTGGTGTTGGGGGGGAGGAGTATATTTTAACATTTTATATTTTAAAATTGTGGCATGTTTAAAAATTGATCATTATTGAAAGCAGCTCTTTGTCAGGAACCTCAGCAGTAGAGCTGGGTGTCACACATTTCATTCAATGACACTTTCCCTATATTTTACTTATTTTGACTGAGAAATGTTTTATTGACAATTTTGATAACCCTTCACTTTTAATCCAGGTCTGTAGTGTGAAATGTTCTCGGCTGTGTTTTTGTTTAAAAATGTTTTCCAAATTGTAGCTGTGTTTAATTCATATCCAGAAAAATATATATTCCAATATAATATACTCAGCATAAACATTTTAAATAGATTCTATATTTTTGGTCCATCCATGACATATTACTAAAGTAGCCTATTTACTGTTGTTGATGTGGGTCACTTGCTGTTAGCCAATTCCCTTTCTTGTACCAGGAGAGCTGAAAGGAACGAGTATTATTCCCTACCTTTTTCACCAAGTCAATTTGAGGCATTGCTCTACCCTGCTCTTTTAATTTAAATTTTTTCCTCGAAAGGAAGACTGGCAAATGGCTTCGCCAAAATTAAATCAGCAATGCTTGGCATCCGTGCGCAGCTTTCTTGCTAGCTGACTAGCCCCCTCAAGTTCAAGTTCAGTCACTCAAATAAATGAAACTTCTGGAACTAAGATAGCAAACTTGACAACACTATATTTACACTTTATTTACAATGAAAATATATACAAACTAAAAAAGCTGGTAGAAACCATATGTAATGAATGAAATCGAAATGTAAGCTGATCTCTTACAATACACCACAGCACTTGCGAATCCGCATGGGACTGAACTGAGAGTCACCGCTGCCTGTCTATAGTTCAAACGAGCTGTCAATCAAAGAAAATATCTGGTCGCTTTCACCAATCACCAGTCTCCTCGCGGAAACTGCCATGTCCCTCCCATGTGAGGCTCGGAGTCCGTAGGCGGGCATTTTCGCAGTATTTGTCCAGTAATCATCTTGCATTTTGAGATTGAAAAGCGCATAGCTCCCAAATGCCATTGAAGTCCACTGAGGCTGGGAGTCCGTGAGACTCCGTGGGCGGGCGTTTTCGCAGTATTTGTCCAATAATCGTCTTGCATTTTGAGATTGAAAAGCGCAGAGCTCCTAATGCCATTGAAGTGCACTGAGGCTGCGCTTCATCGCGCTGTCACGAGGGGGAGAAACTCATGCGCAAATTAAAGTTATAAGGGCATTTTTAGAGGAGGCTGAGCCTCCCTCGTTGTCTTAGAGCAATCGCCCGTGGTACAGTCCGTCTAAGAACTACAACAGTCCCTTTAAGAAACTGCATTTCCCATCAGCCAACTTCCGCGTTGACCTACGTCACGCGTGGGCGGGATCATCTATGTCACATCCTCCAGGAAGGCATAAGTAACCCGGAAACTCCTAGCTCCTCCTCTTTCGGCGCCGTGAATTCAACACGGACACAAGGAGGATCGCTCGCTCCGCCGAGCAAACCCAAGAACAGATGTCTTTTCTTTTCTTCTTTCTTGCAAGAATCAGAGCTTCGCGCTTTTCTTTTACTTACCTTTGGCCATGGTAGAGTCCAGAATCGCGCGATTTTTAACTCAGTCAAGTTACAACCGGTTTTTATTCATTATAAGTACGTACAAAACTGCAGCCCAAAGCAGTTTAATTTAAAGTTAAGAAGCGACCAGATCCTTCTAATTTTGAAGCGCTGCGCACATTGATCAGAGACTTCTTTTCATCACGAGTGACCACACGTCAGACCAAGAAACCCTCTGCTTTCTACAGAAGCGACTCACGTGCTTCACAATGGTGAAACTCCAAAAGTCTCGGAACATATCTCCATAATCTTGCTATAAGTGAGATACTGAAGTAAGACTGGCAAATTTTGGGCAGAAAAAGACTAGTTTTAGGAATTAGTTTATAAAGAAGTGTGAATTTAAACTCAGGAACTGTTTAAGTGTGCACACTGATTTTTGTGTTGAATTGATTGTTCTATTTTGTTTTGATCTCTCAATTGCTTAATAGATAGGTTGTATGCTCTTTCTCTATTCTTTCCTAACACTTTTAATTTCATTATTACACACTTTGACCACATCAAGATTTCAGTGGATTCAGTACTGTTATAAGCTAGTGAAATTAGCCTAATTCTTTTGTCCCATTAGCCTCGAGGGCGAAGTGTATTGTCTCAAGGGAACACGTGGCAGCCCTCCTCCACACTCACATACACACCTTTTGTCTTAACTCCATGAGGTAGGATCCTCGGGCCTTAACTAGCCACATACGGCTAATTCTTTTGTCTAATTAGCAATCCATGCTAACGCTGTTGTTCAGGCCACACACACAGGCCTTACAAACACACCTTAGCTAGCATTCATTTGTCAAGTCAAGTTTATTTGTATAGTGCATTTTAACAATAAACATTGTTGCAAAGCAGCTTTACAGAATTTGAACGACTTAAAACATGAGCTAATTTTGTCCCTAATCTATCCCCAATGAGCAAGCCTGTGGCGACAGTGGCAAGGAAAAACTCCCTCAGACGACATGAGGAAGAAACCTCGAGAAGAACCAGACTCAAAATGGAACCCATCCTCATTTGGGCAACAATAGACAGCATGACTATAACATTAACAGTTTTAACATGAAGACAGTTTTGTTGATGTTATAACTCTTCATTGATGGAAACTTGAGTGCAAAACTGTTCATGACAACTGCAGTCTTAAAGGTAGCAAGACAACTGTAGTCCTCAGCCATAAAAGCATTACTGTAAGAGTCCAGAGCATCCTCCAGGTGTAACCCTCAACTGTCCTCATGGGGCCGTCCTTTACAGGAGCAATGCGATAAAACTCCAACCAGACACAGGGCAACAGGATGGATCAAGCAGGTCCGAGGGGCAGAAGAGGCCAGCATCTCAATCCCAGGACCAACATGTAACTCAGAGGGACAGATGGGGGGGAGAGAGAGAGAGAGAGAGAGAGAAAACACAGGTTGTTAGGTATGCCCTAAAAATGACACTAGTATTAAATCTGTGTGGTAGGCTCGCAGAGACAAGAGTCTTGACATCAGGCATAATACACAACAATGGCATGTTAATATGGTTAAAAAATATCATGACCTGCTCTGGCTGGATGCTTGATTGGGTGATGGGAGCACACTCCTCAGCAATGATGAGATGCAGATGGGACCCTTAGGGCTGGCCAAGACAATTCAGTTACATTTCACCGGGTCTGGGACATGCGACAGAATGTCTGACGGCTGATTCCCTGCAGGCTACCATAGCCAGTCGAGATCTCCACCCTCTCCACCAAAAGATTTCCTGTTGATTCCATGTAAATCAGAAGGACAGAATTTTGGGGTGGAGGAAAAGAAAACACAGGTTGTTAGGTATGTCCAATGTCACCTTAATAAGTAGGAACAGTATACATATTGCACTGAGTACAAGCAGGGACTCCGGCAACTAACTATGACAGCATAACTAAAAGGGGAGAGCCAGAAGGTAACACAGGCATGAGGGAGCCCCAGGACATAAAGCAGCAGCCACTACACCATCAACAAACTCGAGTGAGCAAGCGAGTGGGGACTGACAGCATCCATACATCCCAGTTTACCAAAACACTCTACGCCTGAGGACCCTCTAGATCTGCACCTTTACCTCATAAACACCATTAACAAAAGGCTTGACTAAACAGATATGTTTTCAGCCTAGACTTAAATGCTGAGACCGTGTCTGATTCCCGAACATTACTTGGAAGGCTGTTCCATAACTGTGGAGCTTTGTAAGAAAAGGCTCTGCCCCCTGATGTAGCCTTCACTATACGAGGTACCAGCAGATAGCCTGCACCTTTTGATCTAAGTAGGCGTGGCGGGTCATAGAGGAGCAGAAGTTCACTCAGGTACTGTGGTGTGAGACCATTTAGTGCTTTAAAGGTCAATAGTAGTATTTTATAATCAATATGAAATTTGATTGGGAGCCAATGCAGTGTGGATAAGACAGGGGTGATGTGGTCATATTTTCTAGTTCTAGTAAGGACTCTTGCTGCTGCATTTTGAACTAACTAGAGCTTGTTTATGCACTTATTGGAACATCCAGATAGTAAGGCATTGCAATAATCTAACCTGGAGGTAACGAAAGCATGGACTAGTTTTTCCACTTCATGTAATGACATTAAATTTCTTATCTTAGCAATATTTCTGAGATGAAAGAAAGCTATCCAGGTGATGTTATCAATGTGAGTTTTGAATGAAAGACTGGGGTCAATAATCATGCCAAGGTCTTTTACTGCAGCACGTGAAGAAACAGAAAGGCCATCCAGAGTCACTGTGTAATCAGAAAACTTACTTCTAGCTGTATGTCATCCTAGTACAAGTACTTCAGTCTTGTCAGAGTTAAGCAGAAGGAAGTTAATAAGCATCCAGTGTCTAATGTCCTTAACACATTCCTCAATTCTATAAAGCTGGTGTTTCTCATCAGGTTTTGCAGAGACATACAACTGTGTGTCATCAGCATAACAGTGGAAACTAATACAATGTTTACGAATAATATCACCCAGAGGTAACATATATAGAGAAAAAAGCAGTGGGCCCAAGACAGAACCTTGTGGAACACCAAACTTTACCTCAGTACGTCTAGAAATATCACCATTTATATCAACATACTGATAACTATCAGTTAAATAAGTGCTGAGCCAGGAGAGGGCCGTTCCCTTAACTCCCACAACATTTTCTAGCCTATCCAGAAGAATGGAATGATCAATGGTATCAAATGCTGCACTAAGGTCAAGCAGCACAAGTAGCGAGACACAGCCCTGATCAGACACCAATAGTAGGTCGTTTACTACTTTAACCAGTGCTGTCTCTGTGCTATGATGAGGTCTAAATTCTGACTGATACATTTCATGGATGTTATTCCTCTGCAAATATGAGCATAACTGTTGTGCCACAGCTTTTTCAAGGATCTTGGAGATAAAGGGTAGGTCTCCTTAGCAAGCTAGGCTAACCTTTCGCTTAAGCCACAAGGCCTACACTACATGGACACACACAGAAACACATCTTAGCTAGCAACTCAGAGCTAATTCTTTTCCACGTGCTGACACACATACCTCAGATAAAACACACACACACACACACGCTCATCAAGTATATATCATATTTGTATATATTTCAATTGACATTATTCATTTTTATCTTTGTTATAATAAATTCATTTATTATTGAAACTGTGTGTTTATCTGTGTTGCTTCCATACTCATTGAAGTCACCCAACCTCAAAGAATTCCAATGTGCATATAGGTTGTGTAATACGGTAAGTGATCAGAATAATTTGGAATATACCATAATTTAGCTGTTTTGATAATTTATTATTAAGCATCAAAATTAATGGTATTAATGAGTGATTTAATGAGACTGATTCAATGATTTAATGAGATTGATCACTTAATTACCAATTGCACCTACACTCCAAAGAAAAAGATGCTTGTTGGGCATAAATCCTATAACACATTATAATGGACATGCTGCGTTGAACATATTGGCAAGCTGTGGACTCGTCAAAATACCATCTTAGAAAGCTGATTTTCAGCATCCTTTAAGATGATGGAATTCCTTTGAAGGGGCATGGATGCCTTGCAATTTACTGAACCCATTATGCCAATAAATATTGGAATAAGCGTAAATAAGAATTCAAGTTCAAAACATATTTGGGGTCTACTTATATTATTTTGGCATTTTAGTGTGCTGATTTTCATACAGTACACTGATAAAGGGCTATCTATACAAACATGATAAAATGTTCTTACATGGTTGATTGTATAATGATTTATCCATGGAAGAAAGGATAAATTTATTTAAAGGATTAGAGGACACTGGATGGATGGGTGGATGGATAGGAGGATTGAGCTTGGTAAAGTCCATGTCCAACATTTTTTATTGTTTGCCAAATTCTGAATAGCTAACCGCAAACTAACTTTACCAGGCAAAGGCATGAACTAATTTTTTTTGCTTTGTTAAGTGGCATTATGTTTCTTATCTTAGCAATATTTCTGAGATGAAAGAAGGCTATTCAAGTAATGAGATGAGGGGTGCCGTGGTGCTTGGGAGTTGTAGTTTGGAGTGACCATGTTTGGAGGCAGGCGGCACGGTGGTGTAGTGGTTAGCGCTGTCGCCTCACAGCAAGAAGGTCCTGGGTTCGAGCCCCGGGGCCGGCGAGGGCCTTTCTGTGTGGAGTTTGCATGTTCTCCCCGTGTCCGCGTGGGTTTCCTCCGGGTGCTCCGGTTTCCCCCACAGTCCAAAGACATGCAGGTTAGGTTAACTGGTGACTCTAAATTGACCGTAGGTGTGAATGTGAGTGTGAATGGTTGTCTGTGTCTATGTGTCAGCCCTGTGATGACCTGGCGACTTGTCCAGGGTGTACCCCGCCTTTCGCCCGTAGTCAGCTGGGATAGGCTCCAGCTTGCCTGCGACCCTGTAGAAGGATAAAGCGGCTAGAGATAATGAGATGAGATGAGATGTTTGGAGGCTGCTCCACACTCAGGTTTTTGGTGCTGTTACTGACAACTCCCCCAAGGTGTTCACTCTAGGAGCAGTTTCCTTTCTTGGACAGCCTCTTTTCCATGGTGCTGGATCTCTTGGTGTTCATTGTGGAATTCTTGGGTGATGAGTGGGTCGAAGATGTCTCAGAAATTAACCCAGCTGCATTCCTCCAGGCCGTACCCTTCCCAGTCCACTAGGTAATCCAGTTGCTCTTGTCTGTACTGAGAATTGAGGATTTTGTGAACCTGGTATATCTGGTCTCCTTCTTGTTCCAGGGAGGGGTAAAGTTCTTATGTGAGTGTGTTTGTTGCTACGAGTCCTTGGATGGTGGGCTTCAAGCATGACACATGGAATGTGGGGGCCATTCCACAGTGAGGTGGGAGTTCCAACTTATAGGAAACCTCATTAACTTTGCAAATTACCTTATAAGGATCCATGTATTGGCCTTGGAGCTTCCAGCAGGTGTTTGGCTGTCATAGGTCCTTAGTGGAAACCCACACTCAGTCGCCTGGGGCATACTCAGGGGTTTCCCCTCAATGCTTGTCTGCATATTGCTTATACTTACTGTTGACTGGTTCTAGTCTTTGGTGAACCTCCTCCCATACCTGCTCACTCCTCTTGAACCAGGAGCCCAGTGCCAGAATTTGAGTTGGGGAATCATCCCTGTGGTAGTTGATATCCAAGGATACATTGAAATGGCATTAGTTGTGTGGCAGAGTGTTTCAGTGAGTTCTGGGTATATTCAGCCCAGGGAAGGAACTACACCCAGTCCTTCTGGTTACTCATGCAGAAAATCCTGAAGAAGAAGCCTACCTCCTGGTTGGTGCATTCCACCTGGCCGTTGGTCGTGATATCCTGAAGTTAAGCTCACAGATACCCCTAGTCTGTCCATAAACTTGGTCCATAACTTGGAGATGAACTGGAGACCCCAGTCACTGATGATATCTTCAGGGATACCATTCATCCATCCATCCATTATCTGTAGTCACTTATCCTGTGCAGGGTCATGGGCAAGCTGGAGCCTATCCCAGCTGACTATGGGTGAGAGGTAGGGTACACCCTGGACAAGTCACCAGGTTATCACAGGGCTAACACATAAAGAGAAACAACCATTCACACTCACATTCACACCTACAGTCAATTTAGAGCCACCAATTAACAAACCTGCATGTCTTTGGACTGTGGAGGAAACCAGAACACCCAGAGGAAGCCCATGCAGACATGGGGAGAACATGCAAACTCCACACAGAAAGGCCCTCATCGGCCACTAGGCTCGAACCCAGAAGCTTCTTGCTGTGAGGTGACAGTGCTAACTACGACACCACTGTGCCACCCCAGGGATACCATAATATCTGAAAACATGATTGAATAGGAGTTCTGCAGTTTTGAATGCTGTGGGTAGACCAAACAGAGGGATGAGTTTGAGGGCTTTGGAAAAGTGACCACTAGCATGATTGTGTTACCTTGGGATCAGGGTAGGTCGGTGATGAAGTCAATGGCTATGTGTGACCAGGGTCATTGAGGCACCGGGAGTGGACAGAGGTTTCTGGCAGGTGGGGCCTGTAACACCTTTGCTTGGGCACAGGTGGAGTAGGATGAAATAAAGTGGTTGATCTTGGAAATCATGTTCTCCCACCAAAACTTATTTTTGAGAAAGTCATAGGTTCTGTGACTGCTGGGGTGCCCTGTGGCCAGAGAGGAATGGGCCCAGGTGATGAGTTGACCTTGAAATTGAGATGGCACATACACGGGTCCAAGCAGACAGTTCTCAGGCAGATTTGGAGGTTGTGATTGCGCTATTTCTTTATCTATATCCCATGAAATGGCATGCAAAAAACATCTGGGTGATAGGACAGGTGTGGGATCTGGAACATGGTTAGAGGTGGTGTGGATTCTAAAGAGGGTGTTTGCTTTAGTGTTTCTGGGACCTGGGCAGTAGGAGATCATGAATTTAAATTGAGTAAAGAACAGTGCCCATCTGGCTTGACATGGGTTAAGGAGTTTAACTGTCTTCAGAAATTCTAGATTCTTATAATCAGTGAGAATGGTAAACAGATGCATGGCACCCTTTAACCATTGTCTCCATTCATCTAGAGCAGTTTGATAGCTATGAGTTATTGATTGCCAATGTCATAATTCTGCTTGGCTGGGGTGAGTTTCTTAGAATAAAAGATGATGGGGTGTAGTTTAGGTTTAGCCCCAAAATGCTGAGATAGAACCCCTCCCACTCCGGTCTCTGAGGCATCAACCTCTACGATGAACAGTTTAGTAGGGTCTGGATGCTGAAAAATAGGAGCTGTCATGAAGACAGTCTTGAGCTGGCTGAAGGCTTCCTCAGTGGCTGAGTTCTGCTGGATACATTGCAGCCCCTTCTTTAGCAGGGTTGTGAGAGGAGCAGCGATTGTGCTGAACCCACGGATGAAGTGACAAAAATTTGAAAACCCCAGGAAACATTGTAGTTCCTTCATAGTAGTGGGTGTAGGCAAGAATGTGACCACCGAGACTTTGCTATGGTCCATGTTTACTCCTTCTGCATTGATGATGTACCCAAGGAAGGAAATCTGGTGAATGTGAAACTCACACTTTTCTGCTTTTATATATAGGTGATTCTCTAATAATTGGGTAAGTACTGACCTTACATGTTCATGATGTAAGCTGTCATTGGGGAAGTAGATTAGGATGTCATCTATGTAGGCTATAACAAACTTTTCTAGCATGTCTCTGAGCACATCCTTGATTAGACATTGGAAAACACTGGGAGTGCAAGAAAGTCCATAAGGCATGACCAAATTTTCAAAGTGCCCAGACATTGTGCGAAAGGCAGTCTTCCATTCATCGCTTTCTCAATTTCTGACCAGGTTGTAAGTACTTCGAAGATCCAGCTTGGAGAATATTCTTGCTGATCTGAGCTGTTCCAAAGCCAATGGCACCAGGGGAAGTGGCTAGGGGTATTTGACTGTGATCTGGTTTAAACCTTGGTAGTTGATGCAGGGGTGAAGACCTCCTCATTTCTTTTCCACAAATATGAAGCTGGCTGAAGCTGGAGACATGGATGGCCTAATATACCCCTGTTGTAGAGTCTCCTGTACATAGTCCTCCATGTCAGCTTGTTCAATGATAGACAAAGGGTAGATGTGATTGCAAGGTGGAGTTGTACCTGGGAGGAGGTCTATGGCACAGTCGTAGGTGCAGTGAGGAGGCAAGCCACTAGCCTTACCCTTGCTAAAAACTTCCTTGAGGTCTTGATAACAGGAAGGAATGTTGTTCCAAGGTACCTGGCAGTGAGCTCTTCACAGAGGTGGATGAAATTGAGAATTATGGGAGTTTCAGGCAGTTCTGGGAGCAGGATTGGGACCATTGAAGAATTTCTTTATGCTGCCATGATATTAGGGGGACATGAATTTGGAGCCACAGGAACCCCAAGATGAAATCATGGTGTGAGTGACCAACAAGCTGATGTGTTCAACATGAAATGCCCCAACCTGGATTTTGAGGGGTGACGTGCGTGTTGTCACAAGCCTGTCACTGATGGGGGCCCCATTGATGGCCTTAAGGTTCACTGGTCATTGGAGTTCTTCCATGGGTAAGTTGTACTTCTAGATAATCATGAAGTTCCCCTCTGCCCCTGAGTTTGTGAAGGCAGAGAGAACATGGGTCGAGTGTGGTAGCTTAAACAGCATTGGCATCTTGAGAAAATGTAGTGTATGAACAATCTCATGACTCCCTGGGCTGGATTGACAGGTTTCCTGATGGGTGTGACCCTCCTTAGGGTTTGGTGGGCGAATGGGATACTTGGCTATCAGATGGCCGGACTCACCACAGTAGAAACATAACCCCTTGCAACTCCTCCTATCCTTCTCTGAGCATTGTAAGTGAGCAAGGGAGAACTCCATTGGTGTAAGGGATGCCAGAGAAGGAGGAAGGGCTGTTGGAGACTGTAATGAGGGCTGATTTCTAAGAAGGTGGTCTAGGCGAACAGCCAGATCGATGAGGGAGTTGAGAGTGAGATGTTCATCACATCATGCCAGTTCTGTGAGCACTTCAGGGCACAGACCCTGACAAAAGGTAGCTGTCGTAATCCCCGATGAGGGTGGAGCACAGAAGCATGGCAGGCGAGAGTTTGTGTTTACACAAACACACTTTTATTGAGCTTTCTTTCTTTCTTTCTTTCACTCACTCACTCACTCACACAAGTGCTGTTGTCGGGGAGCCATTCTTCTCTCCTCTCCCCCTCCCTTTATACTCTATCCCTGCAACACACACACACAAATTGACATCAGGTGTAATGACCTAGCCACTTACCTTCCCCGACCCCGCCCTCCATTCACAGACTACTGCTTGGCCACACCCCCACTGCCACAGTAGCCTTGAGAATGGGCACATTCCAGCCACTTCCAGTGGCTAGCATGAGAAATTCCAGCACATAGTCAGCCACTCTCCTATCTCCCTGTCTGATGGTTAGCAGGCTCTCACCAACCTTGACACCCTCAGGCTGATGATCAAAAACTTGATTCAACAGTTCAATAAATCGGGCATAGGAAGTGGTTTGTTTGCCCCCACACACCCAAACAGTACTAGCCCACTGTAAAGCCTTGCCTGTGAGGAGATTGAGGAATTGGGTGATCTTCTGTTCCTCTGTGGCTCCTGTGATAGTGGTGAAATATAAAGAGCATTGAAGAAGAGATCCCTTACAGTCAGAAACTTTCCCTGAATACTTCTCAGGTCATGGAACCATTCGGGCTGCACCAGTGGAGGACAAGGGGCATGTCAGGATGGCTTGTGAAATGAGAGAAGTTAGTTGCAACATTCTGGTGTTAAGTTTGCTTATCATTTGCTGGTGTTCTCCTCACAGTCGCCCCTGGACATTGAGAGCAGTCTGCTTCACTTCCTCTGCTGCTTCCATTGCTGATGAAGTATCCTGTCAGGGTGCAGACACTTACAGATGCAAGCACAGGGGAGAGTGGATGTGTCACAAACTAGTAACAAATCCAAAGCAGCAACCAGAAGGCCTAGTCGGGGACAAGCAAGGATCAGTCAATTCATGAACAGAATGTCAAAGGGCAGGTGAGTAAATGGAGTCAGAGTCAAGGCACTCATAGTCAGGCAGAAAGACAGAAGGCTCGGTATGATCAGGCATGGAGAGACAGAATGATACTTTGAAAGAGTGTTTGTGACTGCTGAGCTTATATAGGGAAGTGATTATGGGCCAATGGGAAACAGGTGCACTTCTTAGTATTCCAGAGATGAGGGGCGCTGTGGTGCTTGCGAGTTGTAGTCCTGAGTGGCCATGTTTGGAGGCTGCTCCAAACTCAGGTTTTTGGTGTTGTTACTGACAGATATCATCCTAAACGCTAATGAATTTCCTGGTTACACAGTTGCACTTTATTAAGGACACACTGATAGAAGTGAGTTATTTATTATCATGCTATGTATTATCACCCAGATGCAGATGGGTTCCCTTTTGAGTCTGGATTCTGTAAAGGTTTGATGTCTGCGTTCATGTCCTCTCAGGGAATTTTTCTTTTCCACCATTGCCTCAGGCTTTGTCATTATGTATGTAAATTTATTAGGGATAAATTTGTTTGTTCATTTCTTTAAAATCTTTATTTTTCTGTAAAGCTGCTTTGCAAAAATGCCTATTGTTAAAACTGAAATACAAATTAATTGACTTGACTTAACTATTAAAACTTCTCCGAGTGGGCGGCACGGTGGTGTAGTGGTTATCGCTGTCGCCTCACAGCAAGAAGGTCCTGGGTTTGAGCCCGTGGCTGGCGAGGGCCTTTCTGTGCGGAGTTTGCATGTTCTCCCCGTGTCCGCGTGGGTTTCCTCCGGGTGCTCCGGTTTCCCCCACAGTCCAAAGACATGCAGGTTAGGTTAACTGGTGACTCTAAATTGACCGTAGGTGTGAATGTGAGTGTGAATGGTTGTCTGTGTCTATGTGTCAGCCCTGTGATGACCTGGCGACTTGTCCAGGGTGTACCCCGCCTTTCGCCCGTAGTCAGCTGGGATAGGCTCCAGCTTGCCTGCGACCCTGTAGAAGGATAAAGCGGCTAGAGATAATGAATGAATGAACTTCTCCGAGTAATCACCTGATTAAACAGCACACAAATAAGTAGTGCATTTGAGTGCATAAATTTATATTAAATGGATGTGAGTGACTAATAATTACACACTTCCTGAAATATCGAGTAGTAACAAAGTGGGCTTCAACAGAACATAACATGTGGAGGCCCTTAATACCTTTTCCTCCTGTTCACATCACCTGTAATCAATCCCTGACTTACCAGAATTGATTCAAAATGCCCTGTGTTGGTAAGTGATTCATATTCTCAGGAGCTCCCAAGAACATCAGAAATAGAATTTGTTCCATGTCTTCCATACAGCAACAACACCTGTACACAGTGCTGGGTGTATTCCATCAAAAACGCATTTCTGCCATTTTTAAATTTTTATTTTTTTTATTTTTCACAAACAACCTTATGCCAACATTCAGTACTGTCTACAAAACCAAAAATAATTTTGAGAATCTTATCTTGGAGAGAGTTAATGGCACCTTGAGACTGCTCAGAAGTTGTTTGAGTGGAGATAGTGGTGCTCTCATGCTCTTTTTTTACGTATATGTTGTATTCAGAAACCATGCCACTGCCTGAACACCTGCACTTCTGATCCAGAAAAGGCGAAGATGACTGATAAAACTGGTGAGGAAGACTCTTCAACATCCTGATTACTCATTACAATACTGTAAAAAACAATGCAAACTAATTTGATACTGAGAAACTTTGACTGAACTTCTATCAATCAATCTCTTATGTGGTCATTAAATGGATTCTGTCATCTAGCAAGTTCTTTATCAGGATGACTCACTCATCTATGCTGACATATATTTGTGAGGACCACAGGAACAGGATCACCAGGTCAGATCAGATAGGAGGTAATGATGTCTTGTCATCTGGGTCATGACAGAGAATATCATCTGTACCATCAGGGTCACCAAAATTGTTGGAAATCTTTCTAGATTACCACCAAGATACCAGTTTCATCAGAACTAAGATAACCAAAATATACCGGCTAATGGTTAGCGTGTCCGCCTCTCAATCGGGAGATCATGAGTTCTACTCATGGTCGGGTCATACCATCATAAAAATGGTACCTACTGCCGTCTGGCAAGGCACGCTGCAATACAGATGCGAGAGGAGAGTCAAACTCTCGCAGTTACCAGAGGACTAGCCCCCCACTGTAACCCTAGCTATGTAATAGGCAAGAGGCTGAGGGCTACAGCAATGGAGATTGGCACCACATGGTCTGGGAAGGACTTTGATTTTGATTTGAAGATAACCAAAGAATTGGGAGATAAAGAACCAGCTTATAATAAGAAAGGTGGTTTATTGCATGTTTGCATCAACACAAACTCAGTGTTCTACTGTCTAAAAAACAAACAGATACATGCACATTTATGAGTGCAGAAATTAATGTACAGCCCCGATTCCAAAAAAGGTGGGACAAAGTACAAATTGTAAATAAAAATGGAATGCAATAATTTACAAATCTCAAAAACTGATATTGTATTCACAATTGAACATAGACAACATATCAAATGTTGAAAGTGAGACATTTTGAAATTTCATGCCTAATATTGGCTCATTTGGAATTTCATGACAGCAACACATCTCAAAAAAGTTGGGACGGGGCAATAAAAGGCTGGAAAAGTTAAAGATACAAAAAAGGAACAGCTGGAGGACCAAACTGCAACTCATTAGGTCAATTGGCAATAGGTCATTAACATGACTGGGTATAAAAAGAGCATCTTGGAGTGGCAGCGGCTCTCGGAAGTAAAGATGGGAAGAGGATCACCAATCCCCCTAATTCTATGCCAACAAATAGTGGAGCAATATCAGAAAGGAGTTCGACAGTGTAAAATTGCAAAGAGTTTGAACATATCATCATCTACAGTGCATAATATCATCAAAAGATTCAGAGAATCTGGAAGAATCTCTGTGCGTAAGGGTCAAGGCCGGAAAACCATACTGGGTGCCCATGATCTTTGGGCCCTTAGACGGCACTGCATCACATACAGGCATGCTTCTGTATTGGAAATCACAAAATGGGCTCAGGAATATTTCCAGAGAACATTATCTGTGAACACAATTCACCGTGCCATCCGCCGTTGCCAGCTAAAACTCTATAGTTCAAAGAAGAAGCCGTATCTAAACATGATCCAGAAGCGCAGACGTCTTCTCTGGGCCAAGGCTCATTTAAAATGGACTGTGGCAAAGTGGAAAACTGTTCTGTGGTCAGACGAATCAAAATTTGAAGTTCTTTATGGAAATCAGGGATGCTGTGTCATTTGGACTAAAGAGGAGAAGGACGACCCAAGTTGTTATCAGTGCTCAGTTCAGAAGCCTGCATCTCTGATGGTATGGGGTTGCATTAGTGCGTGTGGCATGGGCAGCTTACACATCTGGAAAGACACCATCAATGCTGAAAGGTATATCCAGGTTCTAGAGCAACATATGCTCCCATCCAGATGACGTCTCTTTCAGGGAAGACCTTGCATTTTCCAACATGACAATGCCAAACCACATACTGCTTCAATTACAGCATCATGGCTGCATAGAAGAAGGGTCCGGGTACTGAACTGGCCAGCCTGCAGTCCAGATCTTTCACCCATAGAAAACATTTGGCGCATCATAAAATGGAAGATACGACAAAAAAGACCTAAGACAGTTGAGCAACTAGAATCCTACATTAGACAAGAATGGGTTAACATTCCTATCCCTAAACTTGAGCAGCTTGTCTCCTCAGTCCCCAGACGTTTACAGACTGTTGTAAAGAGAAAAGGGGATGTCTCACAGTGGTAAACATGGCCTTGTCCCAACTTTTTTGAGATGTGTTGTTGTCATGAATTTTAAAATCACCTAATTTTTCTCTTTAAATGATACATTTTCTCAGTTTAAACATTTGATATGTCATCTATGTTCTATTCTGAATAAAATATGGAATTTTGAAACTTCCACATCATTGCATTCTGTTTTTATTTACAATTTGTACTTTGTCCCAACTTTTTTGGCATCGGGGTTATATGAGTGAACAAAGACCTTTACTGAAATCACATTCAATGGAATTGATCTTATTTTTTAAATTTTGTATCATTAATATGGAAAAATAGAAAATAATAATAGAAGTTGATATTATGAGTCTCACAAATTTTGCATAGACAAGACATTGGGTTTATATATAAAATTTAAATATACTATACTTCATAATATTAGCATGTTATCTTTATGATGTAATGCAGCAATTACTGTCAAAATGGAAAAAGTATGATATACTGTATATCTCTGTTTCTAATGAGAAAGTGATAAATCTACATGTTAAAGATCAATCAATCAATCAAGTTTATTTGTACAGCGCTTTTAACAATAAACATTGTCGCAAAGCAGCTTTACAGAATTTGAACGACTTAAAACATGAGCTAATTTTATCCCTAATCTATCCCCAATGAGCAAGCCTGTGGCGACGGTGGCAAGGAAAAACTCCCTCAGACGACATGAGGAAGAAACCTCGAGAGGAACCAGACTCAAAAGGGAACCCATCCTCATTTGGGCAACAACAGACAGCCTGACTATAATATTAACAGTTTTAACAGGTATAACCCTCAACTGTCCTCATGGGGCCGTCCTTCACAGGAGTGGGGCGATAAAACTCCGACCAGACACAGGGCACCAGGATGGATCAAGCAGGTCCGAGGGGCAGAAGAGGCCAGCATCTCAATCCCAGGATCAACATGTAACTCAGAGGGACAGATTGGGGGGGGGAAGAGAGAGAGAGAGAAAGAAAACATGTTGTTAGGTATGCCCTAAAAATGACAAGTATTAAATCTGTGTGGTAGGCTCGCAGAGACAAGAGTCTTTACATCAGGCATGACACACAATGGCATGTTAATATGGTAAAAAAATATATCATGACCTGCTCTGGCTGGATGCTAGATTGGGTGATGGGAGCACACTCCTCAGCAATGATGAGATGCAGATGGGACCCTTAGGCCTGGCCAAGACAATTCAGTTACATTTCACCGGGTCTGGGACATGCGACAGAATGTCTGACGGCCGATTCCCTGCAGGCTACGATAGCCAGTCGAGGTCCCCACCGTCTCCACCAAAAGATTTCCTGTTGACTCCATGTAACTCAGAGGGACAGATTTGGAGTGGGGGGGGGGGGGAGAAAGAAAACACAGGTGGTTAGGTATGCCCAATGTCACCTGAATAAGTAGGAACAGTATACATATTGCACCGAGTACAAGCAGGGACTCCGGCAACTAACTATGACAGCATAACTAAAAGGAGAGAGCCAGAAGGTAACACAGGCATGAGGGAGCCCCGGGACATAAAGCAGCCAGCCACTGCACCATCAACAAACTCGAGTGAGCAAGCGAGTGGGGACTGACAGCATCCATACATCCCAGTTTACCAAAACACTATGTCTGAGGACCCTCCAGACCTACTCCTTTACCTCATAAACACCATTAACAAAAGGCTTGACTAAACAGATATGTTTTCAGCCTAGACTTAAATGCTGAGACTGTGTCTGATTCCCGAACATTACTTGGAAGGCTGTTCCATAACAGTGGGGCTTTGTAAGAAAGATGTATTTTCTGATTTTTTTTTTATTTTTTAATTATTTAAAAAAAAATTCTTATGAAACCAGGCTCCTCATACTATTGAAAATCTCTTAATTTATATATTATGGGATTGAGTAAACTGACGAGTTCATGACAATAATGAGGGGAATTTGTTTTAATTTTAGTCTCTTTTTTTATTGTTTTAAAACAGGCACTGGCAGAAGAGTTGATGAAAATGAGATGTGGTAAACAGGTCTGAAGAGCTTTTCTTCTGAAATCATTTGAATTCTTTCATCAGCGAGTTTCCTAATATATATAAGTAGATTATGAAAATCACTAGAGGAAATGCCAAAATGTTGAAAATAAAAAGGTTATTCAGAGATTTTCCCAACAGTCAAATTTAACAACTGAGTAATTCTGAGAGCATTTTCTGTTTAATTTATATTTAGACAGTTGAAGTCAAGATGTCATTGTAACAAATAAACTAACTTTATACTGTGTGTGTGTGTATTTATTTAAATAATGAGGGGATGTTTTACAATACACTTTTACAATAATTGCATAATGTTTGGGGCTTGGTATTCTTGTCAGTGGGATTCCTTGTTTGGTCAGGGAAACACAGGAGAGCAGTTTACATCTGTGACTGATTGGAATAACTTTTGTGAGCTACATTAAATATTATATATGTAAAATATTTACTTACACACATTATTTTCATGATAAAATTGCATTTTTGCAAGTATAAATGAGAAAATTTGGTCAGAAATTCTGGAATAGGTTTCATTAAAGTGAAAATGAAAATATTAATCATTGTTTAACTTTACTGTTCATCATAGTTACATCATTCTAATAAAATCTCAATCACAAGAGAACAGGAAGTATCTAAAAAGGAACTTGTACTGTTTTTTGACATTGAAATATTTTCTTCACATTGTTATAAATCTCCTGCAGTTTTAATCCATATATTACAGGATTAAACAGAGGAGGAATAAGTACATATTCAAGTGACAGGATCATGGTCATAATGTGGGGAATTTGTTTTGATTCTAGTCTGTTATTTATAATTTCAAAACTTATGTTGACAGAAAAAATAATAAAAATGAGAAGATGTGGTAAACATGTCTGTAAAGCTTTTCTTCTGAAATCTTTCGAATTCTTTAAACACACAATGAGTATCCTGACATAAGAGTAAAGTACAAAGATCACTGGAGGAAACAGAGCAATGATAAAAATAAAAAGTCCATATATGTTATTAAGAGATGTTTCTTTACAGCTTAATTTCACAACTGAAAAATTATCACAGTATATTCTGTTCAATTTAAATTTACACAGTGGAAGTTGGGATGTCAGAATAACACCACCACCAATTTCACAACAAGGCACAAAAAAAGATAAAAATAAGAGCTTTCTGACAGTGGACATTTTTACAGCATTTACATATTGTAATGGATTACAGATGGACACATATCTGTCATAGGCCATAGTTGATAACAGCATGAACTCTGATGCAACATATTCATACATGCAGAATACCTGAAATAAACACTCTTTATAAGATATAGTTTGTTTTTCAGACAGTAAATCAATGAGCAGTTTAGGATAAAGAGCTGTCGATCCAAAGAGAGAATTACAAAGCAAAGCAGCGATGAAAATGTACATGGGCTCATGAAAACGTTTCTTTTTGAAAATGACAAAAATGATGATGATGTTAAAACAGATAATCATTATATAGACAGTGAGTGTCAGTATAAAATAAATATATTTGTACTTCTTTAATTCAACATGTCCCTCCAGTGATAAATATGTAAAATTGGTTGAATAATCCATTAATTTCTGAAAAGTACTCCATGTGATTTTACAGCAGTCATTCAGAGAACAGTGTGTAGACAAAGATAAACCACAGCTGTGGTGATGAAGTCAACTTCATGGACCTTTATATTTTCCCATCCAGGCTCACAGTCCTTAGTGATTTGCTGAGAGCATCTCGAAGGAAATTCTTGCTTCCTTCCAGTCCTTTGCTATCATGCATCTGGCTTATCAATAATTTCAGTGGATTTAAATTAGAAAACCCTTGTTTTCTTATAGTTTTTAATGCCCTTCATGCCCTACATGGCTTGCGACAGGGATGCATACTAGCACCAACACTGTTCATACTCTTCTTTACCTTTGTCCTATGTCATGTACATGACTCTTCGTCTGGGTTTGGAATTGAAATCAAACATAAGCTCGATAGCAGATGGTTTAACCTACAGAGGTTCAAGACCAAGTCAGCTGTAACAACAAAGCTTGACAATTTCCTGTATGCTGATGCTGCTGCCTTGGTATGACAACCCTGGAATCCTTACAGGAAAGTGTCACGGCATTGAATAACTCTTGCAGTGCCTGGGGTCTCACAATCAGCAAACCAAAGACAGAGGTAATGCATGTCCAGTGTGACCATCCTCTCGCCATTAAGATTGATGACTTCCAAATAAAGCATGCTCAGACATTTACATATCTCAGAGGCAATATGTCCGATGATACATCACTCAATGCAGAGATGCAGAGGAGAGTTTCTTGAGGTGTGGCAGCCTTTAATATTTTATGATCCAGGTGCTTGGAGAGAAAAGGCCTCACTATATACACCAAGTTATCTGTATACAAAGCCATAGTCCTGCCATCTCTTCTCTATGGCTCAGAAATATGGCCCTCCTTAGCCCATCATATACACCATCTTGAGATGTTTCATCAAAGATCTCTCCGTCAGATCCTAAATGTGAAATGGTGGTGGTTTATGATCAACGCTGAAGTGCTGCACCAGGCAAAAACAACAAGGATAGAGACCATTCTCAGAGGCAACAGGATCTGATGGCTCAGCCACATCCTTAATGGATGACAATAGAATTCCCAAGCAATTGCTACTTGGAGAATTGAGACATGGCATATGTTCTCGGGGAAGATCAAGGAAGAGATGGAAAGACTGTGCTAAGGAAGATCTCAAAATCTTTGGATTTGACAGCCAGTCCTGGTTTAGAACTTCCTTGGACCACCAGGCCTGGTGATCACAGCTCTATGAGGAAATGCAACTCTGCAAAGCCAAGCTGATGTCTATGGCAGAAGAGAGCCACAAGAAGCACCACCAAAGGGCTACATGGGTTCCCCCTCCTTGAACTGACGGGGACCACTGAAAATTAAATTAATTGAAAAATTAAAAAACCCTTGTTTTCTTATAGTCTTTTTAATGCCCTTCTCCTTAAAAAACTAGAGAGCATGCACATCTTGAATGTATTTTTGAATTCTAGTGTAAGTCTTTCATGAATTATTTTTAAAGGAGTGTTGAACTGATTTCAGTGCTCATCTTTTCATTCATCAGTGACTTATTATTTTTATTGAGTACTTTTAAATTGTCTCTTGCTTTTATGTTTGCATCATATTACATTTACCTTTTTATTCCAATGATATTCAAAGGCCAGTTTGACAGCTAAAACTCTCGTTTCTATGCATGTAACTAAATACAATACAGGGTGGCCGAAAAGTCAGGAACCAATTGGAATAATATAGCCTGTGGTGGAAAAACCTAATAAATCAACACCTCGAGGCTGTTAGGAAAAAGCAGACAGAAATATGAGATATTTATTATTACCTTTGCAAAAGTAGGCTTCCCAGTGAATCACAAAGTGTTTCACACAGAGAAGTGCCCTCTTTATTCATACACTCTGTTTTATAAATGTTAGCATGACTAACATATCAGATGTTACCCTGTTATCTCCTTTCATGGTCAGGGGCATCT
This sequence comes from Neoarius graeffei, assembly GCF_027579695.1. NCBI lineage: Eukaryota > Metazoa > Chordata > Actinopteri > Siluriformes > Ariidae > Neoarius > Neoarius graeffei. The sequence goes on along the minus strand of NC_083584.1, from coordinate 1,341,287 downwards.
TCTCTTCTATCTCTGCACGTAGATACACTTAAGACAACCTTGTAGGATAGAACAGTGTAACACAAAACAACAAACACAGTTCTTCATCTTATATTAAACATGAGACACAGTATCTGATCTTCCCTTCTAAGGATCACTGCTCTTTAAAATCATAAATTCTCTAAAAATTATATTTTCCTCTACACATTCCCCCTTTATCAATTCTTTGATAACTATAATAAAGCAAAAGACTTGCCCTAATACAGCGTCTCTGTCTGTCCTATACAGGTTTTCAACAGGCACTTCATCAATGAGGAATTGGAAACAATTATACTGCTATTTTTGTGAAACATAAGCATCTCTATGCAAATGGCAAATGAACAGGTAGGAAAAATATGCAGATTCAGATTCAAAATATGCAAATCAAACATAACTATTGTGTTATTTCTTCAGCCAGCAATACTCAAACAAAAATATCTATAGTTCATAATCATCCATATTCGAGAAAGGGGGTTTATGATTCTCATATGGCCTCGGAGACCAGTCCACTGGATCCATCTTCACCATCTGGTAACTTTCCATGATGGCATGCATCATCTTCATCATCATATCTCTCAAGCATTGTTAGACAGAGAAATGCTGATAGGTGCTGTTAGGGGGTGACACTTCGCTATTCTTGATGTATTTTGGTGTTCTGAGTGCAGGCATGCCCTTTCACATTCTTTCCACCTCACGGAAACTCTGTGACTCCCCACTAGCCTCACTTACTCACTGCTATCTTTCTCTTTCCTCTCTGATGGTTCCTCTTCACCCTCCTCTGTTCCTCCTAGCAGTGTGATCACCAATCGCCAGGTTTCAAATCATGTAGAGGTCCGGACAGTAGGATTGGAAGTGCATCCTTCACCTGCTTGTGAGTGATAGCAAGAATGGAGAAGAGATCCTTACAATAACACAACATTTAATCTTCACACAACACATTTAGGGTTTGTGGTTTAGGCCCTGAGCCTACACCAGTATTGGGTGGCCTGCCAAACAGAATTTCAAAGGGGCTGAGATTGTTTTTTGCTCTCATGTGCATGCTTATATGAAACCACACATACTGCTGTGTCTCAGAGCCTTTGCAGTGGCAAAGGCTCTGAGACACAGCAGTAGTCCCACTGCGACAGGGTCAATTTTAGCAGAATAATATGCAACTGGTCGTAACTTGCCTCCATGCTGTTATGGTAATACTTACATCCTACATTGTGATTTCTCATTGACTGTCTGGACAAAAGGATGAGTGGGGTCTGGGATCCCCAGTGTGGGAATGCTCTGGAGAGATACCTTAGGCTCAACAAATGACTCTTCTGCCTCAGGAGTCCAGGTCACCTTATCATCAGGTTGTAGACCCTTGCCATGGATCAGTGAACTGAGGGAAGACTCAAGAATAGCATAATTAGGAATAAATGCATGACAATATGAGCACATACCCAAAAATGACATCATTTGCTTCTTGGTTAGAGATTTTAATAAAAAAAAAAAAAAGGTTCAATTTACAGTGGCAGCCATTGAATTTGTTCCATGTTTCCGTGACTGGCCCTCAGCAGGCCCTTGGCCGTCCCCTGACTGGTTCATGACTGTCTGCCGATTGGTCCGTGCAGATAATTTATCCCCCACAATGACATAGTCAATGCAGTCCTGACTGGTGATGCCCCTAATTAGCTTGTGTGAAAACCAGCTGCTATCCCTCATTTTTCCATGGGGAGGAGCAGTGATTGTCCGTTTCACAAAGCAGGTTTATCAAACGCTGAGAACAACTGATTTCAGTTAGTTAATTCAACCCGGAGGACTTTCACCGGGAGTTAAAAAGCCATAAGATTTTAATGCGCTCATACAGCGAGTTTGAATATGTTTATATATAATTGAAATAAAAGATAGATTGATTGATTGAAGTGCGCATGCTCTCTACATAAACACTGTCTAGTGCAGCATGGATAGGCATAAATAAATAAATGAATAAATAAATACAGCCTCCGCTACTGTCTAGTCCCAGAGAGGCTTGGCGTAGGCCACTGATGAAACTATTTGGCTTTCCTACTACTAGGCAACTACTTGTCTCAATACTAGGCCTTTTGTAGTAGTAGTAATAATGATATTTGCCTACTGAAAAGTGATCAGGTGAAAAGTTGAAGCCGCAGCAAGACCTTTGCTATTAAGCCTTTTGTAGGTTAAACAGGCTTTGGCAGACAACGTCCTGGAAAGGCTGTGTTTTTCTTTGGTTTGATTAGCCTACGATTTAATCTTTAAACATTATGGTTTCAGCAGTTCGCTTAAACATTGGAGGCTGCGGAGTCGGGCTGCAAGATTTCCCGATACTTGTTTAAGATGACAAACTTCATAGTAAGGAGAAAATAATTCCACAGTATTTACTGCCTCGTCAGTCTCAAAAATTAATAGTGAAGGACCAATGCGAATTAAGTCCCCAAAAAAAACAACATCTCGTAGGCCTATATTTTACATTTTCAAAAAAGTCTGGAATTGGAAGTCGGTCAGTGGAGTGTAATGAAGTGTCTCATTCACTAAGCACAAAAGGTCGGAAAACAGTGGAGAAAACAGCGATTGCTTAAATAGGCTACTAATGTTTTACATTAGTAATTTAATGTATGTGACAAATAAATTCATTGATTAAATAGATAAAGAAGCGAATACTCTGAAGCTCAAAATTCAGAAAAGTGGCTCCGGTGTCGCAAGTGCACAAGAACAGTTATTTGAAAGTTAACCTGATGAATTTGTGCGTGCGCGTGCGATTTCATGAAGAACCGGGACAATTGGCATTCGGTGAAAGATTCACACCTCTGACTCATTATATTCGTGCGCGCCCTCTCACCCACTGTTGCTTCGTTTTCCCGATTTACACGCGTGTCTGAAGATGGAGTTTTCAGAAATCTCCACTCTGCCCAGAGTTTGTGAAAGTAGCTCATTTCAGTGACTGAAACCTCCGTATAGGTGTGAATGAGAGGTGCAACCGAATAAATAAACATGCGTCTTTTTTATCCGGCTACATGTAGGCTATCACTGCGCAAAGCCTCTAATGTTGAAATGGTAGTAATATTTGTTAAAATAATAGTAGGCTAATTTCCACATTAATCGGTAAAATGGCACAAGGGATGTGATGGGGGGATGGCCGTTTTATAAGGGGAATGATTTGAGATTTTTATTTCAGAAGGGGGATGCCTCCCCCCACATCCCCCCTCAACTCGAGTACTGTGTATAAGGCCACCGGACAGGCCCTTCGATTTCCATCACTAGAGCGCGTCAAATTACTTTCGGTTTTGCCAGCATGGACACGCTTCTTTTAAATGAAGGCACAGATGTGTCAGACATTGACAAAACGGTAAAGAATAAGTGGAGATGGGCTTGGCTAAATGAAATGGGCGATAATGGCAAGCCATTTAGTTCATGGTGCAAAAAGATGAAAATGGCAGGTGTGTGCTTTTGTGTAGTTTGTCATAAAAAAAGTCTATGGAAGCAAAGGCAAGAAACTAGATGCCTTTGGCTTCAGTGCGAAGCAGAAAAAGTGAACTTTCACTTTACTTTTCTTGCAAGTTCTTTCTGTTCCACTCTTTTGAAAGCATGGTTAAAGTTTGACTGCACTTGCACTTTTCTCTTAACCACTGTTGTGCATTACTAAAGTATTGTTGAAATAAATTTGCACTTTGTGCTGAAAACTTGATGTTTCATCATTTATAGCCAGTAATGACAATGGTAAAGTCTTGCCTTAGCTTTAGTCATTGTTAAAATTATGTAAATGTACTATAAGTAGGGGCCGAGGGGATAATGGACAACACGGCGTTTAAAATTTGACGCATCGCTGATGTGGTAGGGGCCAACGACATGGAGCTTTTTTTTCAGTCAGATGATTTTTTTTTTTGCTTTAATCCATGAGTGCAGACATCCCAAGTCTCCTGGAAGTTCTGGGAGTCTCCCGCATATTGATAGTGGCTCCCTGATGCCTGCAAATTGGAGAATATCTCCCAGAATCTAGAGCAAGTGAGTAAGAGCGTGCACACGAAACATTAATGTCTGCATCGCGCATATGACGGAGTGTGCGAGGGAGCCTGTGTGTGTGCCTGTTCATGTAGCGCATGCTCGACAAAAAGCATCCTGATTGGTTTACAGACATCCAAACTCATTTAGAACAGTGTAGAAATGAGCAGGAGAAAAACAGGGAGGGCTCGGAAAATGACTAGAGGCCAGAATCGAACCCAGGTCCCCGGATTTATAGTGTGGCACCTTATACACCTGAGCCACAAAGTCCTGCTGGTATTGCTTTTAAATAGCCTACTTAAATCCTTAAAATGAGTCATGTAACGCATGTCTTCTGTGATCTGATCTCCAATGGTGAAATAAACCGGTTGTGATATGAGTACAGTCTGTTATTTTAGAAGATAAATTTAATATATAATTTAATATATAGCCTATAATGAAAAATAATATTTTATAATATATCACGACATATTCCCCCTCCTAGAACTGCCACCTTATTGTGGTGGAGGGGTTTGTGTGCTTGAATGATCCTAGGAGCTATGTTGTCGGGGGCATTATGCCCCTGTTAGGGTTTCCCAAGGCAGACAGGTCCTAGGTGACAGGCCAGACCAAGAGCAGTTCACCAAAAAACCCCTATGGAGAAAAAATCCAGGGCCGTGACGTCGCCCGGTAGGATGCAGCCGGGGCCCCACCCTGGAGCCAGGCCCGGGGTTGGGGCTCATATGCGAGCGCTTGGTGGCCGGGCCTTTGCCCATGGGGCCCGGCCGGGCTCAGCCCGAAGAGGTGACGTGGGCCCGACCTCCTGTGGGTTCATCACCCACAGAGGTAGCAGTAGGGGTTTGGTGCAATGTGGATTGGGTGGCAGTCGAAGGCAGGGGCCTCGACAACCTGATCCCCGGACACAGCGGCTGGCTGTTGGGACATGGAATGTCACTTCGCTGGGGGGGAAGGAGCCTGAGCTTGTGCGGGAGGTTGAGAGGTACCGGCTAGAGATAGTCGGGCTCACCTCCACGCACAGCTTGGGCTCTGGAACCCAGCTCCTCGAGAGGGGCTGGACTTTCCACTTCTCTGGAGTCGCCCGTGGTGAGCGGCGGCGGGCTGGTGTGGGCTTCCTTATAGCTCCCCAGCTCAGCCGCCATGTGTTGGAGTTTACCCCAGTGAACGAGAGGGTCGGCTCTCTGCACCTTCGGATTGGGGAGAGGGCTCTTGCTGTTGTTTGTGCCTATGGGCCAAATAGCAGTATAGAGTATCCAGCCTTCTTGGAGTCCCTGGGAGAGGTACTGAGGGGTGCTCAGACTGGGGACTCCATTGTGCTACTGGGGGACTTCAATGCTCACGTGGGCGATGACAGTGACACCTGGAGGGGCGTGGTTGGGAGGAACGGCCTCCCCGATCTGAACCCAAGTGGTGTTTTGTTATTGGACTTCTGTGCTAGTCACAGTTTGTCCATAACGAACACCATGTTCGAGCATAGGGGTGTCCATAAGTGCACGTGGCACCAGGACACCTTAGGTCGGAGGTCGATGATGGACTTTGTAGTCGTTTCATCTGATCTCCGGCCCTATGTCTTGGACACTCGGGTGAAGAGAGGGGCTGAGTTGTCAACTGATCACCACCTGGTGGTGAGTTGGATCCGCTGGCGGAGGAGGAAGCTGGACAGACCTGGCAGGCCCAAACGTATGGTGAGGGTCTGCTGGGAACGTCTGGCCGAGCACTCTGTTGGGGAGGTCTTTAACTCCCACCTCCGGGAGAGCTTTTCCCAGCTTCCGAGGGAGGCGGGGGACATTGAGTCTGAGTGGACCATGTTCTCTACCTCCATTGTGGATGCAGCTGTTCGGAGCTGTGGCCGCAAGGTCTCCGGTGCCTGTCGTGGCGGCAATCCCCGAACCCGGTGGTGGACACCGGAAGTAAGGGATGCCGTCAAGCTGAAGAAGGAGTCCTATCAGGCCATGTTGACCTCCGGGACTCCTGAGGCAGCCGACGGGTATCGGCAGGCCAGGCGTGCTGCAGCTCGGGCAGTTGCGGAGGCAAAAACTCGGAACTGGGAGGAGTTCGGGGAGGCCATGGAGAAGGACTATCAGTCGGCCTCGAAGAAATTCTGGCAAACCGTCCGGCGCCTCAGGAGGGGGAAGCAGTACTCTGCCAACACTGTTTACAGTGCGGGTGGGGAGCTGTTGACCTCGACTGGGGACATTGTCAGGCGGTGGAAGGAATACTTTGAGGATCTCCTCAATCCCACCGTCATGTCTTCCACTGAGGAGACTGAGGCTGATGACTCAGAGGTGGACTCGTCCATTACCCAAGCCGAAGTCACTGAGGTGGTTTGCAAGCTCCTCGGTGGCAAGGCACCGGGGGTGGATGAGATCCGCCCTGAGTATCTCAAGTCTCTGGATGTTGTGGGGCTGTCTTGGTTGACACGCCTCTGCAACATCGCGTGGCGGTCGGGGACAGTGCCTCTGGAGTGGCAGACTGGGGTGGTGGTCCCTCTTTTTAAGAAAGGGGACCGGAGAGTGTGCTCCAATTATAGGGGAATCACACTTCTCAGCCTCCCAGGGAAAGTTTACTCCAGGGTACTGGAGAGGAGAATTCGACCAATAGTCGAACCTCGGATCCAGGAGGAACAATGCGGTTTTCGTCCTGGTCGCGGAACACTGGACCAGCTCTATACCCTTCATAGGGTGCTCGAGGGTTCATGGGAGTTTGCCCAACCAGTCCACATGTGCTTTGTGGATCTGGAGAAGGCATTCGACCGTGTCCCCCATGGTATTCTGTGGGGGGTGCTTCGGGAGTATGGGGTTCGGGGCTCTTTGCTAAGGGCTGTCCGGTCCCTGTACGAACGGAGCAGGAGTCTGGTTCGCATTGCCGGCAGTAAGTCAGACCTGTTCCCAGTGCATGTTGGACTCCGTCAGGGCTGCCCTTTGTCACCGGTTCTGTTCATAATTTTTATGGACAGAATTTCTAGGCGCAGCCAGGGGCCGGAAGGAATCCTGTTTGGGAACCACAGGATTTCATCTCTGCTTTTTGCGGATGATGTTGTCCTGTTGGCTTCTTCAAACCAGGACCTTCAGCATGCACTGGGGCGGTTTGCAGTCGAGTGTGAAGCGGCTGGGATGAGAATCAGCACCTCCAAGTCCGAGGCCATGGTTCTCGACCGGAAATGGGTGGCTTGCCCTCTCCAGGTTGGTGGAGAAGTCCTGCCTCAAGTGGAGGAGTTTAAGTATCTCGGGATCTTGTTCACGAGTGAGGGAAGGATGGAGCGTGAGATCGACAGGCGGATCGGTGCAGCCTCCGCAGTGATGCGGTCGCTTTACCGGTCCGTCGTGGTGAAGAAGGAGCTGAGCCAAAAGGCGAAGCTCTCAATTTACCGGTCGATCTACGTTCCGACTCTCACCTATGGTCATGAGCTTTGGGTAATGACAGAAAGAACAAGATCGCGGATACAAGTGGCTGAAATGAGTTTCCTTCGCAGGGTGGCTGGGCGCTCCCTTAGAGATAGGGTGAGAAGCACAGTCACTCGGGAGGAGCTCGGAGTAGAGCCGCTGCTCCTCCACATCGAGAGGAACCAGCTGAGGTGGCTCGGGCATCTTTTTCGGATGCCTCCTGGACGCCTCCCTGGGGAGGTGTTCCAGGCATGTCCCCCCGGGAGGAGGCCCCGGGGAAGACCCAGGACACGCTGGAGGGACTATGTCTCTCGGCTGGCCTGGGAACGCCTCGGTGTTCTTCCCGAGGAGCTGGCCGAGGTGTCTGGGGAAAGGGAAGTTTGTGCTTCCATGCTTAGACTGCTGCCTCCGCGACCCGGTCCTGGATAAGCGGAAGAAGACGAGACACGACATATTCTGTAACTGTTCGTCACTAAAGCGTTTTCTAAGATCATAATGTCTGATATCTCATCTCATTATCTCTAGCCGCTTTATCCTGTTCTACACGGTCGCAGGCAAGCTGGAGCCTATCCCAGCTGACTACGGGCGAAAGGCAGGGTACACCCTGGACAAGTCGCCAGGTCATCACAGGGCTGACACATAGACACAGACAACCATTCACACTCACGGTCAATTTAGAGTCACCAGTTAACCTAACCTGCATGTCTTTGGAGTGTGGGGGAAACCGGAGCACCTGGAGGAAACCCATGCGGACACAGGGAGAACAGGCAAACTCCACACAGGAAGGCCCTCGTTGGCCGCTGGGCTCGAACCCAGGACCTTCTTGCTGTGAGGCGACAGTGCTAACCACTACACCACTGTGCCGCCATGTCTGATATTATTTTTTATTACATATTAATATTACAACATCACTTTTAGCGATTTTAACAAGAGGTCTGCAAACATGTTTTTTTTTCTCAAGACCACATTTACACCGTAATGTAATCATATGAAAAATACCATTACAGACTGGTGGAGCAGCATGCCGAAAATAATATGTATTTGGTCCAAGGTGTGGTTTTTTTTTCATACGTCGCTGGCTCTTTTGCCAGTAGCGCATCACTTGCGCAGGTCTGGGGTTACCCTGCAATTTTCAGGTTGTTCTATTATTATTATTATTATTATTATTAGGCTACTGCATAAAAGCAGTCACATTGTGTGCTCAATACCTGTATGGACCCTTTTCATGTGACGTCACGACAAACGCGGCCGCCATTTTGGACGTGTACTACCAGTAGTTTACCACAGCCAGCATTGTGGAACGGCAGCAAAGAAAGTGTTTATTTTCACCAAGACTTCCATCATGCCACTATATTGTTGTGCACCTGGATGTAGTAACCATCAACAAACAAGGCAAGGGTTATCATTTTATCGGATCCCGGTAGATGCTGACCGATGGAGAAGATGGATAGCAGCATACCAACGCTTGTGTAGTGACCACTTTGTTGGAGGCAAGACAAATAAAATTAGCCAGAAAAGGCATTACATTGCTGTTAACATTCCATTCTAGTTTACTGTAATTATGATCTGGCAGCTATTTACACCGGATCCAGTGTAAATAGTTGCCGGAGCCAACATCCGAGGTTCCGGAGCGTGCTCGCTCGCGGCTCCGGCCTGAGCGCGCACGCTTGCGGCTCCGGCCTGAGCCGGCGCGCGCGCTCCGGAACCTCGGACGTTGGCTCCGGCAGCTATTTACACTGGATCCGGTGTAAATAGCTGCCAGATCATAATTACAGTAAACTAGTAAATACAGTTTTCTGCATCTCGCTCCTTTTTCTTTTATGTTTGTCACCTTCCTCGCATTCAAACCGATTTGAGCCGAAGTCCACTACATGTCCAAAATGGCAGTCGTGTTTACGAAGGTCACGTGACTGAAAAGGGTCCATACAGCGCTGAAATAAACGTTTTGCAATGAATAAGAAGTGTTTTGAGTTAACAGCATATTTTTAACACTAGAAGGCCCAAAGTGCAGACTTTAGTCTGCAATGAAATCCCCCCCCAAATTTGTGAATAAGTCTAACATATGCCTCCCATTGTTGTGTAAAGAAGCCTATTTATTGTGTTACCTGAGAAATAGCCTCTGTTTGTAACCTTAACCAGACTTCGTCACAACCAAGGCAACCAAGAAGGATCAGTTCTAACCCTAACCCCAAATCCTGGCTCTAACCCCAACCTGAGCTCACTCCTAACCCAACCCCTAGCCTTAGCCCCAAGCCCAAAACCTAGCCTCAAATAATGTGGCAAATGTACCGTAGGAAAGACTCACCATGGGAATGTGGAAACTACTAGATGGGACAACTCTATGCTACATTTCTGTGCTTTGTATAGCCTCCATGTGTAGTGAGTCTGCTTTTCTTAGTGTGAAATAAATGTTTATTTTCTTCCTGAAGTTATACCGTCTGTAGTTTTTCCAAGCTGAAATTGTATTTTTTGGGGCACTCAGTCTTCTGTCCTCTGACATTGTAAGCTTGGCAGAGTAAATTGTCACTGAAATTAGGGTGTAACCTAAAACCAAATTACGATTCATGAATAGCAACCTCAGTGGGGGGGTGGAGTGGCTGTTCACAATACAATGGAGACAGTTAGCACCTTGAGAGGAATAAACAATTTTTGCAGAGAGGAGGGGGCATGCAGCAGAAGTGGGCCTTTTCACATACGGTAACACATTATCAACAAAGAAAGAAAAACACAATGCCAAGGATCAGGAAAAGAACCACAGCACTGTGATTAGTTGGGCTATCAATGACTGACAGAGCCCCGGCACGTAACTAAGCATTATAAAGTTAAAAAATATTTTTATTGAAAAAACAAGAATGTAATGATTTCCAAAATTTCTAAAATTATTTTACCTAATGCAATTTTCTGCTTTAATCCACATTTGCTGGTGTTGAGCGTTTTTTTTTTTTTTTGCTTCTCAAAATCATCTCGTCACAGATCACTCGCTGCTGTGTGCGAGCTTCCCTGCCCCCTATTTGTTGAAAATCTTCTGTAGATGTCGGGGTTTTATATTGATTTATTATTATAATTGTTAATAATTAAACGTGATAAATCTGGTTATTAGGAACAAAGGAGGGCATAGTGGGAAATGATACAGTAACTGTCTCTTGTCGGTTCAAATACGATACTGTTTTGTGATTACACTGTACCGGTTAATAAAAATAGACAAATGGCATGAACCTCTCTACTGTCTCTTATTACACTAAAGAAAGGGCCTGGCCGAGTCATTGCGTATTACTGAAAAAAGAAAGAACGAATGATACACGGATTGTGTATCATTCGTTCTTTCCGTTTTTAATTGGCAATCAAAAAATGAAAAAAAAAATTGTTTTTCATTTCAATTTTAGGCTCATATAAAAAAAAAGAAAAACCAGTCATTTTTTCGTGTTGAAACAAGAAAAAAAAAAGTCTGCACACTTAGATCCTTTAGTTCATTTAATTGCCAAGCTTTCGGTCAGAGACTTTCCTCAGGGCACAAACAGATGGAGCATACAACAAACTAATCAATTAAGATTCATTAAGGTGCTCAGTCACACCTGCACAGATGAGTTGTAGTCCAAGTGTGGGAGTTGTAGTTTTTCTGTTCTTCCTGGTTTCATATTTCCTCTACCCAAGGTAGCTGGCATTAAATTGACCCCAAATGCACCAATAAAATTACCCACCACAAAAACATACATCTTTTTACATACAAACTTGAGTACATACACACATAAGCAAATGTAAGTTCAAGATAACTGCATAAACATCAGCAAAAACTTCATAAACTGCAGTTTCAAGACTTAAATAGTATACCTCCAATCATAACATAACACTCATGTCAAAGTCTACATTTAACCCTTTGGGTTGTAGGGCATCTAATGTATGGATCCAAAACAATTCCCTTTGACATAGCACTTTATCAATGTTCCCACCCCTTAACAATTTAACTTGCTCAATTCCCTGAAACCGTAGGGAAATTCTTCATTTTCTTTGCCTGTGATAAGGTCTATGTGGGAAAAACTACACGTAGCTTAAAACAAAGGATCAGCGAACATAAGAGTTCGATTAGACGGGCTGATCTTAATTACCCTGTGGCTTGTCACTTTGTAGAGTGTGCCCACCCTGTTTCTTCCCTACGGTTTCAGGGAATTGAGCAAGTTAAATTGTTAAGGGGTGGGAATTTTCATTTTAGTGTGAGATCACGAGAGGCTGGCCGGCTCTCGGTGGGACCCTTCAATCAGTGCAAGGACACAAAGGTTAAAATAAATCAAGGTTTTTAAATGTTATGCCAGGAAATTAAACAGAAAAGGTAACTCAAAGTCCAATGTTCAAACGAAGAGGGAATCCCAAAAGTCAAACTCAAACAATGTCTCTGGCTTTAGAACAACAAAATTATAGGCATGTTTCCTTCAGTCCAATATCCCGTTCTCAGAACAAACAAAATCTTCTGCCTTACTTTGAGTCCAGTCAACAATCCCTGTAGTCTTTAGCCCGGTGGCAGTCCAGTAGCAGGCATTCATAACACAGGTAAGTCCTTCAGTGCAAAATCCTTCAGGTAAGAATTCCAGATAAGCTTTTCAACAAATACTCTGCCCAGCCAGTTCCACTCAGCAACGGGAGTCCATGAACCTCTCCCTTCCACATTCACACTGAGAGTTTTGAACTCTCACAAAGCCCTCTAACTCATTAGGCCTTTATTGGCCACAGGTGTGTTGCCGTGTTGGGTGCTGAGGGTGAAGTTCCCAACTCCACCACCAGATGGAGTTATAGCTGCCAGAAGTTGGAGCCATCTGCGTGTGACATAGTGCCCCTCGACGACGCAGCCTCTCGGGATATCACAATAGGTATACCTCAACTATGAAAGACAAAATGAGAAAAAAATCCAGAAAATAATATTGTCTGATTTTTAAAGAATTTATTTGGAAATTATGGTGGAAAATAAGTATTTGGTCAATAACAAAAGTTCATCTCAATACTTTGTTTACCAAGATGGCGGCGTGCACACACGAAGCGGCTCCTCTCTGTCCCGACAGAACAGTGTTTTCGTGTTTTTTGTGTTTTAAAACAGTATGTATCTGTTCGTCTTTGTCGCGTCCATCAGTCTCAAGGCGCACGTACTCCCGTGAGTTTCTGCTCGACAGCCGCAGAACTATATTCACGGATATAAATCCAGCAGACGTGGAAGTGCAATGTGGCTACGGTTTGCTCCGGAGGCCTGCTCAATCACCGACCCCCACTCCTGCATCCAGCCCACAGTGGAAGCGCCACAGGCGGAACATGCAGAAGCAGAAGAGAGGCAAACGCGGAGGTATCCAAGCTAGGCTAGCGGCTAGCCCTCACCAGCCGGCTATCCCTACCATCACTCTGGCCAACGTACGCTCACTGGACAACAAGCTGGATTATGTCCACCTGCTCCGCTCATCTTTTAAGTCTGTGAGTGAGTGCTGTGTCCTTGTGTTTGTGGAAACATGGCTTAACGACAGCATCCCGGACTGTGCCATTCAGCTAGCCCGGCTAACATGCTACAGGTCAGACAGAGCATTAGACGAGGGGGGGGGGGGGACTCATGGTGGAGGACTCTGTGTTTACATCAGTGATGCCTGGTGCCATGATGCTGTTGTGGTCTGCAAACACTGCTCACCACTGGTGGAGTTTATGATTATTAAGTGCCGGCCATTCTACCTGCCAAGGGAATTTACAGCCATATTGCTGGTAGCATTATACATCCCTCCCGGCTCCAATAACAACAGGAGTGAAGCACTGAATGAACTCTATCAGCACATCAGTGAGCAGCAGACAGCCCACCCAGATGCTTTCCTCATCCTGGTTGGGGATTTCAATCATGCAAACCCCAAAAGCGTGTTTCCAAAACTCTATGGACATATCAACTTTCCCCACACGTGGAAACAATACTCTGGACAATGTTTACACCATGCATAAAGACGCATACAAAGCCCTACTCCTCCCCCACCTTGGGGCCTCAGATCACTCCACTGTTATGCTAATGCCAGCATACAGGCCACTGGTTAAAGTCACCAAACCAGCTACAAAACAGATACGTGTGTGGCCAGAGGGGTCCTCAGAGGCACTCCAGGACTGTTTTTCCACCACTAACTGGAGCATGTTCAGACAGGCAGCCACCTACATCAACATCACAGATCTCCAGGAGTACACGGAGACCGTCACTGCCTACATGAGGAAATGCATGGACGACATTACGGTCACCAGAACCATCTCCATTTGGGCCAATCAGAAGCCATGGCTGACAGGGGAAGTCCATAGGCTCCTGTGGGCTTGGAACGCCACCTTCAGAGCTGGGGACGAGGTGGGCCTGAGGACAGCTAGGGCCAATCTGTCACAAGGCATCAGGGTGGCCAAGAGACAGTATTCCAGGCACATTGCTGACCATTTCAATGACAGCAGAGACACCAGGAACCTGTGGTGGGGGATTCAGACCATCACAGACTAGAAGCCCTCGCCGCAGACCTGTGACAACTCCACGTCTCTGCTGAATCAGTTGAATGACTTCTTTGCTCGCTTTGAGGCAGACAACAGCACCACGGCACAGAAGACCCCACCACCTCCCAGCGACCAGGTGTTGACGCTGTCCCCAGACAAAAAAAAGCTCTCAGGATGACAAATGCATGGAAAGCCCCGGGTCCTGATAACATTCCTGGTCGTGTCCTGAGAGACTTTGCCGAGGAGCTCACAGATGTCTTTACAGACATCTTCAACATCTCGTTGAGCCAGGCTGTTGTCCCCACGTGCCTCAAAACCACCACCATCATCCCAGTCCCGAAGAAGCAGTCTCCCTCCTGCTTCAATGACTACTGTCTTGTTGCACTCACTCCCATCCTCATGAAGTGCTTCAAGCGGCTAGTCATGCGGCATATCAAGTCTGCCCTCCCCCCTGCCCTGGACCCTTTCCAGTTTGCATATCATTCCAACCGTTCGACCAATGATGCCATCTCCACTGCCCTCCACTCAGCCCTCACCCACCTGGAGACAAAAGACTTGTATGTCAGAATGCTGTTCATACACTGTGTGCACAACTATTAGGCAAGTTGTATTCCTGATGATTAAATTTATCGTTGAACAAATACAGTGCTCTCAGTCAATCCAAATTGTTAATAAACCTAAAACCAGAATGATTAACAAAGGAAAAGGGAGTTTAGGCCTTCTCAGGGGAATATATAAGTGTGCACAATTATTAGGCAACATTTAGTGTGCAGAATTATTATGCAACTAAATGAAAAGCTTAAAGTTTCCCATCTCACTTGTTTATTTTAATTTTCAGTGTAACAAATAAACAACTCAGAATTAACAAATAAACACTTCTAGCATTTCAAAAATATTCAGTGACCAATATAGCCACCCTTCTTTTCAATAACTGCCATGAGCCTTCCATCCATTCTGTTTGTTTTTTGATTTGTCGACGATCAACTTTTTGTGCAGGAGCAACCACGGCCTCCCAAATGCTATTCAGAGTGGTGTATTGTCTTCCCTCGCTCTAAATCTTATGCTTAAGAAGGGGCCACAAGTACTCAATATGGTTTAAGTCAGGTGAGGAAGGGGGCCATGTCATTACTTTGTCATCTTTAAGGCCTTTGCGGGCTTGCCAAGCAGTGGAGTACTAAGGTGCATGTGATGGTGCATTGTTCTGCATAACAATCATGGCCTTCTTGAATGATGCAGACTTCTTCCCATACCACTGCTTGAAGAATGTATCTTTTAGAAACTGGCAGTAGGTTTGGGAGTTGATGTTAAGTCCATCTTCAACCTGAAATGGTCAAACTAGCTCATCCTTAATAATAGCAGCCCATGCCATTACCCCTCCACCACCTTGCTGGTGTCTGAGTCAAAGTGCCCTGTGTCCATTAGTTATCCAGCTATGGGCCCATCCATCTGGTCTATCCAGAGTCACTCTCATTTCATCCGTCCATAAAACCTTTGGAAAATCTGTCTTCAGATATTTCTTGGCCCAATCTTGACATTTCAACTTGTGAGTCTTGTTTAGTGGTGGTCGTGTTTCAGCCTTCCTTACAATGGCCATGTCTCTGAGCACCGAACACCTTGTCCTTCTGGACACTCCAGGTCGATTGCAGTTCTAGAATATTGTGGCACTGGAGGATAATGGGTTCCTGGTAGCTTCATGTTTAATCCTTCTCAAGTCTTTTGCAGTTAATTTGTGTCTTTTCTTCTCCACACATTTTTTGCGACCCTGTTGACTATTTGCAACAAAACATTTGATTGTTCTGTGCTCACATTTCTATAGCTTAGCTATTTCAAGAGTGCTGCATCCCTCTGATAGGCATTTTACAATTTTTGTCTTTTCAGTGTCTGTTAAATCTCTTTTTTGGCCCATTTTGCCTGAGATAAAGAAGCTGCCTAATAATTATGCACACCTTAATATAGGGTATTAATGACTTTAGGTCACACCGTCCCTCATTATACAAATAAATACCACCTGAGAATGCTTAAATCCAATTAGCATTCAAGTGTATCTAGCTTGCGGTTGGAAAACAGGCATAGAAATAATGGTAGGGTCAGAGTACTCACTTGCCTAATAATTGTGCACACAGTGTAGACTTTAGCTCAGCATTCGACACAATCATTCCTCAGCAGCTCATTCATAAACTGGACCAGCTGGGACTCAACACCTCCCTGTGCAACTGGCTGCTGGACTTCCTGACAGGGAGACCACAAACTGTATGGGTTGGCAGCAACTCCTCCAGCACCATCACACTGAACACGAGGGCCCCCCCAAGGATGTGTGCTGAGCCCCCTCCTCTTCACTCTGCTGACCCACGACTGCACACCAACATCCAGCTCTAATCTCTTCATTAAGTTTGCGGATGACATGACTGTGGTGGGTCTCATCAACAATGGTGATGAGACAATCTACAGGAGTGAGGTGAGATGCTTGGCCATGTGGTGCAAGGACAACAATCTCCGTCTGAATGTGGAGAAGATGAAGGAGATTGCTGTGGATTTCAGGAGAGAGCACACCCAGCATGCTCCACTATCTATCAACAGTGCTGCAGTGGAGAGGGTGAGCAGCACCAAGTTTCTGGGTGTGCACATCTCTGAAGACCTGTCCTGGAGGAACAATACCGCATCACTGGCCAAAAAAGCCCAACAGCGTCTGTACTTCCTCTGCAAACTGAGGAGAGCAAGATCCCCGGCCCCCATCATGCACACTTTCTACAGAGGCACCATCGAGAACATCCTGACCAGCTGCATCACCGTGTGGTACGGCGCCTGCACCGTGTCCTGCTGCAAGATTCTGCAGCGCATCGTGAGAGCAGCTGAGAGGATCATTGGTGTCTCTCTCCTTTCTCTAATGGATATCTATAACTCCCGCCTCACCCGCAAAGCCATCAGGATTGCAGGTGACCCCAGTCACCCATCTCACAGCCTCTTCAGTCTGCTGCCATCGGGGAGGAGACTGCGGAGTCTCCTGGCCAAAACCAGCAGGCTCAAGAACAGTTTCTTTCACCAGCCAGTCAGGAGGCTCAACTCCCTCCCTGTTCTGCCCCTCCTCCCCCCTCTGCCCCCTGCCACAGATTCTGCTTGCACACCCCCCTGCCCCCCCTTCAGCATCTGACATGTCATCCTCACAGTTTCCCCCCCCAACACACACACACACACACACATCTCATCATTCATTAACACACTGAACTCAGGGACCGCGCATCTCACTTTACCTCACTCATTTGCACTATTCCGCACTACCTCACCTTAACAGCTGCTAGTTTGTTTATACTGGTTATTTCATGTTTACCTGCTATACCTCAAGTGCCCTTGACTGTTTGTTTGTTTGCACCAATTTACGTGTGTGTGTGTGTATGTATGTATGTATGTATATGAGTGTTTAGTCTATGTCTAGTTCTTATCTAGAGTGTTTTATACTGTTTATATTGTCTGTTTGAGTGTTTAGTCTTTGTCTAGCTCTTATCTAGTGTTTACACTGTTTATATTGTCTGAGTGTTTAGTCTATGTCTAGTTCTTATCTAGAGTGTTTATACTGTTTATATTGCTTGTTTGTTTTTCAATTATTCTATTTTTATTTATTGCATTGCCTGTTTGCACCGTGGGTCAGAGAGGACTGAAATTTCATCTGTGCTGTATGTTGAGCATGTATAGCATATTTGACAATAAAGTTGACTTGACTTGACTTGTTATTTACCCTTTGTTGGCAATGACAGAGGTCAAAAGTTTTCTGTAAGTCTTCACAAGGTTTTCACACACTGCTGCTGGTATTTTGGACCATTCCTCCATGCAGATCTCCTCTAGAGCAGTGATGTTTTGGGGCTGTCGCTGGGCAACACGGACTTTCAACTCCCTCCAAAGATTTTCTATGGGGTTGAGATCTGGAGACTGGCTAGGCCACTCCAGGACCTTGAAATGCTTCTTATGAAGCCACTCCTTCGTTGCCCGGGCAGTGTGTTTGGGATCATTGTCATGCTGAAAGACCCAGCCACGTTTCATCTTCAATGCCCTTGCTGATGGAAGGAGGTTTTCACTCAAAATCTCACGATACATGGCCACATTCATTCTTTCCTTTACACGGATCAGTCGTACCTGGTCCCTTTGCAGAAAAACAGCCCCAAAGCATGATGTTTCCACCCCCATGCTTCACAGTAGGTATGGTGTTCTTTGGATGCAACTCAGCATTCTTTCTCTTCCAAACATGACAAGCTGAGTTTTTACCAAAAAGTTCTATTTTGGTTTCATCTGACCATATGACATTCTCCCAATCCTCTTCAGGATCATCCAAATGCTCTCTAGCAAACTTCAGATGGGCCTGGACATGTACTGGCTTAAGCAGGGGGACATGTCTGGCACTGCAGGATTTGAGTCCCTGGCGGCGTAGTGTGTTACTGATGGTAGCCTTTGTTACTTTGGTCCCAGCTCTCTGCAGGTCATTCACTAGGTCCCCCCGTGTGGTTCTGGGATTTTTGCTCACCGTTCTTGTGATCATTTTGACCCCACGGGGTGAGATCTTGCGTGGAGCCCCAGATCGAGGGAGATTATCAGTGGTCTTGTATGTCTTCCATTTTCTAATAATTGCTCCCACAGTTGATTTCTTCACACCAAGCTGCTTACCTATAGCAGATTCAGTCTTCCCAGCCTGGTGCAGGTCTACAGTTTTGTTTCTGGTGTCCTTTGACAGATCTTTGGTCTTGGCCATAGTGGAGTTTGGAGTGTGACTGTTTGAGGTTGTGGACAGGTGTCTTTTATACTGATAACGAGTTCAAACAGGTGCCATTAATACAGGTAACGAGTGGAGGACAGAGGAGCCTCTTAAAGAAGAAGTTACAGGTCTGTGAGAGCCAGAAATCTTGCTTGTTTGTAGGTGACCAAATACTTATTTTACCAAGGAATTTACCAATTAATTCATTAAAAATCCTACAATGTGATTTCCTGGATTCTTTCCCCCCATTCTGTCTCTCATCGTTGAAGTGTACCCATGATGAAAATTACAGGCCTCTCTCATCTTTTTAGGTGGGAGAACTTGCACAATTGGTGGCTGACTAAATACTTTTTTGCCCCACTGTAAGGGATGGTAATCTGGCAGCATTTCCTATGGCAGGCAGGCACCCAGCCCCTTACTCTATCTCTCTGTCTCATTCCTCCCCTTCTCCTTCTCTTTGCCCTGCCCCATCCCTACACTATGGAAATGGTGGCAACTCCCCTGAATCCAGGGCTCCTTCCCAGTCCTCTTGTGTCTGTCTCTTCTGTGTCTGCTTCTTCTCCCTCACAGGTGGATGACTCCAGGGCTGTGTGTGCGGGAGCAAGGCCTGGGCTGGTCTGCTTGCACTGAAGGGAGCCTGTGCATTTCCAATTCCAATGCCAGGTAATGGAGGTGGGGCATTGGTCAGAATTCGCGATGCACTGCAGGCCAACCTGATTGAGCTGAGACATACCACATACTTGTGAGTATCCAGCAGGTACCTACCATGCTTTGGGTTAAGGATAGGGTTTGCTCTAACCCTAAACCTGGCCCTAATCCTGCTATGCTAACCTTAGAGACACCAGCTTAAAAAATGAGGAATGTAAAAAGGATATAAGACAGTGAATGAAGGCTGAAATTGTGTTATATTGGGGGCAGCTATGGCCTGAAGGTTAGAGAAGCAGCCTTGGGCCCAAAGGGTTACTGGTCCAATTCCTGTGAGTAGCAGGAAAATTGTGAGGGGAGTTGAGTGAATGAGCAGCACTTTCCCTTCCCTCTGTATCATGGCTTGAGTGCTCTTAAGCAAGGCAGCTAACCCCCAACTTCTCCCCAGGCGCTGTAGCATAGTTGCCCACTGCTATGGGTATGTGTGTGCGCATGTGTGTGTGTGCGCTCATGGGTACGTGTGTGTGGGAGAAGCTGTGGCCTAATGGTGAGAGAAGCAGCTTTGGGACCAAAAGGTCACTGGTTTGGTTCCCTGGACCAGCAGGAATGGCTGAAGTGCCCTTGAGCAAGGCACCAAACCCCCAACTGCTCCCTGGGCTGCTGTGGGTATGTTGTATGTCGCTCTGGATAAGAGCATCTGCTAAATGCCTGTAATGCTCATTGTTCACTTGTGTGTGCATGTGTGTCTTCAATGATTCAGATGGGTCAAATGCAGAAGAAGAATTTCTCTGTGCTTGAGTGTACATGTGATAAATAAAGGCTTATTTTGCTTCTATAACCCCAAATTCTGATCAAGCAAGGATAGTCAAACAAAATAATTTCACTGTACTGTAATGAATGTGTGCTAGTTAAAAGCATTCATCCTTCTACTTCTGGTTTAAAAGATTTAATGAATGTGATGTTTCAAAAATATTTTTTAAAATAGAATTAGAAATGCTTCTACCCTACAGTGACTTAACAGTGTATACATGTTGATTAGAGTGCAAATGAGGACTCCAGTAGAACCAACTGGTGATAGCATTACTAAAAGATGCCATCCAAGTCAGCTCATTGTTTGTGTGCTGAGGTCTGAGGATTGTTTTTTTTGTTTGTTTGTTTTTTAATGTGTGATATTTTAAGTCATTTGGGCCTGAATGTGTGGTACATTCCAATAAAAACATCTTTTCTTTAGTTTGGATTCTCTGGATAACGTCATGGCGCCCCTCGGGGCAGACGTGTTTGCTCGCTCCACTCTTGGATGCCAGTTTTTTCTTCTTTTTTGTGTATTTTGTGTTCTTTCTACAGTGCATAAATGTCATGCACTGCTAACTTATAACAGACAGGCACTGCTGGACATCACTAATGCACACAGCCATTTAGAATTTACTGGCTTTATACCACCGGAGCTACAACTTATTTTTCGCTCCCACAACCACCACCAACCCCAGGAAGGCCCTGAAGCACCGGGCCTGAGTGGGCATGCTGACCCCAGGAGAGTGCTCTGGAGACAGCGACACAAGTGAGGCGGGGGGCTCCATGCTAGGCTAAAAGCTCATGCTAGCTGACCACTGCTACCCAGCCTCCTGCTAGCCAATGTGCGGTATCTGGAAAACAAACTGGATGAATTAAGAGCTAGAATCACAGCTCAGCAGGAAATAAGAGAGTGCTGCGCTCTAATTTTCACTGAGACCTGGCTCTCAAACAAAATCCCAGAATGCACCATTCAGCTACAGACTCACTCTGTACACCAAGGAGACCACACCGCAGCCTCCGGTAAGGCTAAAAGGGGAGGTGTGTGTGTGTTTATTAACAGCTCTTGGTGTGGAGATATACAGACTGTTTATAAGCACTGTTCACCAGATATGGAGCTGTTATTGCTGAAATGCCACCCCTATTATCTACCAAGGGAATTCACTGCTGTGTTTTTGGCCACTGTTTACATCCAACCATGAGCTAACTCCATGGCAGCACTCAGAAAACTCCACAATGACATCAGTGTGTTAGAGACGGCTCATCCCGACGCTGTTTTTATCACTGCCGGTGACTTAAATCAGTGCAATTTATGGACTGTATTCCCTAAATATTATCAACATGTGGACATCCCCACCCATGAAAAGAACACACTGGACCATGTTTACAGCAACATACGTGGTGCATACAGGGCTGCCCCCTGCCCCCACTTTGGACACTTGGACCACCTCTCTTTGTTCCTGTATCTTGCTTACAGACAAAGACTAAAACAAACAAACCCTGTCACCAAACAAGTCAAACTCTGGAGCCCAGAGGCTGAGAGCACCCTTCAGGACTGTTTTGCTTGGACAGACTGGGATGTGTTTAAAGCTACAGCCACTTTGGAGGACTCTTCTGTCAGTTTACAGGACTATGCTGAGTATGTGACAGGGTACATCAGCACATGTGTCTGCAACATCATGCCCACCATACAGATCAGGAAGTTCCCCAACCAAAAGCCCTGGGTAAACAGTTAGGTACAATGTATGCTGCATGCTCACTCTCTTGCATTTAGATCAGGCAATGAGATGGAGTACAAAGCGGCAAAGTACGGACTGAGGAAAGCCATTACAGCAGCCAAGAAGCAGTACAGAGAGAAGCTGGACAGTTTCTATTCTACTGCTGACCCCGGGCAGATGTGGCAAGGCCTGCAGCACATCACAGACTACAGGACCACCACCAGCACCATCAGCTCCACAGACAGCCTGCCGAGTGACCTCAACACTTTCTACACCTGCTTTGAGACCTCCAGCTACAGCACAGAGAGAAGGCACACAAACACCTGGACCACCCAACCCCCCTCCCCCCCACCAACAGTCTCATCAGGCCAGGTACACAAAGCTCTGAGGCTGAACTGATGCCAGAACATCTCTCCTTTCCTTGGGCACTCAGAGCAACTCGAGTCCGCGGCTTCGAAAGCGGCCTAAGACAACCGGACGGACTTTTATCCTTTTCTGAAGACTTCTCACTGGACTCGTTTTCATTCAGCCGGACGAAAGCAGTCAGGAGAAATGTTTCGAGTTTAACAGAAGTTATTTAATGTGTTTGGTTTTAATACGCGGTTTTAAAACAACAGAATGGCGTCTTATGTGGATAGCAGTTTTTGGCAGGTGATTATGAAGAATCCCAGTGAAAGGACGCAACAAGAAGCCCAGCATCTCAACTGAAGAGAGGTGATTTTCACAGGGACCACGCCCACAAACTCATGCTACGTCATGATCTTTTTTTTCTAAATCAGTCATGTTCACAATTGGTAGCACTAATGTCCGAAGCTTGAATCCTAACACGGCTTCTGGTCATTATAAAATCTTAGAACTTGAAGTGATTCTCCGTACCAACAAAATCTCTGTAATGGGTATTACCAAAACATGGCTACATGACAGTATTCTCCCCAATGACATCAACATCCCAGGATATAGCACAATATACAGAAAGGACAGACAAGGTCATGCAAGTTTTGATGTATTTAGGACTGAATTAAGTAAGGTTAACTGGAACTCCTGTATGCATGGCTCCATAGACGAGAGGTGGAATGGTTGGAAGGCTAAGTTCCTAAACGTAGCTAAAAACACTATTCCCAACAAGAACATTAAGGTTACAGCTGCACGTAAGCCCTGGGTCCCCTCTAAGCTATTGGAGGCAATTGGACACAAAACTGAACTGTATAACACTTTTAAGTCATCCCCATCAAACAAAAACTGGAAAAGCTACACTAAGGCCAAAAACTGCCTGACGAAAGACCTTCGCCAAGCCGAGGCTGAATACTACGCCACCATAAGCGAGAGACTGAAATCCGCTGAAGGTGCTCGTCAGTTCTGGTCAGTACTCAAACAAACAACCTGGAAGGGTAAGACTGGTATCCCAGCACTCTCCGCTAATGGCTCAGTGGTGGCTAAGGACAAGGCTGAACTGTTCAACATTATCTTTGTCAATGTCACAAGGGAAGCTACCCACCCTGATAGTATCAGAAGACTTCCTATGTTTACCAATGAAGAACTCAATATAATTGTAGTATCGGTGGAGGAAGTCCAAGGTGTCCTACAAGGATTTCATTCCAACAAGGCTCCTGGTCCTGACGGGATATCCAACAGATTGCTTAAGGAGGCAGCATCAGTCATCTGCACCTCACTGTGTGATCTGTTCAACTTTTCACTCTCAACAGACCAGTTTCCAGCAAAGTGGAAACAGTGCAATGTTTCAACAGTGTATAAGAAGGGTGATCGCACTGATCCCTCCAACTACAGATAAAACAGAAGTAATTCTATTTGGAAAAAAAAGATGAAAGACTCAGGATTACCAGTATTCTTGACACAAAAGGGATTAAAACTAAAGAAATGGTTAAAAATCTTGGTGTTTTCATTGACAGCGAGCTAAACTTTGACAGTCACATGAAAGCAATCACTAAAACGGCATTCTATCACCTAAAAAACATTTCCAAACTAAGAGGACTTATGTCAAAAAATGATCTGGAAAAACTGATACATGCCTTCATCTCTAGTAGGGTTGATTACTGCAATGGCCTTTTCACAGGCCTGCCAAAAAAGACCATCAAACGACTTCAGCTGGTTCAAAATGCAGCGGCGAGGGTTCTCACACGAACAAAAAGAACAGAGCACATTACTCCAATTCTAAGGTCCCTTCACTGGCTTCCAGTAAGCTACAGAATTGACTTTAAAGCATTGCTGCTGGTGTACAAATCACTAAATGGTACAGGGCCCAATTATCTCTCTGATATGTTGCAGCAGCCTAACCCAATCAGATCTACCAGATCGCAACAGAAAAATTTACTATTAAAACCTGTTGTTAAAACAAAGTATGGTGAAGCAGCTTTTAGCTACTATGCAGTGCAGCTGTGGAACCAACTGCCAGAGGAAATTAAAAATGCTCCTGCTGTTGGCAGCTTCAAATCTAGGTTAAAGACCAAGCTGTTTTCAGATGCTTTCTGTTAAATAATTAATATTGTCTTCTTTACATGTTTTATAATCTGTACTTTTACAGTTTCTGCATGTTTCAAATTTTACTTAACTTTATTCTATTTTATTCTGCTGTTTTTTTTCTCCCCCTATTTGAACTTCTACTTCATTTTATTATTTTATTTCTACTATTGTTTAATTCTTATTATATTTTTCCCATTTATTTTATATAATTTTATTCTCTATTGTTTACTGTTTTGCTTTTACTTCTGTAAAGCACATTGAACTGCCACTGTGTATGAAATGTGCTATATAAATAAACTTGCCTTGCCTTGCCTTGCCTTACAGGCCCATTGCCCTACTTCCTACAGTTCCCAAGGTCCCGGAGAGACTTGTTCATAATTATCTCTACACCTACCTTATGAACAACAACCTGATTAACATCAACCAGTCAGGCTTCAAGAAAGGGGACGGAACAGTACTGCAGCTTATATGGCTAGTAGATGAATGGGCTAATTCCATTGATGATCCTAACATTTCCTGTACTGCTGCTGTATTTCTAGATGTTCGTCAAGCATTCGACACCGTGTGGCAAGATGGTCTCACCTATAAACTCTCCCATTACGGAGTCAAGGGATCCCTTAACAAGTGGTTTGCAGACTATCTCATGCGCCGACAGCAACGAGTTGTGATTAATGGTGTAGCATCTTCTTGGGGGCACACACAGGCAGGTGTACCACAAGGAAGTATTTTGGGACCGCTACTATTCCTTGTGTTTATCAATGATATAAAAGACCTACCTTGTTCCTCCAGCATCAACTGCTTCGCCAACGACACGTCGCTATCCAAGTCTGGACCGACAGCCCAGGAAGTGGCCAACACAACAAACATCGACCTTCAGCTTGTTTCCACTTGGTTCTTTGACAGGGGCCTGCTGCTCCATCCGGACAAATGCAAGGTCCTATGCATCAAGTCCCCTCGGAGTAAAGTACAGCTCCCCCCTATCTACATTGCAGGACAGATAGTCGAACAAGTGCTGTTCTATACCCACCTGGGCACCACCATCCACCAGACCTTACGTTGGACTGAACACGTCCAGACCACATCCAACAAGGCCAGGAGAACTCTGGGATTCCTGTGGAAACTTTGAGGCAAGCTATCCCGGGAGGCACTAGAGATGGCGTACAACATAATGATTCAACCAAAATTGGAGTACGCTTCTGTCCTACTAGGGGACTTGGCTTCTTCATCCAGTAAGATGTTGGAGCATGTCCACTACCAAGCTGCCTGCTTTGTCACCGGAGCCGCGAAACGTACACCCTCAAGCGTCGTTATGCAGGAGCTCAGATGAGACAGCCTATCAACCAGAAGACACTTCCACTCCATGGTTCTCATGTATAAACTGGTAAATGGCTTAGTTCCCCCTCACCTCCAACCACTGATACCCATCACATGAGGAGAGCAAAGAGTCACATGTTTAGAGCTTCGCAACTCTACGCACCTCCACTTACCTTGCTGTAGGACCTAGACATACAAGTCCAGCTTCATTCCTTACATGTCCCGACTTTGGAACGAACTGCCCCAGTCAGTAAAACAAGCCCACAGCGTAAGTGTGTTCAAGCAGAGATTGTCGAATTGGACTGCCTGATAGATATTTTAGATTATTGTAGATATTTTAGATTGTATTTAATGTTTATCTAGCGTTTTTGGAGAATCCTGTGTATTAATGTTATGTCTATGATTTTGTGTGTGGGTCACAACACCAGCATTAGCTGCCTGTGCCTCACGAGTATTGTATTGTCTTGCAATCTTAATAAAAGAAAGAAAGAAAAAGTTTTCTTCCTCGTGTCATATCAGGGAGTTTTTCTTTTCAGGTGTCACCTCTGGCTTGCTCAGGAGGAAAGCTACACTTGTGTTCAAAATAATAGCAGTCCAACACGACTAACCAGATCAATCACTGTTTTTGGTGGAAATTATATTACTACATGGCAAAGAATTTACCAGTAGGTGTAGTAGAGTCATAGAAAACCAACAGACCCAACATTCATGATATGCATGCTCCTGAGTCTGTGTAATCTAATAATTAATTAAAAGGGATGTGTTCAAAATAATAGCAGTGTGGAGTTTAATTAGTGAGATCATTCATTCTGTGAAAAAACAGATGTCAATCAGGTGGCCCTAATTTAAGGATGAAGCCAGCACATGTTGTACATGCATTTCTCTCTGAAAACCTGAGAAACATGGGTCGTTCCAGACATTGTTCAGAAGAACAGCGTGCTTTGATTAAAACTTTGATTGGAGAGGTAAAACATATACTGTAAAGAAGTGCAGAAAATGATGGGCTGCTCGGCTAAAATGATCTCCAGTGCTTTAAAATGGACAGCAAAGCCAGAGAGACGTGGAAGAAAACAGAAGACTACCATTCGAATGGATCGAAGAATAGCCAGAATGGCAAAGACTCAGCCAATGATCAGCTCCAGGGTGATCAAAGACGGTCTGGAGTTACCTGTGAGTACTGTGACAATTAGAAGATGCCTGTGTGAAGCTAATCTATTGGCAAGAAGCCCCCGCAAAGTTCCACTGTTAAAAAAAAGACGTGCTGAAGAGGATACAATTTGCCAAAGAACACATCGACTGGCCTAAAGAGAAATGGAAAAACATTTTGTGGACTGATGAAAATAAAATTGTTCTTTTTAGGTCCAAGAGCCGCAGACAGTTTTTCAGACGACCCCCAAACACTGAATTCAAGCCACAGTACACTCTGAAGACAGTGAAGCATGGTGGTGCAAGCATCATGATATGGGGACGTTTCTCTTACTGTGGTGTTGGGCCCATTTATCGCATACCAGGGATCATGGATCAGTTTGCATATATCAAAATACTTGAAGAGGTCATGTTGCCTTATGCTGAAGAGGAAATGCCCTTGAAATGGGTGTTTCAACAAGACAACGACCCCAAACACACCAGTAAGTGAGCAGCATCAGGGTTCAAGACCAACAAAATGAAAGTTATGGCGTGGCCAGCCCAATCCCCGGACCTTAATCTGATAGAAAACTTGTGGGGTGACATCAAAAATGCTGTTTCTGAGGCAAAACCAAGAAATGCAGAGGAATTGTGGAATGTTGTCAAATCATCCTGGGCTGGAATACTTGTTCACAGGTGCCAGACGTTCTCAGAAACTGTGGTTATTGTCATGGTCCTACCTGTGGTTTTCCTCTCTTCAGGTACATTCCACTCCTCTCCACTCTGTATTACCTGTCACGCCTGCATGCTCCTTCCCTCATCAGGCTCACCTGCTGTCAATTACCATCATTAACCCTCATTTGACTTTCAGTGGCTGTCATTGGCTGGTTCCTATCACCTGCTCCCTTCCCTGTGTATATTTAAACTGCAGTCCTCCCAAGCTTCAGTGTCAGATCATCTTTCAAGGCATCAACTCCGTCAACTCTTCAGCCCTGTCCTGTCTGCCTGCTGAGAGCCTGCTCGCTGGGAGACCACCTGAACATCTAGGGCTGTCAGCTTGCAACCAAACTGCTCTGACAACACCTGATCTCGGCTGATCTCAGAAGCTAAGCAGGGTTGGGCCTGTTTAGTACTTGGATGGGAGACCTCAGACATCACCAGCCATCCCTGCCACTGAACTTCACACACACATCCTCCCAACTCCTTTTTCCCTGCTATCAATAAATTCAACATTTAACTTGCGCTCTTGGGTCCTCGGCTGTTTGTCCTGACAGAACGATCTGACCATCATGGACCCAGTGCCCTTCCCGACCAGCATGGGGATTGAGCCCAAAATGACCGCCCTGCAGCGACTGGAACGCACAGAGGGAGACATAAACCGGATGTCCAGTGACATTGCATCTCTGCTTCAGCAGCAACAACTGTTCCAACAGCAGCAGCATAAGCTAACTCAAGTCATGCAAGTATTCACCAACCTCACCACCCCATCTGCTTCTGCACCACCAAGCCCCTCTGCCATGGCTCCAGTCCTGGCGGTACAGCCTCTAGCTCCCAGTGACCCAGAACCGAAGATTGGTAATCCAGAACGTTTCAATGGTGACCCAAACCAAGTCTGGCTATTCCTGACCAGCTGCCAGATGCAGTTTTCCCTGCAGCCCAGGACCTTCTCGATGGAGGGAGCCAAGGTGGAGTATGTCATCACTCACCTCACTGGCTGGGCTTGGCTGTGGGGGACAGCAGAGTTCGACCGGCAGACCCCAGCCTGTGCCTCCTTCAGTGCCTTCGCCGAGGAGATGTTAAAGGTGTTCGACCTGGGCTCGTCAAGAACAGAGGCATCACGAGCACTGATGAGTATCCGTCAGGGCAACCGGACGGTGGCGGACTACTCCATCGACTTTCGTACCCTGGCGAGGCGCAGTTCGTGGAACATGGCGGCACTGGTGGACACCTTCCTCCACAGTTTGGCGGACTACGTCAAAGATGAGCTCATTTTCCATGAGCAACCCCTGACACTCGATGAGGCCATTGCCCTCGCCGTACGCATCGATCACCATATCCAGATCCACAGACGAGAGAAGGGGCCACCGTGTCACCACCTGCCCGGCAAAAGCCAGAGCTCACCAGGCATAGGGGAGGTCCGGGTGAGCTCGACATGTATCCAGTCTCCCTCCATCCGAAAACCCCTGCTTCAGCTCCGCCTTCAGCTTCCCGACACCACTTGTGCCCTGGCCGCCCTGGTGGACTCTGGAGCTGAAGCTAACATCATGGACACAGAGTTCGCATGGCAGCTGGGTGTGGCCCTTCACCATCTCACTCCACCCGTTCCTGTACGAGCGCTGGGTGGACATCGTCTCGGCACAGTGACACACATCACAGCCCCCGTGACTATGCTGCTGTCAGGAAACCACCAGGAGTCCGTCCAGTTCCACCTCCTACACTCACCCGGCCAACCACTCATCCTAGGCTACCCGTGGCTCCGTCAACACAACTCCCAACTTGACTGGGAGACTGGCACAATACGAGAGTGGGGAAGGGGCTGCCATCAGACCTGCTTAAGGGGAGCTGTCCTGCCAACCAACCAGGAGACCACCAGCTCCACCCCTGACATATCCAAGGTTCCTGTCTGCTATCACAACCTGAGAGAGGTGTTCAACATGTCCAAGGCCATGTCTCTGCCCCCACACCGACCATACAACTGCGCCATCGACCTCCTGCCAGGCACTGCACCACCGAAGGGCCATCTTTACTCCCTGTCAGCCCCAGAAAGAAAGGCCATGGAGGACTACATAAACGACTCTCTGGCTGCTGGCCTAATCTGTCCATCGTCCTCTCCTGCCGGAGCTGGATTCTTCTTCGTGGGCAAGAAGGATGGTTCTCTTCTCCCATGCATAGATTACCGGGGCTTGAACGACATTACGGTTAAGAACCGCTACCCTCTGCCACTACTCTCCTCCACCTTTGAACTGCTGCAAGGGGCCACAGTAGTCACCAAGCTAGATCTTCGGAACGCTTACCATCTGGTGCGAGTGAGAGAAGGAGACGAGTGGAAGACTGCGTTCAACACCCTGATGGGACATTATGAATATCTTGTCATGTCATTTGGTCTCACCAATGCCCCAGCAGTGTTCCAGGTGCTGGTAAACGACATCCTCAAAGACATGCTCAATAAGTTTGTTTTCGTTTACTTGGACAATATTTTGATCTTCTCAAAAACCCTGTCTGAACACACTCACCATGTCCAGTTGGTCCTGCGCCACCTGCTGGAGAACTCGCTGTTTTCTGCTTTCACAAAGTGCGAGTTCCACGCTCAGTCTGTCTCGTTCCTGGGATATGTGGTGACCGAGGGCAGCATTCAAATGGACCCTGCGAAGGTGTCGGCAGTAACGTCATGGCTGGTTCCTGAGAGCTGTAAGAAACTGCAGCAGTTTCTGGGGTTTGCCAACTTATATAGAAGATTCATCCAAGGCTACAGCACCGTGGCAGCCCCACTCACCGCACTGATCAGCATCAAACAACTGTTCCAATGGACTGCAGCAGCTGACAAAGCCTTTGAAACTCTCAAGGCCCGTTTCACTTCAGCTCCCATCCTCCGGATGCCTGACGCCGAGCAGCAGTTTGTGGTGGAGGTAGATGCTTTGGACGTGGGAGTCGGGGCTGTGCTGTCCCAGCGAGCAGCAGAGGATGGCAAAATGCACCCCTGTGCCTTCTACTCCCGAAGACTGACCCCAGCAGAAAGCAACTACGACATCAGCAACCGCGAGCTACTGGCTGTCAAGCTTGCCCTCAAGGAGTGGTGCCACTGGTTGGAGGGGTCTAGGGTTCCATTTGTGGTCTGGACAGACCACAAAAACCTGGAGTATATCCAGACAGCCAGGAGGCTAAACTCCCGCCAGTGCCGGTAGTCATTCTTCACCCGTTTCAACTTTGTCCTTTCCTACCGTCCTGGCTCCCGCAACATCAAGCCTGATGCACTCTCCCGGATGTTTCAGAGGGATGAGGCATCCAACGAGGACTCTACACCCATCCTCCCAAGCCCCTGTGTCGTTGCTGCCCTGACCTGGGACATCGAGGAGCAGGTTCGAGAAGCCATCAGGGACCAGCCAAGCCCCAGCGCTTGCCCCTCCAACTGTCTCTATGAGCCAGCCAGTCTGAGGTCTCAGGTCATTCAATGGGGACATGACTCCTGCCTGGCCTGTCACCCCGGGGTCACACGCACCCTCCATCTGCTGTCTCAGCGGTTCTGGTGGCCATTGATGAGGAAGGACATCCGGGATTTTGTTAGAGCCTGTCCCACTTGCAACCAGCACAAATCCCCTAGTCAGCCCCCAGCCGGGTTACTCCAGCCCCTGCCAGTACCCATGCATCCCTGGTCCCATGTCTCCCTGGATTTTGTTACTGGTCTTCCTCCATCGGAAGGTAATACGGTCATCCTCACCATCGTGGACTGCTTCAGTAAGATGACCCACTTTGTGCCTCTCCCTAAACTGCCAACTGCGAAGGAGACTGCCCGGGTCATCTTAGAACACGTCTTCTGAGTCCACGGCCTGCCCAGGGACATCGTGTCTGACCGGGGACCGCAGTTCTCTGCCAGGTTCTGGAAGGAATTCTGCCATCTCCTCGGGGCCACTGCCAGTCTGTCATCTGGGTTTCACCCACAGTCAAATGGCCAAACAGAGCGTATGAACCAAGAACTGGAGAAGGCACTTAGGTGTGTGGCTTCACGCAACCCCCACGCCTGGGCTCAACATCTGCTCTGGGTGGAATATGCCCACAACTCCCTCACCAGTTCTGCCACCAGACTCTCACCCTTCCAGTGTGTGTATGGTTATCAACCACCTCTGTTCACCAGCCAGGAGGGAGAAGCCACCTGCCCATCTGCTCTCACCTATGTCCGCCACTGCTGCCGCACATGGGCCTAGGCCCGCACCGAACTCCTGAAATCCAGTACCAGCTATGCTATTGGGGCTAACCGGCGGAGAACCCCTGCACCTGTTTACCATGTCAGCCAGAAGGTATGGTTGTCTGCTCGAGACCTACCACTGTGGGTGGAGTCACGCAAATTGGCGCCTCGCTACATTGGACCCTTCCCCATACAGAAGGTCATCAATCCAACGGCAGTTCGGCTGCTGCTGCCCAGGACTATGAAGATACATCCCACCTTCCACGTCTCCAAGCTCAAACCAGTGCACGAGAGTCCCCTGATCCCGGTAACACCACCGCCCCCTCCCCCACGCTTCATTGATGGTGGACCTGTCTACACGGTCCGGCAACTGCTCCGCTTGCGACGAAGGGACGGGGCATCCAATACTTGGTAGACTGGGAGGGTTATGGTCCTGAGGAGAGGGCATGGGTACCTGCTGGAAGGATTCTGGATCCGGCCCTCATTGCCAGCTTCCATTGACTACACCCTGACCAGCCCTCCATCCGACGGGGTCGACGTAGGGGTTCTCATCATGCGGCTCCACTTCCGGACCCCGCCCCTGCTCCTGTGCCCGAGTCTGACACCGAACCGAATCCTGGGCAGGGGTCCTTGGATGACGAGTCTTCCGACAGTGAAGATGGTGTGGAGGCTATGGACACTGACCGGTCAGAGGAATTCTGACCCTCCACCGGTATTCCCCCTCCTCCCGCCCGTCTTGGTGGATCTGTGTCTTGGGACTTCTGGAGCCGTCCCTTGAGGGGGGGTTCTGTCATGGTCCTACCTGTGGTTTTCCTCTCTTCAGGTAACCACTCCTCTCCACTCTGTATTACCTGTCACGCCCGCATGCTCCTTCCCCCATCAGGCTCACCTGCTGTCAATTACCATCATTAACCCTCATTTGACTTTTAGTGGCTGTCATTGGCTGGTTCCTATCACCTGCTCCCTTCCCTATGTATATTTAAACTGCAGTCCTCCCAAGCTTCAGTGTCAGATCATCTTTCAAGGCATCAACTCCGTCAACGCTTCAGCCCTGTCCTGTCTGCCTGCTGAGAGCCTGCTCGCTGGGAGACCGCCTGAACATCTAGGGCTGTTAGCTTGCAACCAAACTACTCTGACAACACCTGATCTTGTCTGATCTCAGCTGCTAAGCAGGATCAGGCCTAGTTAGTACTTGGATGGGAGACATCACCACCACACTCCCACCAGCCATCCCTGCCTCTCAGTCTTCCTGCCACTGAACTTCACACACACATCCTCCCAACTCCCTTTCCCCTGCTATCAATAAATTCAACATTTAACTTGCGCTCTTGGGTCCTCGTCTGTTTGTCCTGACAGTTATACAACTAAATATTAGTTTAGTGATTCACAGGAATACTAAATCCTTAAGATTTTTTCAGTTTATACAGTAAATATTTGGAGTTTGTAATGAAAAATGCAGACACTGCTATTTTTTTGAACAGCCCAATGTTCATTTTTCTTCATTTTCTGTAAAGTAATTAAAATATTCATACATTTTTCTTCATGTTTTGATGTAGAATATAATGTGCAGTGTTCCCAATGCATGGAAATAAAAACTATTATAAGGATTTTGAGCTTTACTCACGTTTTTAAACACACTGCTATTATTTTGAACACAACTGTGCATCCCCATATCAGAAAAAGTTGGGACAGTATGGAAAATGCAGATTAAAAAAAGACGTCATTGATTTCTAAATTGACTTTGACTTGTATTTCATTGCAGATAAAATTAAGCCAAGCTTTTTCATGTTTTGTTGGCCAACTTCATTTCATTTGTTAATATCAAAATGTGGTCAGAAGTTTACATACAGTGAAATGAATATCATCTTGGAATATGAAAGACATTGCAGTATTTGGGCTTTCAGTAATTTCTTTGAACTGTTCTTTTTCTGTGGCAGAAAGTACAGCATACAACTTTAATTTACAAACAAGACCTACTAGAATTTGGTGTACAGGTTCTAATATTCTTTTGGTTTTCTGAAATCAACACAGGGTCAAAATTATACATACAGTGTCAAAATATACATACAGCACATCTAATATTGAGGTAAAATGTCTTTTCGCAAGATTCACCTTGACCAATACAATTTTGTTTACCATGAACGAGCTTCTGGCAGAATTCTGGTTGGATATTTCATGACTACTCATGGTAGAATTGGTAGAGTTCAATATTTTTTTTTCTTGGCATGGACTCGACTTATAAGCATGGTCCATATATTTTCAAAAGGGTTGAAGTCAGGACTTGTTTTAAGCTTAATGTTAGCCTGCTCCTCCACAACTAGCTCTGATGTGTGTTTTGGTTCATTGTCCTATTGTAAGTCCCAAGTCGTGTTCAAGTTTCTGCTGCAGCCTCAGACCTGCATGAACTGACTGATACTGTGACATCTTACATCAGTTTTTGTGAGGATATGTGTGGGCCTACCAAAACCTTCCGCATATACAACAACAATAAACCCTGGTTCACTGCAAAACTCGGGCAACTTCGTCAGAACAAAGAAGAGGCCTACAAAAGTGGAGACAGAGTTCTGTATAATCAGACCAGAAACACACTGACAATGGAGGTGAAAGCAGCTAAAAGGAGCTATGCTGACAAGATTAAAAACAGCCTTTCAGCAAAAGATCCAATGTCAGTGTGGAGAGGCCTGCAGAACATTACTAACTATAGGAGACCATCCACCAGCGCTGCAATGAATCATCAACTGGCTGACGAGCTAAATGTGTTTTACTGCAGATTCGACACATTCACACCTCTCCCCCCTTCTGTCATTAAAGACCCATTTATGCCCCCTGCCATTCTGCCACCCCCCGCCTCTGACCCCCCACCAGCACTCAAGATCTGTGAAGAGGATTTCTGTCAGCTTTTCCACAGACAGAAGATCAGGAAGACACCTGGCCCAGATGGTGTGTCACCCTCTTGTCTGAAGGTCTGTGCTGACCAGCTGGCTCCCATCTTCACCCAGATCTTTAATAGATCCCTGGAGCTGTGTGAAATCCCCTCATGCTTCAAATGCTCCACAATAATCCCAGTTCCTAAGAAAACCAATATCACAGGACTGAATGACTACAGGCCTGTTGCCCTCACATCTGTAGTCATGAAGTCCTTCGAGAGACTGGTGTTGTCATACCTGAAGGACATCACAGACCCCCTGTTGGACCCCCTGCAGTTTGCTACCAGGCAAGCAGGTCAGTGGATGATGCAATAAATATGGGTCTACACTACATCCTGCAACACCTTGACACTGCAGGGATGTATGCCAGGATCCTGTTCATGGACTTCAATTCGGCATTCAACACCATTGTTCCAGACATCCTCCACACCAAGCTCACCCAGCTCACTGTGCCCTCCTCCATCTGTCAGTGGATTACAAACTTCCTGACTGACAGGAAGCAGCAGGTGAGGATGGGGAGCATCATATCCAGCAGTCGGACTATCAGCACTGGCGCCCCCCAAGGGTGTGTGCTCTCCCCACTGCTCTTCTCCCTTTATACCAATGACTGCACCTCAAGAGACCTGTCTGTTAAACTCCTGAAATGTGCGGACGATACAACGGTCATCGGCCTCATCCGAGATGGTGACAAGTCTGCATACAGACGGGAGGTTAAACGGCTGGTCTGGTGGTGTGGTCAGAACAATCTGGAACTGAACACGCTCAAAACTGTGGAGATGACAGTGGACTTTAGGAGGAGCCCCCCCACTCTGCTGCCCATCACCATCACTAACAACACTGTGACTGCTGTTGAAAGCTTCAGGTTTCTGGGTTCCACAAGCTCTCAGGACTTGAAGTGGGAGACCAACACAGTCACTATCATCAAAAAGGCTTAGCAGAGCTTGTACTTTCTGTGCCAGCTCAGGAAGCTCAACCTGCTTAAGGAGCTGCTGACACAATTCTACTCTGCCATCATTCAGTCTGTTCTTTGCTCTTCCATCACTGTTTGGTTTAGATTGGTCACCCAACAAGAGAAGAACAGACTGCAGCAGACAATAAGGTCTGCAGAGAAAATTATTGGCATCAACCTGCCCTCCATCCAAGACCTATACTTGTCCAGAGTCAGGAAATGGGCAGGTAACATCTCTGCAGACCCATCACACCCTGGTCACAATCTATTTAATCTTCTCCCCTCAGGGAGGCGATATAGTTCACTGTATGCAAAAACAACCAGACAGAAGAATAGTTTTTTTCCCCCCCTCAGGCTGTCTCTGTGATGAACAGCTAAAATCCAGATTCATATATCAGTAATATCACTTGTAAAATATCTGCCCACTCATACTGTAATTCTGTGCACACTGTATACTTTATATTTATCTATTTCATACTTGACTTACTTGGATTACTCACAATAACTTACATAGGTTTAATAATCTCAATAGGTTTAATAATCTTAATAGGTTTAATAATCTCAAAATTGGTGTCTTGTTTTCTTCTAATAAGAAATGCTAGATCATTTCAACTATTTTCAAGATATTTTCACTTGCTAAGATATCATTTTATGCAGTGTGTCATCCCATTGATTGAAAACACCTGACTCTAATTTCACCTTCAAATGAACTGCTAATCCACATACTTCTGCCACTCACAGATATGTAATATTGGATCATTTTCCTCAATAAATAAATGACCAAGGATAATATTTTTGTCTCATTTGTTTAACTGGGTTCTCTTTATCTACTTTTAGGACTTGTGTGAAAATCTGATGATGTTTTAGGTCATATTTATGCAGAAATATAGAAAATTCTAAAGGGTTCACAAACTTTCAAGCACCACTGTAGTCCTTCTTCTTCATTATTCCATCCACTTTGTGCAATAAACCAGTTCCACTGGCAGCAAAACAGCCCCAGAGCATGATGATCCTACCACAACCACCAGCTGGTACAGTGTCCCTCTGTACATGCTGGTCATTATGGACAAACAACTCAATCTTTGTCTCATCTGAACATACAGCTTTCCTCCAGAAGGCTTTTTCTTTGCCCCTGTGGTCAGCTTCAAATTTTAGTTAAGCCTGAAGGTGTCAATTTTGGAGCAGGGGGTTATTTCTTGGATAGCAGCCTCTTAGTCCATGGTGATCTGAACTGTAGACAGTAATCCATCAGCTTCCAGTTCATGGCAGGGCTGTGCCATGGTGGTTCCCAGGTTGTTCCTGACCATCCAAGCCAATTTCCATTAAGCTGAGCATGACAGTTTCAGTTGTCTTGAAGCAAAGTGGTTTGGCAAAGTGACTACACCTCACAATAACTTGCATACAATTGCTTGAACTGATCTTGGAATTTGCAGTTGTTTAGAAATGGCTCCAAGAAACATTCTGGAGTTGTGTATATCTGCATTCCTCTTTCTCAGCTCTGCTCTGAGCTCCTTGTACTTTCCCATTTTACTTTGTGTTGGTCAAACCAATTAGTTCTGTAAACAAACCCTTTGGGCGGCACGGTGGTGTAGTGGTTAGCGCTGTCGCCTCACAGCAAGAAGGTCCTGGGTTCGAGCCCCGGGGCCGGCGAGGGCCTTTCTGTGCAGAGTTTGCATGTTCTCCCCGTGTCTGCATGGGTTTCCTCTGGGTGCTCCGGTTTCCCCCACAGTCCAAAAACATGCAGGTTAGGTTAACTGGTGACTCTAAATTGACCGTAGGTGTGAATGGTTGTCTGTGTCTATGTGTCAGCCCTGTGATGACCTGGCGACTTGTCCAGGGTGTACCCCGCCTTTCGCCCGTAGTCAGCTGGGATAGGCTCCAGCTTGCCTGCGACCCTGTAGAAGGATAAAGCAGCTAGAGATAATGAATGAATGAAACAAACCCTTTTTATGAAGGCACAGAGAAGCTATGAGCTGTAGTCAATCATGATCATTAACAGGAAGTTAAGAAACCTCGGCCTTGGCAAGATAAAAGACATTTTGGAACTTTCGGAACCTTGGAATTAATTATCTAAGTGAGCATATGTAAATTTTTGACCTTGTATGTAGGGTATAATTTTGACCCTGTGTTGATTTCAGAAAACCCAAAGAAAAGTAAAACTTCTGCAACAAATTCTAGTGTTTTTTTTAAAGATGTAGGCTGTACATTCTGCCACAGAAAAAGAACAGTTCAAAGATATTATTGAAAGCCCAAATATTGCAATGATATTCATATCCAAGAGGATATTCATGTCACTGTATGTAAACTTATGACCACAACTACACATCCATTCTTGTTTCAGACCTGCAACACATTCAAAAATAGTTGGGACAGGGGCAATTTAGAGCTAGTAATGAGGTAAAACAATTAAATAATGATGTGATATGAAACAGGTGACTGTAATCATGATTTAGTACAAAATCAGTATCCAGGAATGGCCTAGTCTTTGAGGAGCAACAAATGTGTGAGAAAATTATTGAAATGTTTTAAAACAATGGTCCTCAAAGAAAGATAGGAAGGGATTTGGATATTTCACCCTTTATGGTGCATTATATCATTAAACCATTCAAGGAATCTGGAGGAATTTCAGTGTGTAAAGGGCTCAAGCCTAATCTGAACCCCTGTGATCTTTAATCCCTCAGCCAGCACTACATCAAGAACCATCATTCATCTACAGCTGATAGAACCACATGGGCTTGCGATTATTTTGGCAAACCTTTATCAAGCTACAATAAAGAGTTACATGCACAAACACCAGGTAAAACTTTACTGTGCAAAAAAGGAAGCATTATGTTAACTGTGTCCAGAAGTGACATTGACTTCTCTGGGCTCAGAGTCATCTGGGATGGACCATCACACTATGGAAGCATACAGTGGTGCTTGAAAGTTAGTGAACCCTTTAGAATTTTCTGTATTTCTGCATAAATATGACCTAAAACATCATCAGGTTTTCACACAAGTCCTAAAAGTAGATAAAGAGAACCCAGTTAAACAAATGAGACAAAAATATTATACTTGGTGATTTATTTATTGAGGAAAATGATCCAATATTACATATTTGTGAGTGGCAAAAGTATGTGAACCTCTAGGATTAGCAGTTAATTTGAAGGTGAAATTAGAGTCAGGTGTTTTCAATGAATGGGATGACAATCAGGTGTGAGTGGGCACCCTGTTTTATTTAAAGAACAGGGATCTATCAAAGTCTGATCTTCACAACACATGTTTGTGGAAGTGTATCAAGGCATGAACAAAGGAGATTTCTGAGGACCTCAGAAAAAGCATTGTTGATGCTCATCAGGCTGGAAAAGGTTACAAAACCATCTCTAAAGAGTTTGGACTCCACCAATCCACAGTCAGACAGATTGTGTACAAATGGAGGAAATTCAAGACCATTGTTACCCTCCCCAGGATTGGTCGACCATCAAAAATTACTCCAAGAGCAAGGTGTATAATAGTCGGTGAGGTCACAAAGGACCCCAGGGTAACTTCTAAGCAACTAAAGGCCTCTCTCACATTGGCTAATGTTAATGAGTCCACCATCAGGAGAACACTGAACAACAATGGTGTGCATGGCAGGGTTGCAAGGAGAAAGCCACTGCTCTCCAAAAAGAACATTGCTACTCATCTGCAGTTTGCTAAAGATCATGTGGACAAGCCAGAAGGCTATTGCAAAAAGGTTCTGTGGATGGATGAGACCAAAATACAACTTTTTGGTTTAAATGAGAAGGGTTATGTTTGGAGAAAGGAAAACACTGCATTCCAGCATAAGAATCTTATCCCATCTGTGAAACATGGTGGTGGTAGTATCATGGTTTGGGCCTGTTTTACTATGTCTGGGTCAGGACGGCTTGCCATCATTGATGGAACAATGAATTCTGAATTATACCAGCGAATTCTAAAGGAAAATGTCAGGACTTCTGTCCATGAACTGAATCTCAAGAGAAGGTGGGTCATGCAGCAAGACAACAACCCTAAGCACACAAGTCGTTCTACCAAAGAATGGTTAAAGAAGAATTAAGTTAATGTTTTGGAATGGCCAAATCAAAGTCCTGACCTTAATCCAATCAAAATGTCGTGGAAGGACCTGAAGTGAGCAGTTCATGTGAGGAAACCCACCAACATCCCAGAGTTGAAGCTGTTCTGTACGGAGGAACGGGCTAAAATTCCTCCAAGCCGGTGTGCAGGACTGATCAACAGTTACCGGAAACATTTAGTTGCAGTTATTGCTGCACAAGGGGGTCACACCAGATACTGAAAGCAAAGGTTCACATACTTTTTCCACTCACTGATATGCAATATTGGATAATTTTCCTCAATAAATGACCACATCTAATATTTTTTGACTCATTTGTTTAACTGGGTTCTCTTTATCTACTTTTAGGACTTGTGTGAAAATCTGATGATGTTTTAGGTCATATTTATGCAGAAATATAGAAAATTCTAAAGGGTTCACAAACTTTCAAGCACCACTGTAAAATGGGAAATGCCTGACTATCACAACTTTTTTTGAAATATGTTGTAAGAATCAAAATTTAAATGTGTTTATTTTGAAAAAAATAAAATAAAATCCATGAGGGTAAAATATCAAATAATGTGCTGTTGTATTGTTTTCAGTGCAATACAGGGTAAAGATTATTTACAAATCAATGTTTTCTGTTTTAGTTTCAATTTCAACTTATCATCCCAACTTTTTCTGTTTTGGGGTTGTACACGTCGTTTTCTGTAAAACTACTTTATAAAAATTTATCATGAAAGCAGCTCTATAATGGGCGATTCTATAATTTGGGGTACATTCCATGTCCGCTGATGTTTACTGATATTAC
Organism: Neoarius graeffei; assembly: GCF_027579695.1. Classification (NCBI taxonomy): domain Eukaryota; kingdom Metazoa; phylum Chordata; class Actinopteri; order Siluriformes; family Ariidae; genus Neoarius; species Neoarius graeffei. The sequence goes on along the minus strand of NC_083584.1, from coordinate 1,300,983 downwards.
TGACTATTAAAAATCTTTTTTTTTCTCTGGAATTTCACATTTTAAGCATGTATACACATCATGCAATATAACTATAAAAACATTTAACATATTTTTTGATTATTAGTAATTAAAATCTATCATGATATTCTTAGAGTTTTCATTTTTTCCATGTCCGATTTCCTGTTTCACTATTTTGTGTTCAAAATAAAGCATTAAAAAACATCAAAGTCAATAATATTATTTTATAATGTTCTTAAGGGTGTTAAGTACTAGGAGAAAATAATAATTTCATATTACATTTTAACATCTTAATACTTAAAATATTAATTTTACCGCTGTCCGCAAAATTTATGTCAACTAAGTTACTAACAAGACTCCTCCGCTGAAACCCAAAAATGGTTTGCTCCAACACCATGTGACCAGCCCTGTGTGGTGACGCCTTCCTCTCTGGCGGGCATTTTGAATGCATCATGGTGAGTCTCCTCTAATTTTCTTCAATATTTGATCTAAAATTACATATGGCCTGGGAGTATCTTAATTAAGTGTCAACTAAGTTACTCATATAATCATGGGTTTTGATGTTTCAATATTTTAATTAACTTACCTGATTAAAAAAGCTGTTAACCTCTTTAAGAAAATGCCATGTGCTTAGCAATGCTACATTAGCTAAGGAAGTTATGAGACAGAACATGGAAATTGTCAACTAAGTTACCTGTCAACTAAGTTACACAGACTGGGTAACTTAGTTGACAGGCAACTCCAGTGCTCTCTGACATCAGTAATTTTCACTACATCATTGTCATTATCAGTCTGCCTATCTCAATGAATACTGTAGTTAATAGAGTGCATCTTACTTTTTCACTATACAAGTTAATTTAGTATTTTAAAATCTATTTGAAATAGGTGTCAGCAGCTGAAAAACAGCGCAAATACAGGGCTTGAAGAGATGCTGATCCAGCAAGAAGGGCAGCATATTTGGAGAAGCAAAGACAGGCATGACACAGGCTAAGGGCACAGAGAAAGGTGAAAACTGTTGGAATGATGAGTAAGAGAGAGAAGAGAAGCAAGAGGGCCTATTGGAGGAAGGTGCAGAAGGAAAGCAGGGAAAGAAAGACGAAACTTCAGAACTTATGTAGACCCCCAGGGAGTCCAGGCAGTTGCCCTTGTACCACTAGGCAAAGTTTTGAATGCAGATGTGATGGCACACATGACTTTGCCTTTGATGTTGAACACACAGCAACATTAGTCCCTCAAACACACAAAGCAGCAGCATGTGAAATTCCTTGGGGTCCTGATCTAATTGGAGAATGGTGTGTTGTAAGATACGAAGGGGACATTTACCCTGGGATAATTCAGGACATCATGGAAACCCATGTACAGGTGAAGTGCATGAGTAACATTGGAGTAAACCGTTTCTTCTGGCCACTCAGAGAGGATGTGCTATGGTACCTATTTGAGGATGTGTTGAGAATGATTCCTCCTCCAAAGGCAGTGAATTCATGCCATGTTGAAATTGACAGAGAAATATGATCAAGTTTGTAAAAGGTCCTAGTGAGGTTTATATGGAATGTATCGATCAGTTTAATGTTTCATATACTACAGTTGTATTTCATTATATTTCAATGTAAGTCTGTTCTACTGTATTAACTGAATACAGTGCAGGGCAGTTCATCGATTGTTATTTGTTGCCCTCTCACTGCTTTTATATGTATGTGAATCAACTTTATCACCTTTGATTCTGCTTGGCTACATGAATGATTTCTACTGATTATTACTACTGATATTTTACTGTAACTGAGTTACAGTTACATGGTTACTGTTGCTTATTTCCTTGTCACTGTTTTATCCATCACCTTGCCTATGAATTTACTTAAATGATCTTTCATTAAATTTCATACTACCTTAAAATAACATGGTACTGGTTGTTTAATGTGTCCTGTCAACTAAGTTACTTGTGTCAACTGCATTACAGTACCTCCATCGTCAACTAAGTTACACCTACATTTGTCAAATTAAAAGAATGAAAATGAGGTCTATAACATAACTTGATGATTGGTATAGATGTGACCAGTTGTGAACTTTGGCAGCCTTTTCTTTAAATTGTGAAAATGACTGGTATGGCATTTTTGTAAATGAAAAAATCATGGTCCTAATAACAGTTGTAGTTGAATTACTTACATACTGGGGGAAATTTTAATGAATAAAATATATTTTTTAAAAAAATATTGTATATCTGGCAGAAAAGACTAAATATGTCTTCAAATCTAATTTTACTTTAAGTGTAAGATTCCGCCAAATGATTGAAATCATATCAGTTTGTCCGTAACTTAGTTGACAAGCTCGGAAGGAAAAACATTTTATTTCATTAAAAATAGAAAAATGGTTAATGATTAAGCTTTGCAACAACTGGATATGTTACCCTGAAGGATTATGCTAACTTGTTAGACTGGTTGATTCACTGAAAAACAATATATATTTTTTTATTTTTTTCTTACGGCGAAATGTACCCCAAATTATAGAATCATAAATAAAATTTAATTGATTTGAAGTTTCATTTGCCTGTACTCCCAATGATGCTTCCTCTGTTCCTCAGTAAAATAAATGATGAAGCAAAGTCCAGTTTGAACTCGTTTCCATAAATGGATTTTGATGTGATTTTGAGTGATGTATAACATTTTTGGGATTCATGGTGGTGCAGTGGTTATCACTGTTGCCTCACAGCAAGAAGGTTCTGGGTTCAAGCCCAGGGGCCGATGGGGAGTCTTTCTGTGTAGAGATTGCATGTTCTTCCTGTGTCTGTGTGGGTTTCCCCTGGGTGCACCAGTTTTCCCCACAGCCCAAAGACATGTGGTTCAGTTAACTGGCTACTCTAAATTGTCCATAGGTGTGAATGGTTAGAGGAGAAAACCTCTATAATAATCCAGTAGAAGGCGAAGGGAAACCACTTCTGTAATTCTTCCATAGAAACTTTGACGGCTGGAGCCGTTATAGCAGCCAAGTCACTGTAGTAATACACCACGTAAATAGATTAAAGTTTAATACATTTAAAATGTTTATATGCAGGGCAGTTTTTTTCCTGTACTGCACTGTAATCCACAACCAAGTATAAGTATTGTTGTTTTTTGGTAGTTACACTACATTTCATTCATTAACATCACTCTAATATTAATCATATCATAGACAATCATTCTTTTAAAACATCTGGAATATGTATTTTTTGAAACTTATAAGAGGAATGGAAGAATCTGCATCTAAAAAGAAATCTGAGTCCTCCTTTTCCATGAAATCAGCCTTCTAATACTATCAAAAATCCCCTGCATTTTTATTCCATATATTATGGGATTGAATAAAGGAGGAATGAGTGCATAGTTAACAGACATGATCATGGTAATAATGTGGGGGATTTGATTTGATTCTAGTCTGTGATTTATAATTTCAAAACAAATATTGACTGAAAAAATGATGAAAACGAGAATATGTGGCAAACATGTCTGTAAAGCTTTTCTTCGAAAATCTTTAGAATTCTTTAAACACACAGAGAGTATCCTGATATATGAGTAGATTATGAAGATCACAGGAGGAAACACAGCAATGCTTGCAATAACAAGTCCATAAAGATTATAAACAGTTGGTCTTGTACAACCTAATTTCACAATAGAATAAAGATCACAGTATAGTCTGTTCAATTTAAATTTACACAGTTGATGTTGGGATGCTAGTAAAGCTCCTACACCAACTGTACAACAAGAAAAAAAACATGAAAAAAATATGAGTTTTCTGACAATGTGCATTTTTACAATAGTTGCATAATGTAATGGTTTACAGATGGACATATATCTGTCAAAGGCCATAGCTGATAACAGCAGAAACTCTGATACAGCATATGTGTACATACAAAATGCTTGAAATACACAAGCTTCATGAGACACAATTTGTGTTTCAGACAACAAATCAATGAGCAGTTTAGGATAAAATGCTGTTGATCCAAAGAGAGAATTACAAAGCAAAGCAGCGATGAAAATGTACATGGGCTCATGAAGACATTTGTTTCTGCATATAACAGAAATGATAACTGTATTAAAGCAGACAATCATTATGTAGGCTTTCAGAGTAATCATAAAATAAACATATTTGTAATGCTGTAAATCCACATGTCCTCCCAGAGTGAAATATGTAAAATTAATAGAGTAATCCATTAATATATAAAAAACTAAGCCTTGTGATTTTATGGCAGTCATTCCTGCATCATAACGTACATAAAATTCCTGGAGGTGTGGTGAAGAAATCATCTCTGTGTACATTTATATTCTCTTACTGGCTCAGATTCCTTTGTGATCTGTTGACGGTAACTAATTAGCTGAGTCCTGCCCTCTCTCCTGAACTTCTCACAAGATTTATGTTTAGTACTGGTGTAGTAATAACAACAAAATCTAGAATGAATGCATTTTAATAGTCACATTCAAAATTTTGAATACTTCTTTAAATATAATGTAATATCAGTGGCACAGTAGTGTGTGAGCATGGAGTAGACTGGTGTCACATCTAGAGTGTGTTCCGAGCAGAGGCTCTGGATCCACTGCCACCCTCACTCAGATAAAGCAAGTACTGAAGAAGAGTGAATGAACACAGGATGATAACTAATTAGGCATGCAGTGTGTGGACTTATCTGGTCATTATGATGCTTCTTTAATATTGGATAATGAATCTCATTGCTGCCTAAGTGAGCACAAATAGGAAAAACATGAAACAAAAGTCCTTCAAAGAACCATTTTACACAAGTTCAACTCATGTCTTTCAATCATTTTGAGAAGCAGTGTAAAAAGTGAGGAAAAGCATGATGCTAATTTAACATAATTGTCATGCTTTTTCACTGTGGAGCTGGGGTCAAACACTGGGCATAAGAGGAGGGGAGTAGCAAGTGTCTCAGTGTGAGCTCTGCACTAACGAGTTCACACTTAGCCTCCTGAGCCTAAGTAGTGTCACATTGGTGCTGAAACCCGGAATCCTGAAGCTGAAGCACCATCATGGACTCCTCATCCCTGTCTGAGCTCATCCATGCCCTCACCACTGTGCACAAGATGCAGCACCAAGCGCTGTTCACCAAGAACGCAGAGCAGGAGCAACGTTTCCAGGTGCTGCTCCGGGTCCAGCAGGAAGATCAGTGGATGTATCGGGGCTTAATTGAGTCGGCAGGGACCCCAGCAACAGTAGCACACAACAACCTCACCAAGATGGGGCCGCAAGATGACCCTTAGTACTTTATCATGCTGTTTGAATAAGCTGTGGAGGCATGAGGTTTGCTGGAGATTCAGTGGATGGTTGGACTACTGCAGGTTGTCAGGGAAGGCCCAGCTTGTGGCCTACCAGCTGCCTACTGACAGCATACTGGAGTACTTGCACCTGAAATGGGCCATACTGCAGTGAGTCAGTCACATCTCAGAACAGCACCATCCGCGGTTCTACTTGCTGACACTGGGGGAGGTCAGCTGCCCTTTCACCTTCACTCAGCAGCTGTGGGATGCCTGCCAGTGGTGGTTGGTGGCAGAGGATCATGATACTAAGGGAGTCCTCAGTGGTACTGGAAGAGTTCATTGTCCAACTCCCAAAGGGAACAGTGGTGTGGGTCCAGTGCCACCACACAGTTTCACTGGATGAGGCAAGCCAGCTGTATACAGTGGGGCAAAAAAGTATTGTCAGTCACCAATTGTGCAAGTTCTCCCACTTAAAAAGATGAGCGAGGCCTGTAATTTTCATCATAGGTATACCTCAACTATGAGAGACAAAATGAGAAAAAAAATCCAGAAAATCATATTGTCTGATATTTAAAGAATTTATTTGCAAATAAATATGGAAAATAAGTATTTGGTCAATAACAAAAGTTCATCTCAATACTTTGTTTACCAAGATGGCGGCGCGCACACATGCAGCGGCTCCTCTTTGTCCCGACAGAACAGTGTTTTTGTGTTTTTTGTGTTTTAAAACAGTGTGTATCTGTTCGTCTTTGTCGCGTCCATCAATCTCAAGGCGCACGTACTCCCGTGAGTTTCTGCTTGACATCCGCAGAACTATATTCATGGATATCAATCCAGCAGACGCGGAAGTGCTATGTGGCTACGGTTTGTTCCGGATGCCTGCTCAATCACCGACCCCCACTCCTGCATGCAGCCCACAGTGGAAGCGCCACAGGCGGAACATGCAGAAGCAGAAGAGAGGCAAGCACGGAGGTATACGAGCTAGGCTAGCAGCTAGCCCTCACCAGCCGGCTATCCCTACCATCACTCTGGCCAACGTACGCTCGCTGGACAACAAGCTGGATTATGTCCACCTGCTCCGCTCATCTTTTAAGTTTGTGAGTGAGTGCTGTGTCCTTGTGTTTGTGGAAACATGGCTTAATGACAGCATCCCGGACTGTGCCATTCAGCTAGCCCGGCTAACATGCTACTGGTCAGACAGAGCGCTAGTCGAGGGGGGGGAAGACTCACGGTGGAGGACTCTGTGTTTACATCAGTGATGCCTGGTGCCGTGATGCTGTTGTGGTCTGCAAACACTGCTCACCACTGGTGGAGTTTATGATTATTAAGTGCTGGCCATTCTACCTGCCGAGGGAATTTACAGCCATATTGCTGGTAGCATTATACATCCCTCCTAGCTCCAATAACAACAGGAGTGAAGCACTGAATGAACTCTATCAGCACATCAGTGAGCAGCAGACAGCCCACCCAGATGCTTTCGTCATCCTGGCTGGGGAGTTCAATCATGCAAACCCCAAAAGCGTGTTTCCAAAACTCTATGGACATATCAACTTTCCCACACGTGGAAACAATACTCTGGACAATGTTTACACCATGCATAAAGATGCCTACAAAGCCCTACTCCTCCCCCACCTTGGGGCCTCAGATCACTCCACTGTTATGCTAATGCCAGCATACAGGCCGCTGGTTAAAGTCACCAAACCAGCTACAAAACAGATACGTGTGTGGCCAGAGGGGTCCTCAGAGGCACTCCAGGACTGTTTTTCCACCACTGACTGGAGCATGTTCAGACAGGCAGCCACCTACAGCAACATCACAGATCTCCAGGAGTATACGGAGACCATCACTGCCTACATGAGGAAGTGCATGGACGACGTTACGGTCACCAGAACCATCTCCATTTGGGCCAATTAGAAGCCATGGCTGACAGGGGAAGTCCACAGGCTCCTGTGGGCTCGGAACGCCGCCTTCAGAGCTGGGGACGAGGTGGGCCTGAGGACAGCTAGGGCCAATCTGTCACGAGGCATCAGGGTGGCCAAGAGACAGTATTCCAGGCACATTGCTGACCATTTCAATGACAGCAGAGACACCAGGAACCTGTGGCGGGGGATTCAGACCATCACAGACTACAAGCCCTCGCCGCAGGCCTGTGACAACTCCACGTCTCTGCTGAATCAGTTGAACGACTTCTTCGCTCGCTTTGATGCAGACAACAGCACCACGGCACAGAAGACCCCATCACCTCCCGGCGACCAGGTCTTGACGCTGTCTCCAGACAGCATGAGGAGAGCTCTCAGGACGACAAATGCACGGAAAGCCCCGGGTCCTGATAACATTCCTGGTCATGTCCTGAGAGACTGTGCCGAGGAGCTCACAGATGTCTTTACAGACATCTTCAACATCTCGTTGAGCCAGGCTGTTGTCCCCACGTGCTTCAAAACCACCACCATCATCCCAGTCCTGAAGAAGCCATCTCCCTCCTGCTTCAATGACTACCACCCTGTTGCACTCACTCCCATCCTCATGAAGTGCTTCGAGTGGCTAATCATGCGGCATATCAAGTCTGCCCTCCCCCCTGCCTTGGACCCTTTCCAGTTTGCATATCAGTCCAACCATTCGACCGATGATGCCATCTCCACTGCCCTCCACTCAGCCCTCACCCACCTGGAGACAAAAGACTCGTATGTCAGAATGCGGTTCAAAGACTTTAGCTCAGCATTCAACACAATCATTCCTCAGCAGCTCATTCATAAACTGGACCAGCTGGGACTCAACACCTCCCTGTGCAACTGGCTGCTGAACTTCCTGACGGGGAGACCACAGACTGTACGGGTCGTCAGCAACTCCTCCACGACATGACCTGTCCTGGAGCAACAACACCGCATCACTGACCAAAAAAGCCCAACAGCGTCTGCACTTCCTCCGCAAACTGAGGAGAGCAAGAGCCCCGGCCCCCATCATGCACACTTTCTACAGAGGCACCATCAAGAACATTCTGACCAGCTGCATCACCGTGTGGTATGGCACCTGCACCGTGTCCTGCTGCAAGACTCTGCAGCTCATCGTGAGAGCAGCTGAGAGGATCATTGGTGTCTCTCTCCCTTCTCTAATGGATATTTATAACTCCCGCCTCACCTGCAAAGCCATCAGGATTGCAGGTGTCCCCACCCACCCACCCATCCATCTCACAGCCTCTTCAGTCTGCTGCCGTCGGGGAGGAGACTGCGGAGTCTCCGGGCCAAAACCAGCAGGCTCAAGAACAGTTTCTTTCACCAGCCAGTCAGGAGGCTCAACTCCCTCCCTGTTCTGCTCCTCCTCCCCCCTCTGCCCCTCCTCCCCCCTCTGCCCCTTGCCACAGATTCTGCTTGCACACCCCCCTGCCCCCCCTTTAGCATCTGACATGTCATCCTCACAGTTTCCCCCCAACACACACACACACACACACACCTCATCGTTCATTAACACACTGAACTCAGGGACCACACATCTCACTTTACCTCGCTCATTTGCACTATTCCGCACTACCTCACCTTAACAGCTGCTAGTTTGTTTATACTGCTTATTTCATGTTTACCTGCTATACCTGAAGTGCCCTTGACTGTTTGTTTATTTGCACCAATTTACGTGTATGTGTGTGTGTATGTATGTATATATATATGAGTGTTTAGTCTACGTCTAGTTCTTATCTAGAGTGTTTTATACTGTTTATATTATCTGTTTGAGTGTTTAGTCTTTGTCTAGTTCTTATCTAGAGTGTTTCTACTGTTTATATTGTTTGTTTGTTTTTCAATTATTCTATTTTTATTTATTGCATTGCCTGTTTGCACCGTGGGTCAGAGAGGACTGAAATTTCATCTGTGCTGTATGTCGAGCATGTATAGCATATTTGACAATAAAGTTGACTTGACTTGTTATATACCCTTTGTTGGCAATGACAGAGGTCAAATGTTTTCTGTAAGTCTTCACAAGGTTTTCACACACTGTTGCTGGTATTTTGGCCCATTCCTCCATGCAGATCTCCTCTAGAGCAGTGATGTTTTGGGGCTGTTGCTGGGCAACATGGACTTTCAACTCCCTCCAAAGATTTTCTATGGGGTTGAGATCTGGAGACTGGCTAGGCCACTCCAGGACCTTGAAATGCTTCTTACGAAGCCACTCCTTCATTGCCCGGGTGGTGTGTTTGGGATCATTGTCATGCTGAAAGACCCAGCCACGTTTCATCTTCAATGCCCTTGCTGATGGAAGGAGGTTTTCACTCAAAATCTCACGATACATGGCCCCATTCATTCTTTCCTTTACACGGATCAGTCGTCCTGGTCCCTTTGCAGAAAAACAGCCCCAAAGCATGATGTTTCCACCCCCATGCTTCACAGTAGGTATGGTGTTCTTTGGATACAACTCAGCATTCTTTCTCCTCCAAACATGACAAGTTGGGTTTTTACCAAAAAGTTCTATTTTGGTTTCATCTGACCATATGACATTCTCCCAATCCTCTTCTGGATCATCCAAATGCTCTCTAGCAAACTTCAGACGGGCCTGGACATGTACTGGCTTAAGCAGGGGGACACGTCTGGCACTGCAGGATTTGAGTCCCTGGCGGCGTAGTGTGTTACTGATGGTAGCCTTTGTTACTTTGGTCCCAGCTCTCTGCAGGTCATTCACTAGGTCCCCCCGTGTGGTTCTGGGATTTTTGCTCACCGTTCTTGTGATCATTTTGACCCCACGGGGTGAGATCTTGTGTGGAGCCCCAGATCGAGGGAGATTATCAGTGGTCTTGTATGTCTTCCGTTTTCTAATAATTGCTCCCACAGTTGATTTCTTCACACCAAGCTGCTTACCTATTGCAGATTCAGTCGTCCCAGCCTGGTGCAAGTCTACAATTTTGTTTCTGGTGTCCTTTGACAGCTCTTTGGTCTTGGCCATAGTGGAGTTTGGAGTGTGACTGTTTGAGGTTGTGGACAGGTGTCTTTTATACTGATAACGAGTTCAAACAGGTGCCATTAATACAAGTAACGAGTGGAGGACAGAGGAGCCTCTTAAAGAAGAAGTTACAGGTCTGTGAGAGCCAGAAATCTTGCTTGTTTGTAGGTGACCAAATACTTATTTTACCGAGGAATTTACCAATTAATTCATTAAAAATCCTACAATGTGATTTCCTGGATTCTTTCCCCCCATTCTGTCTCTCATAGTTGAAGTGTACCCATGATGAAAATTACAGGCCTCTCTCATCTTTTTAGGTGGGAGAACTTGCACAATTGGTGGCTGACTAAATACTTTTTTGCCCCACTGTAAGGGATGGTAATCTGGCAGCATTTCCTATGGCAGGCAGGCACCCAGCCCCTTACTCTATCTCTCTGTCTCATTCCTCCCCTTCTCCTTCTCTTTGCCCTGCCCCATCCCTACACTATGGAAATGGTGGCAACTCCCCTGAATCCAGGGCTCCTTCCCAGTCCTCTTGTGTCTGTCTCTTCTGTGTCTGCTTCTTCTCCCTCACAGGTGGATGACTCCAGGGCTGTGTGTGCGGGAGCAAGGCCTGGGCTGGTCTGCTTGCACTGAAGGGAGCCTGTGCATTTCCAATTCCAATGCCAGGTAATGGAGGTGGGGCATTGGTCAGAATTCGCGATGCACTGCGGGCCAACCTGATTGAGCTGAGACATACCACATACTTGTGAGTATCCAGCAGGTACCTACCATGCTTTGGGTTAAGGATAGGGTTTGCTCTAACCCTAAACCTGGCCCTAATCCTGCTATGCTAACCTTAGAGACACCAGCTTAAAAAATGAGGAATGTAAAAAGGATATAAGACAGTGAATGAAGGCTGAAACTGTGTTATATTGGGGGCAGCTATGGCCTGAAGGTTAGAGAAGCAGCCTTGGGCCCAAAGGGTTACTGGTTCAATTCCTGTGACTAGCAGGAAAATTGTGAGGGGAGTTGAGTGAATGAGCAGCACTTTCCCTTCCCTCTGTATCATGGCTGAAGTGCTCTTAAGCAAGGCAGCTAACCCCCAACTTCTCCCCAGGCGCTGTAGTATAGCTGCCCACTGCTATGGGTGTGTGTGCGTACATGTGTGTGTGCGCGCTCATGGGTATGTGTGTGTGGGAGAAGCTGTGGCCTAATGGTGAGAGAAGCAGCTTTGGGACCAAAAGGTCACTGGTTTGATTCCCTGGACCAGCAGGAATGGCTGAAGTGCCCTTGAGCAAGGCACCAAACCCCCAACTGCTCCCTGGGCTGCTGTGGGTATGTTGTATGTCGCTCTGGATAAGAGCATCTGCTAAATGCCTGTAATGCTCATTGTTCACTTGTGTGTGCATGTGTGTCTTCACCGATTCAGATGGGTCAAATGCAGAGGAAGAATTTCTCTGTGCTTGAGTGTACATGTGATAAATAAAGGCTTCTTTTGCTTCTATAACCCAAAATTCTGATCAAGCAAGGATAGCCAAACAAAATAATTTCACTGTACTGTAATGAATGTGTGCTAGTTAAAAGCTTTCGACATCTGGTTTAAAAGATTTAATGAATGTGATGTTTCAAAAATATTTTTTAAAATAGAAGTAGAAATGGGGCGGCACGGTGGTGTAGTGGTTAGCGCTGTCGCCTCACAGCAAGAAGGTCCTGGGTTCGAGCCCCGGGGCCGGCGAGGGCCTTTCTGTGTGGAGTTTGCATGTTCTCCCCGTGTCCACGTGGGTTTCCTCCGGGTGCTCCGGTTTCCCCCACTGTCCAAAGACATGCAGGTTAGGTTAACTGGTGACTCTAAATTGACCGTAGGTGTGAATGTGAGTGTGAATGGTTGTCTGTGTCTATGTGTCAGTCCTGTGATGACCTGGCGACTTGTCCAGGGTGTACCCCGCCTTTCGCTCATAGTCAGCTGGGATAGGCTCCAGCTTGCCTGCGACCCTGCAGAAGGATAAAGCGGCTAGAGATAATGAGATGAGAGAATGAGATGAGAAGTAGAAATGCTTCTACCCTACAGTGACTTAACAGTGTATACATTTTGATTAGAGTGTAAATGAGGACTCCAGTAGAACCAGCTGGTGATAGCATTACTAAAAGATGCCATCCAAGTCAGCTCATTGTTTGTGTGCTGAGGTCTGAGGATTGCTTTTTGTTTGTTTGTTTATTTGTTTGTTTTTTAATGTGTGATATTTTAAGTCATTTGGGCCTAAATGTGTGGTACATTCCAAGAAAAACATCTTTTCTTTAGTTTGGATTCTCTGGATAACGTCATGGCGCCCCTCGGGGCAGACGTGTTTGCTCGCTCCCCTCTTGGATGCCAGTTTTTTCTTCTTTTTTGTGTATTTTGTGTTCTTTCTACAGTGCATGAATGTCATGCACTGCTAACTTATAACAGACAGGCACTGCTGGACATCGCTAACCAGGGCTCTCAAATTTTGAAGTCAGTTCAGAGTGAGATTTGTCAGGAAGGGCGGGGGTGGTGCTGGTGAGGGGTGTCGGCGGCGGCGCACAGGGGGATGGAGGAGGAGGGGGGTTATGATTGCTGTTGTGTGTTGTAAGTGTTAGTGGCAGATTTAGAGGCCTTCAATACGGGGGTAGGGTGCTCCCACTTGAAACACAGTGGTTCCAGGTCTGCCATTTTAACAGCCATGATTGAGAAGAGAGTTCCGTCAAGGGCAATGTGTAAACAGAAGCGCGTAACAATGTACTACTATATCTGTGTATTTTGCAGTTTGGCAAGTACCCAGTAAAGGAAGAGATTAAAAAAAAAAAATCACACTAAGTTTTCATTCAAGTATGCAAGACTAGAACTAAAAACAGGTGTCAAAAATAGCTGTTGAAATTAGCAAGGATTCAAGATTGAAGTGGCGAGACAAGCTCACAGACTCTGGGCAAACTGATAGTTAACATTATTAGCTGGAGACAATATTCCCCAACATCAGCTCTCATAATTTTTGTGATGCAAGTACTAATTTTGTTCAGGAAATACAAAATCATATGATGAGATGATTTACTGTACTGTAGGCTACTCATCAAATATGGCACTCCCGCGTCCTCCAATGTGTGTCTGTTTGCACTTCTCCACATCGTCTTCTTCGGAAAGTTCACGTAAATTTTACCCGGATACAACTGTCAAGTGTTTTGCTCCTTTGCTGTGCTTATCCCACACTTGAAGGGTAATACCAATGCTGAACATTAAAACTGGAATTCACTCAAACCAGACCTTTGTTCCATCTTTTTCCTTTTATTTTTTTCCTTTGCAGGTGAAAAACCTTAAAAGACAAACACCATCCATTTACCAATTTGCACAGTTTTTTTTCCTTTTTATAAAAGCAGTTACACAAAAAATGATTATCAAAAACTTAACATTAAATACATGTATGTGAAAATAGAATTTACTTTAACTTAAGACAGATTTTGAATGAATTGTTTCAATGTAAATGCATAAAAATATTAAAATACATTTTAACCACAAGGGCCATAATGAATTAAGCAATTTACTAAACCCAATAAATGAGTTACCAAGTAACAAGCTAACCTCCATATTTACAAACCATATCCACCATGAACATTTTTGCAATGAAATACTTTCAGTTTGTTTTAAACATGCACTGTATGCAAGTAGAAAAAGATACATGCTTTTAAACCATGTCTTCACTGGCACCCAAGGATTCAGCACAATAGTATCCACACATCAAACCACATCTAAATTGGGCCATTTTAAACATGAGACCAAGCAAGTTGCCACACCTTTTACCCGACCAAACAAAGCAAGTTGCAATAACCCTTACCAGCCAACAATTACACAAAGCACCATGTGAATATTTGAACCTTAAAACGCTACAAACACAAACATTTTCCCCACATCTCAATGTCCCGTCAGCACAACAATTTCCTTGCATTCACAACAAAATAAAAATAAATGCGAGCTTACCGGCAGTCTGTTCAGATCTTGACAATGGTAAAACTTCTACACAGCTTCACAAAATGCTCGGCAAGTGATTGAGTTTGTATTTGGCGCTGCAGCAGCCTATTTTTTTGCTGTTCAGTCCTCGCACCCGAGCAGGAAGTCAGCGTGTCGCTTTGTTCTCCTTGATTGCGCGCAGGTGAGTAATTAATGCGCGTGCATACCGGCTGACAAAAAGGGCGTTCGCCGCGACAACAATAATGCTATTTTTTGATTGGCTGTTGGGTAGCTACATTTCTCAATTTATTGATCGGTGTGTGGCAAGCTATTTCTGAACTCTGCTGGAAACCACTTGATGCCTGCTCTTTGTCCACAATTAAAAAATAGCAGTGCACCTTGGTGGGCGTTGTCTTAGTAATTTCTGTGCGTGAGAGATACAAGGTGTGGCGTGTGAGCGTGTGAACTGCTTGAAATGCGTGTGTCTCACGCTTAATGCGTGAGACTTGAGAGCCCTGTCGCTAACGCACACAGCCATTTAGAATTTACTGGCTTTATACCACCTGAGCTACAACTCATTGTTCACTCCCACAACCACCACCAACCCCAGGAAGGCCCTGAAGCACCGGGCCCGAGTGGGCACGCTGACCCCAGGAGAGTGCTCTGGAGACAGCGACACAAGTGAGGCAAGGGGGGGGCTCCATGCTAGGCTAAAAGCTCATGCTAGCCAACCACTGCTACCCAGCCTCCTGCTAGCCAATGTGCGGTATCTGGAAAACAAACTGGATGAATTAAGAGCTAGAATCACAGCTCAGTGGGAAATAAGAGAGTGCTGCGCTCTAATTTTCACCAAGACCTGGCTCTCAAACAAAATCCCAGAATGCACCATTCAGCTACAGACTCATTCTGTACACCAAGGAGACCACACCACAGCCTCCGGTAAGGCTAAAGGGGGAGGTGTGTGTGTGTGTTTATTAACAGCTCTTGGTGTGGAGATATACAGACTGTTTATAAGCACTGTTCACCAGATATGGAGCTGTTATTGCTGAAATGCCACCCCTATTATCTACCAAGGGAATTCACTGCTGTGTTTTTGGCCACTGTTTACATCCACCCGTGAGCTAACTCCATGGCAGCACTCAGAAAACTCCACGATGACATCAGTGTGTTAGAGATGGCTCATTCCGATGCTGTTTTTATCACTGCTGGTGACTTTAATCAGTGCAATTTATGGACTGTATTCCCTAAATATTATCAACATGTGGACATCCCCACCCATGAAAAGAACACACTGGACCATGTTTACAGCAACATACGCGGTGCATACAGGGCTGCACCCTGCCCCCACTTTGGACACTTGGACCACCTCTCTTTGTTCCTGTATCTGGCTTACAGACAAAGACTAAAACAAACAAATCCTGTCACCAAACAAGTCAAACTCTGGAGCCCAGAGACTGAGAGCACCCTTCAGGACTGTTTTGCTTGGACAGACTGGGATGTGTTTAAAGCTGCAGCCACTTTGGAGGACTCTTCTGTCAGTATACAGGACTATGCTGAGTATGTGACTGGGTACATCAGCACATGTGTCTGCAACATCATGCCCACCATACAGATCAGGAAGTTCCCCAACCAAAAGCCCTGGGTAAAAAGTTAGGTATGATGTATGCTGCATGCTCGCTCTCTTGCATTTAGATCAGACAATGAGACGGAGTACAAAGCGGCGAAGTACAGACTGAGGAAAGCCATTACAGCAGCCAAGAAGCAGTACAGAGAGAAGCTGGACAGCTTCTATTCTACTGCTGATCCCGGGCAGATGTGGCAAGGCCTGCAGCACATCACAGACTACAGGACCACCACCAGCACCATCAGCTCCACAGATAGCCTGGCGAGTGACCTCAACACTTTCTACACCTGCTTTGAGACCTCCAGCTACAGCACAGAGAGAAGGCACACACACACCTGGACCACCCAACCCCCCTCCCCCCACCAACAGTCTCATCAGGCCAGGTACACAAAGCTCTGAGGAAGATCAACCCCAGGAAAGCAGCAGAATCAGACAACTTCCCCGGGTGGGCCCTCAGTATGTGCCAATGAGCTGGCTGATGTTTTCACCGCTATCTTCAACCTTTCCCTCAGCCAGAGCACTGTTCCCTCCTGCTTCAAGACCACAACCATCGTCCCTCTTCCCAAGAAGAGCCCACTCACCTGCCTGAATGATTACAGGCCGATATCACTCACTCCAATCATCTCAAAGTGCTTTGAGAGAGTAGTACTGGCCCATATTCAGAGCAGTATACCGGAAACCCTGGACCCCCTGCAGTATGCCTACAGGCCCAACAGGTCCACCTCAGATGCCATCACTGCTGCCCTCCATTATGCCCTCTCCCACATAGAAAACAAAGACTCTTAAATCAGGATGCTCTTTGTTGACTACATTTCTGCCTTCAACATGGTCATCCCCCACAAACTCACCCATAAACTGTCCACACTTGGTTTGCACCCTACCCTCTATGACTGGCTCCTTGACTTCCTGACTGGCAGGCCCCAGACTGTCAGGATCGGTAATAGGACTTCAACCAGCATCATCACAAACATTGGCACCCCACATGGATGTGTCCTCAGTCCCATCCTCTACACCCTGTTCACCCATGACTGTGTTGCCTCCCACAAGGACAACATCATCCTGAAGTTCACGGACAACACAGCAGTGACAGGACACATCACTGATGGAGATGAACTGGCCTACAGGGCCGTGGGAAGGTGGTCAGTCTGGTGTCATGGTGTGAGGACAACAACCTCACCCTCAACATGGACAAGACGAAGGAGATGATAGTGGACATGAGGAAGGAGAGAAGACCTCATTGGCCACTGTTCATCTGGGAGCTTGAGGTGGAGAGGGTGAGCAGCTTCAAATACCTGGGTGTTCACATCAGTGAGGACCTCACATGGACATTTAACACCACACAGCTGGTTAGGAAGGCTCAACAGTGACTGTACTTTCTGAGGAGGCTGAGGAAATTTGGTATGTCACCCAAGATCCTCAGCAACTTCTACAGCTGCATGATTGAGAGCATCCTGACCAACAGCATTACTGTGTGGTATGGCAGCGCTACAGCTATGGACCGCAAACACCTGTAGAGGGTGGTGAAGACTGCTGAGAGGATCACCAAAACTCCACTGCCCTCTCTGCAGAGCATCTACCACCACAGAGTCCACAGGAGAACTGCCTCCATCCTCAAAGACCCCACCCACCCCCAGCATGGACTGTTCACACTTCTACCCTCAGGCCAGAGGTACAGAAGTGTGAAATGTAAGACTGTCAGACTAAAGAACTCTTTCTTTCCCACCGCCATCAGACTTCTGAACAGCTGACAGGAGTCTATAACCATGGACTACCTCCCTGTAAACTGTCCTTGACTGTTTACATCTGTTTACATTTTTTGCACATTTGCACATTACTGCCCTTTTTGCTGCTTTTCCTTC
The DNA here is from genome assembly GCF_027579695.1 of Neoarius graeffei. Lineage (NCBI taxonomy): Eukaryota > Metazoa > Chordata > Actinopteri > Siluriformes > Ariidae > Neoarius > Neoarius graeffei. Next base: position 1,283,409 of record NC_083584.1, on the reverse strand, counting down.
ACTGTTTACATCTGGTTACATTATTTGCATATGCTTGCACATTACTGCCCTTTTTGCTGCTACTTCCAATCATTGCCTTATTTTTTGTATTACACTACCTATTTTGCACTACATTTGCCTTTCTTTTGTACTGTACCGGGTGTTGTTGTTGTTGTTGTTGTTTCTTTTATTTTGCACTATATTGCCTTTACTTTGTATTATTTCTTCTGCCTATTTATTTATTTGTAATTGGAATTCATGGTGGAAAGCAAACTAAGAATTTAATTGTGCAAGAGGACATGTCCTTACTGTGCATATGACAATAACCACGTTGAACTTTGAACTTGATATGTCTTTATTAGTTGTTATTGGATTGCCTCAGAACTCCAAACATGGATGACTTGAGGCCTAGGCCTATCTGGAATCCACCTGCTGAAGCATAGTATCTAAGGGAGATGGAGCAGCATTCTATGGATCCTCTTAGTGTATATGGACAGCTAATACCTATGGGCTCTGGGTGAGGTGGAATAATTGTGTTTTTTTTCCCCCTGGTCTGCAAATTTGACCATCTTCACTACTTAGTCTGAGATCCTAGACTGATTCCTGGTCTGTTGATATTAACTTGACATTGTGTGATTTTATATATATGTGGGTGAATATCATTGGGGAGTGCCTTTTCAGGCCCAGGATTTCCATAAATTCAAATCTTAATTTCCCATTCTTTTTAGGTCCCATTAGAAATAATTGACATTCAACATTATGAAATGAGTACTTACTGAGCTCCTGCACATTTTTTAAATTAATTATGGGATATTAATTAGAGCATAAACCATATAATGCGTCCACCCTGTCATGGACATATGCAATTCTGTTAAAATGTGTTTTCATTATAATAGTAACATAAAAATAGACTTTTCTGATAGGTATAATGTCCCCTTTTCCTACTGAGGGTTATTAATTTCATTTTTTAAATTATGAATTAATAAAACTCTGTGCAAACTGTCAATTTTAAAGGAACTCTTACCATCCGCAGATATGTTTTCGTCAATTTTGATAAAACGGTGATATTTGGATGGAATTCTTACTTCCATGTTATTGCCCTGAACTTAACTACAGAACACATTTGATTAAATATACAATATTTAACAGGATAAACTAATTATAATCTAAAAATATCAATATGACAGGGTGGACCAATGCATGACAGGGAGGACTGGCAGACGACAGGGTGGACACATAGGCTAATCAAGTTTGGCAAAATATGAAAATTTATTAAAATGAAATTGTTTCTGTTTTATTTGGTCATTAGTCTTTTTAACAAGAAATACAAAGTAGGACACAAGACAAACAAAACATAAGAGATTCAATTCAATTCATATCAATTCAATTCATTTAAGATCTCCTGAACATACAGCCATGACTCCCTGTCCACTTGTAGGGAGCATTTATTGATGGGTTGTGGCTCCTGAATAAAACAGATAATCTGTTGGTCTGCATACCAGTTGATGTCTTCCCGTGGGCTGGGCCAGTAGAATTTATTAATACCATTACGGCCCTGTATCATTTTATCTAACCTTGAGGGCCCTGGCTGTGGTGGACTTTCTGGAGTTGGGGGAGGAGTCTGAAGCTCCACCACTGTACGAACTTTAGCTCTGGCAGCTCTCTTTGCCTCTCTCCATTTCTTCCTTTTGGCTCGCTTTTGTCTCTCAGTCAGTTCACTAATTCCTTTCTTCTTCCCTGTCTCTCTGTCTTTCTTCCATCTCTCCCTTTCTTTCAAAAGGTATTCTTCTCTTCTTTCTGAGTTTGCATTTCGGCATTCTCTATACCGCCGTGCAACTTCTGCTGCACTCAGAGGCATGTCCTGAATGAAGGCACAGATTACATGTAAATGTAAATAATTACTAACTTACGTTAGACTATTTATTATTAAAATGTTCTTTTATTTCCACCTCAATATTTCAAATTAAACATACCATACACACATAGTATAACCTGCAATGTCCACCCTGTCGCATGTATGTCCACCCTATCAGAGCTAAGTGAACGACAGGGTGGACATTTTCAGAGAACGACAGGGTGGACATTTTTAGCTATTAGTTAGCATTTCAGGTCACTACACTCTGTCCTTAGCTAACTAGCTAGTATGTCCTTGAAGAGAATTTTATGTACATAAACCTGCATATTTTGTAAATAATAAACATTTAACACATCCTTCAATATTATGCTGATAGGGTGGACATGGTAAGCTTAGTTAGGTGAAGAAAACACACTTTAACCAACAACAAAGATCAACACAGAGGTCATCAGACACGCTCACCTCAACAGTTAAATGTCCCGCCACTGAGTAGAGAAAAAAATGTTGTTGTGATGTCACTGCAGTAGAGGACCTCTTCTTAAAGGGACAGATTTCTCAATACGACAGGGTGGACAATTGTTTCGGGGACATCTAAAATCTTTTCATTTTTTATGAAATTAATTATTATTTTTACTACCAAATGATAAATGACCTTGAAGTGGGCAAGGTATTACTTACCAAAATAACAATTTAAAAGAAAATCTAAGGAAAAACAAATATGATATATATATTTTTTCATATTGAAATCTACTGAGTGGTGTAGGGGACATGCCAAAATAGCATGCGTCCTATCACATAAAACTGAAAAAAGTCTTTAATATGAATGTAAATTGCTAAGAAATGGTGTTTTGTGAATGCAACACATGAATCTCAGTACAATGCACCCTTTATCAATTAACTTTATATTATATCAACAGTGCAAATGACTTGTTTTATGTCCAGGACAGCAAAAGGCACCGCTCAGTGATATATATATATATATATATATATATATATATATATATATATATGGGTGAATATATATATATATATATATATATATATATATATATATATATAATGTGAAAAAGAAAGTACATCCCCATTCAAGTCTACAGTGGTGCTTGAAAGTTTGTGAACCCTTTAGAATTTTCTATATTTCTCCATAAATATAAACTAAAACATCATCAGATTTTCACAAAAGTCCTAAAAGTAGATAAAGAGAACCCAGTTAAACAAATGAGACAAAAATATTATAATTGGTGATTTATTTATTGAGGAAAATGATCCAATATTACATATCTGTGAGTGGCAAAAGTATGTGAACCTCTAGGATTTGCACTTAATTTGAAAGTGAAATTAGAGTCAGGTGTTTTCAATCAGTGGGATGACAATCAGGTGTGAGTGGGCACCCTGTTTTATTTAAAGAACAGGGATCTATCAAAGTCTGATCTTCGCAATACATGTTTGTGGAAGTGTATCATGGCACGAAGAAAGGAGATTTCTGAGGACCTCAGAAAAAGCGTTGTTGATGCTCATCAGGCTGGAAAAGGTTACAAAGCCATCTCTAAAGAGTTTGGACTCCACCAATCCACAGTCAGACAGATTGTGTACAAAGGGAGGAAATTCAGGACCATTGTTACCCTCCCCAGGAGTGGTTGACCAACAAAGATCACTCCAAGAGCAAGGGTGTAATAGTTGGTGAGGTAACAAAGGACCCCAGGGTCAAGTCAAGTTTATTTGTATAGCACTTTTAACAATAAACATTTTTACAAAGCAGCTTCATAGAATTTGAATGACTTAAAACATGAGCTAATTTTATCCCTAATCTATCCCCAATGAGCAAGCCTGTGGCAATGGTGGCCAGAGGTGGAAAAACCCGGGTGCAGAAAGTAAAAACCCTGCCACATTTTTGCTCCAGCCAATTCAATGAACCAGCTGATCCTAATTACCACATCCCCTAAGCCAGGTTGATGAGCTAATTGGTGAAATCACCTGTGTTGAGAGCACAGGCAGAAGGAAAACCTAAGCAGGACTTTTACTTTGTCAATCCAGTTTTTCCACCTCTGATGGTGGCAAGGAAAAACTCCCTCAGATGACATGAGGAAGAAATCTCGAGAGGAACCAGACTCAAAAGGGAATCCATCCTCATTTGGGCAACAACAGACAGCATGACTATAATATTAACAGTTTTAACATGAAGTCAGTTTCGTTGATGTTATAAACTCTTCATTGATGGAAACTTGAATGCAAAACTGTTCATGACAACTGCAGTCCTAAAGTTAGTAAGTTAACTGTAGTCCTCAGCCATAAAAGCATGACTGTAAGTGTCCAGAGCATCCTCCAAGTGTGACTTTCAACTGTCCACATGGAGCCGTCCTCCACAGGAGCGATGTGATGAGACTCCAACCAGACACAGGGCACCAGGATGGATCAGGCAGGTCTGAGGAGCAGAAAAGGTCAGTATCTCGATCCCAGGGCTGACATGTAACTCAGAGGGACAGATTTGGGGGGGGGGAAGAGAAAACACAGGTTGTTAGGTATGCTCAATGTCACCTGAATAAGTAGGAACACTATACATATTCCACTGAGTACAAGCAGGGACTCCGGCAAAACTAACTATGACAGCATAACTAAAAGGGGAGAGCCAGGGAGCCCCAGGACATAATGCAGCCAGCCACGACACCATCAACAAACTCGAGTGAGCAAGCAAATGGAGGACTGACAGCATCCATACATCCCAGTTAACCAAAACACTCTATGTCTGAGGATCCTCCAGATCTACTCCTTTACCTCATAAGCACCATTAACGAAAGGCTTGACTAAACAGACAGGTTTCCAGCCTAGACTTAAATGCTGAGACTGTGTCTGATTCCTGAACATTACTTGGAAGGCTGTTCCATAACTGTGGGGCTTTGTAAGAAAAGGCTCTGCCCCCTGACGTAGCCTTCATTATACGAGGTACCAGCAGATAGCCTGCACCTTTTGATCCAAGTAGGCGTGGCAGGTCATAGAGGACCAGAAGTTCACTCAGGTACTGTGCTGCGAGACCATTCAGTGCTTTAAAGGACCCATGGCATGGTGGTTTGTTGATGCTTTAAATGGGCTTGTGGAGGTTTCCGGATGTTATATCCGCAGCCTTTCTCAAAATGAACCCTTGGCACATAGATATAGCCTCCTGGGAGAAAGCCCCATTTCAGCCCTTTTCCCAGTGCGTCGTTTTGCTAATGAGAAGCATGGAGGCGGGGAAGGTTAGAGGGTGGGGGCGGGCCATGGGGGGAGGGGCTTGACCAAGCTGCGGGCATGCACACACATACTCGCTGCTATCAGCACCTGTAGCCACGCTGCTAAGACAAAACCCCGTTCTCCCTCGGACTCCTTTCGTAAACTCAACGTGACACAGAGAACAGAGAGTGAGAGTGTTCGGAGTGGTAGTTTACGAACGTATAATACCCTAGGCTTGAACACGCACTCCATAACCAAAGAGGATAGAAGCAGCAACTACAGCAACATATCGCTTATCCAACAGAAGACATGCATTGCGGAGCAATAGTCAAACATAAGCTCATAAGTTACAGTCAATTTCCAGACTAAACTCAGTTTAACAGAGCATGCTGCATGCTTTTTGGTTTTGTAGCACAGAGTACCTGGCTAACTGCAGGAAGCGGTTAGCTGCACAGCTAATGTAGCCATTGCAAGGCTAACACACCGATTTTAAAACACAGCAAAACGACTTAACAGTTATACACTTACTTGTTCGGTGTTTGTGGCTGATGCGGCAGGGATGCTTGGTACGGACCCAGGCTTCAGGGACAGTTGATGTGCAAAACCTGCCCTGTACTGTCCCAAGTTGTGGAAACATTCATCAGGAAAATGCTTCCGACAAACATACACCGTCTTAGGTAGACTCGACGGCGTATTATTGGAGTAAATAAAATTAAGCCACTGCGTCTTCAGGGGCTCTCCCGTCGGCAGTAAAAACAGACTCCTTTCTGTGTTGTCACATCCATGTACAGCACAATTTCCATGTTTCGCTCGCTTAGGTGGTGGCATGTTGTTGTGTCCTCTATGGTCTCCTCACTACAAAATTGAAGTGCCGTATCTATGGTGGCAACTTTTGAGCTGGGCGGGCAATCCATACAGTGGGTGGGAATCCAGAGGGGGGGGGGCGTGGGGATCATCTCCCTTGCTGATGTAGTAAAGGGAAGAGCCTATCAATGCGCCATTTTGACACGCCATTCTCAAATGTTGACAAAGGGTGGGCATAGTTTGGTTTACACATTATGACATTTCTGGCCACTGGGGTGACTTAAGAAGGTCAGAGGAACTCATTTTAACATTAAAAAACCTCAGACAGTGAAAATTTCATGCCATGGGACCTTTAAAGGTCAATAGTAGTATTTTAGAATCAATACGAAATTTGATTGGGAGCCAATGCAGTGTAGATAAGACAGGACTGCATTGGCTCCCAATCAAATTTCATATTGAAACTTCTAGCTGCATGTGGTCCTAGTACAAGTACAACCCCAATTCCAAAAAAGTTGGGACAAAGTACAAATTGTAAATAAAAATGGAATGCAATAATTTACAAATCTCAAAAACTAATATTATCTTCACATTAGAACATAGACAACATATCAAATGTCGAAAGTGAGACATTTTGAAATTTCCTGACAGCAACACATCTCAAAAAAGTTGGGACAGGGGCAATAAGAGGCTGGAAAAGTTAAAGGTACAAAAAAGGAACAGCTGGAGGACCAAACTGCAACTCATTAGGTCAATTGGCAATAGGTCATTAACATGACTGGGTATAAAAAAAAGCATCTTGGAGTGGCAGCGGCTCTCAGAAGTAAAGATGGGAAGAGGATCACCAATCCCCCTAATTCTGCACCAACAAATAGTGGAGCAATATCAGATAGGAGTTCAACAGTGTAAAATTGCAAAGAGTTTGAACATATCATCATCTACAGTGCATAATATCATCAAAAGATTCAGAGAATCTGGAAGAATCTCTGTGCGTAAGGGTCAAGGCCGGAAACCCAAACTGGGTGCCCATGATCTTTGGGCCCTTAGACGGCACTGCATCACATACAGGCATGCTTCTCTATTGGAAATCACAAAATGGGCTCAGGAATATTTCCAGAGAACATTATCTGTGAACACAATTCACCATGCCATCCACCGTTGCCAGGTAAAACTCTATAGTTCAAAGAAGAAGCCATATCTAAACATGATCCAGAAGTGCAGACGTCTTCTCTGGGCCAAGGCTCATTTAAAATGGACTGTGGCAAAGTGGAAAACTGTTCTGTGGTCAGACAAATCAAAATTTGAAGTGCTTTATGGAAATCAGGGACACCGTGTCATTCGGAGTAAAGAGGAGAAGGATGACCCAAGTTGTTATCAGTGCTCGGTTCAGAAGCCTGTATCTCTGATGGTATGGGGTTGCATTAGTGCGTGTGGCATGGGCAGCTTACACATCTGGAAAGACACCACCAATGCTGAAATGTATATCCAGGTTCGAGAGCAACATATGCTCCCATCCAGATGACGTCTCTTTCCGGGAAGACCTTGCATTTTCCAACATGACAATGCCAAACCACATATTGCATCAATTACAGCATCATGGCTGCGTAGAAGAAGGGTCCGGGTACTGAACTGGCCAGCCTGCAGTCCAGATCTTCCACCCATAGAAAACATTTGGCGCATCATAAAATGGAAGATACGACAAAAAAGACCTAAGACAGTTGAGCAACTAGAATCCTACATTAGACAAGAATGGGTTAACATTCCTATCCCTAAACTTGAGCAACTTGTCTCCTCAGTCCCCAGACATTTACAGACTGTTGTAAAGAGAAAAGGGGATGTCTCACAGTGGTAAACAAGGCCTTGTCCCAACTTTTTTGAGATGTGTTGTTGTCATGAAATTTAAAATCACCTAATTTTTCTCTTTAAATGATACATTTTCTCAGTTTAAACATTTGATATGTCATCTATGTTCTATTCTGAATAAAATATGGAATTTTGAAACTTCCACATCACTGCATTGTTTTTATTTATAATTTGCACTTTGTCCCAACTTTTTTGGAATCAGGGTTGTACTTCAGTCTTATCAGAGTTAAGCCGAAGGAAGTTGATGAGCATCCAGTGTCTAATGTCCTTTACACTTTCCTCAATTCTATTAAGCTGGTGTCTCTCATCAGGTTTTGCAGAAACATACAACTGTGTGTCATCAGCATAACAGTGGAAACTAATACAATGTTTATGAATAATATCACCCAGAGGTAAGATATAAAGAAAAAAGCAGTGGACCCAAGACAGAACCTTGTGGAACACCAAACTTTACCTCAGTACGTCTAGAAATATCACCATTTATATCAACATACTGATCGTGATCAGTTAAAAAAGAGCTGAGCCAGGAGAGGGCCGTTCCCTTAACTCCCACAACATTTTCTAGTCTATCCAGAAGAATGGAATGATCAATGGTATCAAATACTGCACTAAGGTCAAGCAACGAGACACAGCCCTGATCAGAAGCCAACAGTAGGTCGTTTACTACTTTAACCAGTGCTGTCTCTGTGCTCTGATGAGGTCTAAATCCTGACTGATACATTTCATGGATGTTATTCCTATGTAAATATGAGCATAACTGCTGTGCCACAGCTTTTTCAAGGATCTTGGAGATAAAGGGGAGGTTTGATATTGGCTGATAATTGGACAGCTGACAGGGATCAAGGTCAGGTTTTTTTAATCAGGTATTTGATAACTGCTAGTTTAAAGGATTTGGGTACATAGCAAATCCTAAGAGAAGAATTTATTGTTTTTAGAAGCAGTTCAATTACTTCAAGTCAAGTTTATTTGTATAGCACTTTTAACAATAGACATTGTCGTAAAGCAGCTTTACAGAATTTGAATGACTTAAAACATGAGCTAATTTTATCCCTAATCTATCCCCAATGAGCACACCTCTGTGACGATGATGGCAAGGAAAAACTCCCTCAGATGAAATGAGGAAGAAACCTTGAGAGGAACCAGACTCAAAAGGGAACCCATCCTCATTTGGGCAACAACAGACAGCATGACTATAATATTAACAGTTTTAACATGAAGTCAGTTTCGTTGATGTTATAAACTCTTCATTGATGGAAACTTGAGTGCAAAACTGTTCATGATAATTGCAGTCCTAAAGTTAGCAAGTCAACTGTAGTCCTCAGCCATAAAAGCATTACTGTAAGTGTCCAGAGTGTCCTCCAGGTGTGACTTTCAACTGTCCATATGGGGCCGTCCTCCACAGGAGCGATGCGATGAGACTCCAACCAGACACAGGGCACCAGGATGGATCAGGCAGGTCCGAGGAGCAGAAGAGGTCAGTATCTCGATCCCAGGACTGACATGTAACTCAGAGGGACATATTTGGGGGGGGAAGAGAGAGAGAAAACACAGGTTGTTAGGTATGCCCAATGTCACCTGAATAAGTAGGAACAGTATACATATTGCACTGAGTACAAGCAGGGACACAAGCAACTAACTATGACAGCATAACTAAAAGGGGAGAGCCAGAAGGTAACACAGGCATGAGGGAGCCCTGGCACATAAAGCAGCCAGCCACTACACCGTCAACAAACTCAAGTGAGCAAGCGAGTGGGGGACTGAAAGCATCCATACATCCCACTTTACCAAAATGGCTGTGAAGATTCTCAGTCATCCAGGTCATAATAAACTGTGGGTGGTAAAAGAGAGCAACTGGACTTGCTTGAAGATTCTTGAAGACTTCTCACCTCTCATCTGAAAGGCTTCTTCAGTTCTGTCTGACTAATAGGGAGTATCAGGTATTTATCCTCTCATGGATGAAAAGCAATCTTAAGGTGTCGTTGAGTCATCCTGTTGGTGTGGGTCACTGGGGGCTGGGTGTGAATGGCCTCGAGAGTCGTTGGGGTGATCAATGGATCGTTGGTTCTCTCTGTCCTCCTGTGAGTCACTGAAAACAGCTGGCTTTTGGTTTGCATTCAGTTGTCTGGGAAGTGTGCCAAGGACTGTGTTGTAGGTGGCTGATAAATGATGTCTTAGACCCCCACCTCTGTTCAGTGATGGACGTTCCAGGTTGACAAAAATGGCTTCTTTAACTCCTCGCTCATACCAAAGATCCTCTCTGGCTAAAATGCATATGTTGCAATCCTGAAATGAGTGTCCTTTGTTGTTAAGATGAAGATAGACAGCAGAGTCCTGGCCTGAGGAACTGGCTCTCCTGTGTTGAGCCATGCGCCTGGGAAGTGGTTGTTCTGTTTCCCCAATATACAAGTCCGTGCATTCCTCACTGCACTGAATTGCATACACTACGTTGTCCTGTTTGTGTCTGGCTATTCTGTCCTTAGGGTGTACCAGTTTCTGCTTCAAGGTGTTACTGGGTCTGAAATGTATGAGAATGTTGTGTTTGTAGAAGATCCTCCTGAGTTTCTCAGATAGACCAGAAATGTAGGGAATGACAATGTTCTTGCATTTGTTCTTGTTATCCTCCTTGTCCATTATGTTCCTTCTTCTGCTCTTGAAGAAAGCCCAGTTGGGATACCTGCAGTTCTGAAGTGCTTTCTTGATGTGATTCTGCTCCTTTTCTTTTCCCTCTACCATTGTAGGAATGTTCTGAGCCCTGTGTTGCAAGATTCTAATGACCCCCAATTTGTGTTCCAGCTGGTGGTGAGAGTCGAAGAGTAGGTACTGGTCTGTGTGTGTGGGTTTCCAGTAGACCTCAATGCCAAGGCGTCTGTCTTGTCTAATGTCTCATCTCATCTCATTATCTCCAGCCGCTTTATCCTTCTACAGGGTCGCAGGCAAGCTGGAGCCTATCCCAGCTGACTACGGGCGAAAGGCGGGGTACACCCTGGACAAGTCGCCAGGTCATCACAGGGCTGACACATAGACACAGACAACCATTCACACCTATGGTCAATTTAGAGTCACCAGTTAACCTAACCTGCATGTCTTTGGACTGTGGGGGAAACCGGAGCACCCAGAGGAAACCCACGCGGACATGGGGAGAACATGCAAACTCCACACAGAAAGGCCCTCGCCGGCCCCGGGGCTCGAACCCAGGACCTTCTTGCTGTGAGGCGACAGCGCTAACCACTACACCACCGTGCCGCCCCCTTGTCTAATGTGTACATCACAATTCAAGAAGGCTAGATTATTCCCACTGACGTCCTCCTGAGTGAAATAGATGTTGATATCCACTGCATTGATATGCTTAGAGAAGGCTTCCACCTCATGGGTTTTGATTTTAACCCAGGTGTCATCCACATATCTGAACCAGTGGCTGGGAGCAACTCCTGAAAAAGTTGCCTTTCTCACATTGGCTAATGTTAATGTTCATGAGTCCACCATCAGGAGAACACTGAACAACAATTTCACCTAAAAACTCTAATTGTAAAAAAAAAAAATAATTATCGCAATGGGACTTCCTGGTAAAATAAAGGTAAAAACAAAGTGAGACTCAGAAACTAACACAGGCATTAAGGTGCCATGAGACAAAAAGCAGCCTGGCACTCCACCATCAGTAGCCTGGGTGAATGTGTGACACTCATTGGGTAACAGTATCAGAACACCCTATCACTATCTATCTATTTGGTATATGACTACAGTGACTTGGCCACTCTAATGGCTCCAGCCATCAAAGTTTCTAGGGAAGATGTAGAGTAGTGGTTTCCCATTGCCATCGACAAGATTATTATAGAGGTTTTTTCCTCTCAACCATCGTACACATTCACACCTGTAGGTATCATGCCGCCATCTTGGTCTAAGAACTACAACTCCCAGCCAACTTCCACATTGACTACATCACGCCGGGGCGGGATCACATACACATTCCTCAGGTTTCAACAAAAGGACTTGGAACCCAGCCATCTTGGCTGTTTGCGTCTGACTCCAACCGAGACTGACCAGAAGAAGGGTACTCACCATCAGACGTCTGAACCGTGCGTTTCCTCCTCTATCTAACTCTGATCAAGTTAGATTTCAGAAACACGCGATCATCAACTCAAGCGAGTTATTAAACCGGTTTTTGCAAGTATTATTTTCTTTTAAAGGCATACGCAACGGCAAGTGAAAGCAATTTTATTTTTGCTTAGAAAAGTGGCTGGCCCCCCCTTTTCTCTTCTTAAATCCGTGCGCGTGGCACTGCTGAAAAGACTTTCGTCATCATCCACGAAGATCTTCAAAGCAACCTCTCTCTCTTCCTCTCCAAGATCTACTTCTCCAGTGAGATGGTGCTTCCTACAAAGGCGAGACTTTTTGCAGTAAGAAAAGGCACTGGGCGAAAGATTAGTCTTAGTAATTAATTCACTAATGGCCCTTTTCCACTACCCTTTTTCAGCTCACTTCAGCTCGCTTCAGCTCACTTCAGCCCGACACGGCTCGCGTTTCGACTACCAAAAACCAGCACGACTCAGCTCGTTTCAGCCCTGCTTAGCCCCTAAAACTCACACCGTTTTGGAGTGGGGCTGAAGCGAGCCAAACCGTGCCGACTGAGGTTGGGGGCGTGAGCAGACACTCCCCTGTGCACTGATTGGTGAGGAGGCGTGTCCTCACATGCCCACACACGCCCCGCGAGCGCGCTGGGATCTGTAAACACCGCAAACCCGGAAGAAGAATAATTACGAATTACGAGAATTTCTGAAGCCTTATGCGCCTCGCCTCATCAATACGCTCTTGCCAGTATCTGTCCGCGTTGTCGGTGACAACAAGCCACAGCACCAAGACCAGCAACACTAACGACACCATGTCCTCCATGTTTATTGTTTACTACCGCTTAAAAGCTCACTGAATCAGTGACATACAGAGCATCGTGGACGAGTTTGCGGAGCGCAAGGCTCGTCGTATGCCCTTCAAATAATGCGCGCAGTAGGCTATTGATGTTTTATTATGAGCCATGTACAGTATGTCGCCTAATGTTTTTTTGTTTCTGAGTTACATGTTCGTCTGAAGGACTTGATGTACAAAATAACATAGTTGCACCCCGTAGTGTTGAAATTGGTAAACACAGTGCATTCAGTGAGGTTTGCACCGCCCTCCTTTTATTTCTGACTCTTCCTGTCACCACTCTGAGCGCTCATTCGTATGCCCTTCAAATAATGTGCGCAGTATAGGCTATTGATGTTTTATTATGAGCCATGTACAGTATCCTAATGTTTTTTGTTTCTGAGTTACATGTTCGTTTGAAGGACTTGATGTACTAAATAACATAGTTGCACCCGGTAGTGTTGAAATTGGTAAACACCGCAGTTGCGGACATTTTATAGCCTAAAATGATGTTATGATAAGCTTTAATAAAGGGCCCGGTCATTTGCCCCACCCCCGGCCCGGCTCTGACTTGTTCCGCCACTGTCACTGATGTCACTGTTTGCGCTGCTTAACGACATCACGTGACGTCCACCCACTTTCGCTAACTCCACCCAATGTGTCCACCCACTTCCAGCCAGCACGGTTCAGCGCGGTTGTAGTCGAAATGCAACTCCAACAGCCCCGCTCAGCTCGACTCAGCTCGACTCGGCACGGCATGGCTCAGCCGCGTTTGTAGTGGAAAAGCGGCATTAGTGTGAAGTTAGATTCAGGAATAAGTGTGCACACTGTATTATTGTTGATTTTCTATTATTTGGTACTATTGATTTTAATTTGCTTAATCAATGAGTTTTGCATGTACTCTCTCTCTCTCCTTTTAACATTTTAATTTTGTTACTCACCCATATTTTGACCTCATTAAGATTTCAGTAGATTAAATAATATTAAAACTAGGGGTTTTAGCTGTTTGAAAAGTCTCTGTCTCCAAGGAGGGCTTTCAACACGTGTTCACAGGCCCAAACAGGCCCTGACCACATGTTTAAGCTAGCAGGGCAGAGCTAAACTCTTTGTTCTAGAAAGGAAACACGTGGCAAACCCCTCCTCCTTCCCCTTTGTTCCAAGAGGTCCTGTATCTCATCTTTGAATTAAATAATCATAAGTCCTAAGTTTAATTCAACCTTGATAGCAATTCTCCTGTTTACATTTAAAGCCATATAAACTACAGATGACTGTTTGAATGTATTTTAACCATTAATTTCTGGTTTTTGACACACACAGTTTACTAGGCCTGAAGAAAACACATGGTGTAGCCACCTAGCTAATCACTTGGCCCCACACACACACGCTCACTAAACTTTGAGGATTCCCCTCCTCCAAGATTGCAGATAAGACACTCGGGCTCGTCCTGGCACGGACACCCCCCCAAGATTGCAGATAACAAAATTCCTGTGTCCCACATAGCTCACAAGCTAAAACTGCTTATACACACACACAGTTTACAAAAGATTTCAATTCTGCTGCTATTAAATTGTTCAATTTTTCCTTTTCTTTTTATTAAAATTTTTATTATCTTTTTATAATAAACTCCATTATTATTGAAATTATGTGGTGTCTATCTGCTGTTCTAATATTTTTGAAGTTGCCCAATCGCAAAGAATTCAAGGAAGGTGTAAATGATTTATATAACATGGTAAGTGATCAATAATAATTTGGAAAGATACCATTTTAGCTGTCTGGTAATTTATTGTTAAGTACCAGGATCAATGGTATGATTCACTAAATGATTCATTGAACGATTCACTAAATGATTCACTGATTCACTAAATGATTCACTGATTCGATTCACTGACTCGACTCATTGAATGATTCACTTCACACGATTCAAATGAGACTGATTCTATGGTATGATTCAATTCAAATGAGTCAAATTAAACGATTCAATAGGATTGATTCATTTTAACTATTAACCTTCTAATTTAATGAGACTGATTTCATGTAATTATTAAAGATTGATCACTTATCCAATCTTAAATATACAAAATCATTAATTACACCTACACACCTATGGACAATTTAGAGTAGCCAGTTAACCTAACCACAGGTCTTTGGATGGTGGGGGAAACTGGAGCACCTAGAGGAAACCCACGCAGACATAGGGAGAACATGCAATGTCCACACAGAAAGGCCCACAGTGGCCATGATGTTCAAACCTGGATACCTTCTTATTGTGAGTGCTGAGGGAGTTTTTCCTTGCCACCATCACCACAGGCGTGCTCATTGGGGATAGATTAGGGATAAAATTAGCTCATATTTTAAGTCATTCAAATTCTGTAAAGCTGCTTTGTGACAATGTTTATTGTTAAAAGCGCTATATAAATAAACTTGACTTGAGTGCTAACCATTATACCACTGTGCCACCCCAGAACATCTTATTTTACCAAAACTTGCTGTTATGGCGCCCCCTAGGGTCCAAAGGACCAGATCGCCAACATTTATACAACAGACTTAAGTGAGAAAAACAGACTCACACAAACAACAGTTTTAAAGTGCAGATTAAATTTTATTAGTGCTACACCAACAAAAGCAACCATAGGGGGAAAACGAAGGGTTTATAAAACTAAATGGCGACACCAAATCAAAAGAAAAAACAACCAAAAAAACCACCACCAATAACAGGTGCTCACAAAAGCACCTCAAATTACAAAATAGGGGGTGGTGTCACCATTAAACTAAACATAGGGCAATGTGGCTAACAGAAAAACTAATGTGTGCCAAAAAAAATGTACACCCCGGGGCAGATCTACGTAAACCTCACCCAATGCCCCCCCAGGAGCTTAAAACAAGATAAGCCAAAAATAACAATATACACAACTAAACTAAAGTAAGGCAAAAATAACGACTGGTCAGCAAAAGAATCACAACACATCAAAAAGATACAACATAACTAAAAATTTCTAAACCTAACACAAGCCAACCAAAGATAACCAAAAACAAACCACAAACAAGGGCGCTACCACCACCCTAGCCAAAAACGCGCGCCATGAACAAAGAAACATGGGGACTTAAATAGTGCTGACAATTGGAAGGGGATTGGTTGCTGGATAAATGGAGATAAGTGGAAAACTGGATCCAGGTGCACTGATCTGTAAGGAAAATGGTAAGTAGAACCTGAAGGGGGAGACAAAGCACAACACACACACAAAACAAAATAGCAGGCCTGCATACACAAACAGAAAAAGAAACAAACGAAGTCGTAACACCTCCCCCCCAAAAGACGTCAACCTGTTGACGTAAGCAACCAAACAACCTCATCCATACAATTCAAGCCCCATAATTACTCATGCCCGAGAAAGAGCATCCGCCAAAATATTTTTCATACTCTGCTGTGCGCCACAAAGATTTTCTTTTGCCATTTCCCACACATTATGTAGCCGTTCACGAAAACGACAGACATATTTCAGCACACTCATTTTAACAGGGACCTCTGCAAGAATCTGCTCTTTTAACACATCTAATGGGCCTCGAACTGTATGCCCAAAAACAAGGTCTGCGGGACTAAACCCCACAGATTCCTGTACAGCCCCACGCAAAGCGAAAAGCGCAAGAGGCACCCCCTCGTCCCAATCTTTCCCCGTCTCCATACAGTATTTACGCAACACTGCTTTTACCGTCTGATGCCAGCGCTCCAAAGCACCCTGCGATTCCGGATGGAATGCACTGGAGACGCGATGGCTGATGGAAAGTGACTGTAACACTTGCTCAAATATACCAGATAAAAAATTTGGCCCCTGATCAGTTTGAACTATCTGCAGCAAACCAAACGTAGAAAAAAACTTGATCAGGGCTTTTACTACAGTTGGTGCAGTAATCTTATGTAGCGGAATAGCTTCAGGATAACGTGTGGCCACGCACATTATGGTGAGCAAGTATTGGTTACCAGATTTACTTCGGGGAAGAGGCCCTACACAGTCAGTCAATCTGAATGTGTGCAAAGGGTTCCCCCATGACAGGTATAGGTCGGAGCGGAGCTGGTGAAATTACCTGGTTAGGTTTTCCAGTCACCTGACACACGTGGCAGGAGCGACAAAACCTAGAGACATCCCTCTTCAAACCAGGCCAAAAGAAATGTTTGGAAATGCGTGCATATGTCTTAGTAACGCCAAGATGACCAGCCCAGAAGTTATCATGAGCTAAGGATATCACTGACTGACGAAATGGTTTGGGCACTACCACCTGGAAAGCCACACCTTCACCATCACTACCCTTACTCAAAGACCACCTGCACATAAGCAGGTCATCATCAACATAGTAGGCTGTCTGCATAGTTTTAGCAACATCGGGAGTAACAGAAACATCAAAACACTTAGTAAGCGTAACATCCTTTTGTTGCGCTGCAATAAGGCTCTCACGCGTCATTGGAATCTGACCCTCACTTTTCACTAGAGTCTTTGATTCAGGCGTGAACTGTACAGTGGTATCAAACAATTCCAGTGGAAAAACGGCATCAGACAAATCAACTTCCTCTTTTTGTCTCCTGGCTTGTGCCCGAGTGACTGCACACACTGGGAACACATCAGGGAAAGTTTCGGACAGTACATCGGGATGTGAAGCAACAGGCTGCTTTAAAACTTCCACCACTGGTACTACCTTATCTCGCCCTTTAACAATGTCATTCCCCAAAAGCACATCCACCCCTTTCACTGGCAAGGATGGAGACACAGCCATTTTATAGGTTCCTGCTGTAACTAAACCACATGACAAATGTACTAAATGAAGCGGCAAGGCAACATAACCACTCCCAATGCCTTTAACCAACACATTAGACTCCACTTCATCACAGAATGGTAGGATACCAGCCAATATAAGTGACTGGCTCGCACCAGTGTCTCGCAAAACACGGACTGGACGTGACTCGCCCCGTTCGACAGGTAAAGAAACAGAACCCATACAGCAGTACGGCTTGTAACTGTCATTAACTGTGTCCCACCACTCATGGGTTGGAGTGGTGTCAGACACAGAGCAAAGAGTCTGAAGCAGGCCCACCTCTTTTACATCCCTATTTTGACGTTTCTCCTGCCAATGTTTCCAAGAAAAACAATCTGCTTTAAGTTGTCCAACTTTATTACAATAATTGCACCTACAGTTCTCATGCTCTTTACTTGAGCGGGTGGCAAAGGACATTATTGCACCCCTGTGTGCTGCATGAGGAGGCTTAGTGGAGGTATATGGTGAATTACTCCGACTATCAAAACGAATAGCCGTGCAAGAAGTTTTAGGAGTCAAAAGATAATTGTCTGCAAGCACCATTGCCTCCGACAGGGTTTTAACATCACGCTCGTTTAAATAAGCTACCAGGCATTCTGGCAAACAGTTTTTTAGCTCCTCAATCAATACGAGCTCAGTAAGGCCCTCGAACGTGTCAACCTTACTAACATCACACCAGCGTTTAAAGAACACTTCTTTTTCACGGCCAAATTCAGCCACTGCCTGACCAGGCTTAATTTTATGATTCCTAAACTTTTGCCTATAGGCTTCAGGAACAAGTTCATAGATGCGCATTACAGCTGCTTTTATAGTATCATAATTTAAACTGGCTTCAACAGAGAGAGTAGATAAAGCCTCAAGACCTTTTCCAGAAAGCTTGCTTTGCAAAACTAAAGCCCAGCCTACATCAGGCCACTTGTGCGATTTAGCTATGCGCTCAAATGCATTAAACCACGCCTCAACATCCGTCTCCCGAAACTGAGATACCAATGGAAGACTTTTGCTGACATTAAACTCATGGCATTTTGCATCCATGTCAAGCTCGGAAAACTCCACCTCGAGTCTTTTAAGCTGAATCTCTTTTTCAACCTCCAATTGTCTCATGGCCAACTGGTGAGCATAATCCTGCTCTTTGGCAACCAACTGCAACTGCAGTAATTCTAATTTGGTGTGGGCATCACCACCCGCAGGTAACCCAACATCATCCTCAGGACAATTTTCTGTATCCGACTCATGAACCTTTACTTGGCCACCGCCACTAGCGCTACTTATCGTCTCTCTCCGAGACTCCTCCGACTCCAAAACATAGGAGACGGCCACATCTGCAGATGCACCGGTACTCATCCTTAGAAACTTCTGCTCTACCAGAATTTCAATAATGGCCTTTCTCAGGTCAACTAATTTGGACGACATAGACAAGGTAACTCCTAGATGGGCAGCAATATCCACCAAATCCTGCTTCTTACACTGCATGACCTGTTCTACAGAGTCAAGATTGGAGAAAAAAAGCTGCAACATCAAAGTCCCCCATCCTGAGTACCAAAGTTCACTGACCAATAAATCAACTAAATTACTACCTGACCAACCTAACTACCTGTAGTCTGTACTCCAACACCTAAGTCCGTTGTAAAAATTGGATCAGAATAGAGCTCCCGGACGAGCCCCCATTAAATGTTACGGCGCCCCCTAGGGTCCAAAGGACCAGAGCGCCAACATTTATACAACAGACTTAAGTGAGAAAAACAGACTCACACAAACAACAGTTTTAAAGTGCAGATTAAGTTTTATTAGTGCTACACCAACAAAAGCAGCCATAGGGGGAAAACGAAGGGTTTACAAAACTAAATGGCGACACCAAATCAAAAGAAAAAACAACCAAAAAAACCACCACCAATAACAGGTGCTCACAAAAGCACCTCAAATTACAAAATAGGGGGTGGTGTCACCATTAAACTAAACATAGGGCAATGTGGCTAACAGAAAAACTAATGTGTGCCAAAAAAAATGTACACCCCGGGGCAGATCTACGTAAACCTCACCCAACGCCCCCCCCAGGAGCTTAAAACAAGATAAGCCAAAAATAACAATATACACAACTAAACTAAACTAAAGTAAGGCAAAAATAACAACTGGTCAGCAAAATAATCACAACACATCAAAAAGATACAACATAACTAAAAATTTCTAAACCTAACACAAGACAACCAAAGATAACCAAAAACAAACCACAAACAAGGGCGCTACCACCACCCTAGCCAAAAACGCGTGCCATGAACAAAGAAACATGGGGACTTAAATAGTGCTGACAATTGGAAGGGGATTGGTTGCTGGATAAACGGAGATAAGTGGAAAACTGGATCCAGGTGCGCTGATCTGTAAGGAAAATGGTAAGTAGAACCTGAAGGGGGAGACAAAGCACAACACATACATAACAAAACACAAAATAGCAGGCCTGCATACACAAACAGAAAAAGAAACAAACGAAGTCATAACACTTGCCATGCCCAGGAACCCTACAGATCTCAATCTTTACCAAAAAAGAAAAGCTATTAAAATATGTCTTGATTGAATAAATAGATTTTCAGCCTAGAACTTAATATTGATGCTGACTGAGTCCTTGAAAGGTAGCTCAGGTACTGAGATGTGAGATCCTTCATTAATTTATATGTCATCATTAATATTTTATCATCACTCTACAATTTTACTGGTAGCAAACCTAGCATGTATATGATTGTTTATACATTCCTCAACTTTATTAAGCAGGGTTCTTTAGAGAGCAAACATTTTCCTTAAAGCTGACAACCTGGCATTTTTAGCCATCTAGGGTTATTTCAGTTTGCCAGTTTCCTCAGTCTATTTTATTAAAATTGGTTATGAAAAATATCTCGTCAAAAAATGCAACAAGCACTAATAAGGAGTAATAAAGGTTGTTGTTGTTGTTAGGATCTATCATCTGGCTTTGCTGAAACATATATTTGTGTGTCATCAGCACAGCAGCAGAAGTGAGTCCCATGTTTATGAATAACCATGCCCAGAGGTTGCATACAGAAAGAAGCACTGGGTTGAGAACAAAACATTAATAACTTTCATTTTTCAGATGTGTGCCTCAGGGCCTTGTCTCATGACCTCTCTGGACAAAAATCCTTGAGGGGGATTCCCATGGAGATTGCCAGAGCTGGACCTTGTGCTTTAACTCCCCTGCCACCCAATTAGTCATGTTTTGTAACAATAGACATGTCAGGCTAGGGATAACAGTCTGTAAAGTATGCTTTTGCCCTCGATATTGTTGAAATTTAGCTACAAGTTTGTATGGCTTACATGGCCACACCACTACAGCCAATGTTAATTACATATTGGAAAGCAATTTCAAAGAAAAATGTGCCAGCAAAACAGTATGGAACTGAAACAAACACACACAAACAGAAATTATACAAAGAAGGATATCTATTACAGAGTCTTTAATAATTGTACTGTAAATAGAGGCTGGTCCAGGTAAGAGGGGGGGCACAAATCCAGTAAGGTCAGGGGCACGGGCGCAGATAGAGGGGGGGATGGGGGGGATTCGTCCCACCCAGATTTAAATTCACCTCGTTCGGTCCCCCCCACTTATAGGGAGGAAAAAACGTCTATGCTGTCTTTCTTTGCATAAGGCAAACCTCACGGAAAAATCAAAAGACTAATTACCATTCGGTTTATTGAGGTGCACAGCAGTACTTTATTATTTTTTTTGATTGATTGATTTCGCAATAGAAACATATACATAACATTTGAACATATAAATATTGCGGAGGATAACACAAAAAGTAAAAATACTTATTTCCATTGTGGTCCTCGAAATACATACATAGTTGCAACTGCACAGACTGCATAGGTTGCGAGCTCGAGCTTGGTTGCTATGGTTACCCACAACAAATTTGACAGGTATATCGGGGACAGCGCCTCCTAGTTCAGGACCCCAACACGGCATGATGAAGGGTGCCAAAAGGCAGAAAACGATTGCATCGTTTTTAAAAAAAAAACGACTGTAAGTAAACTGTGCCTTACTTTATCATATCACCTTGCAATTTTTTGATAGTCTGTTCAAAGTAATGTCGTAGTGAAAGTAAAATCATACGGAGTAGAGATGCCTTTCTGGTAGCCTCCTTCTTTCGGTGGCAGCCTGTAGATACAGTGCTCAGAAGGCAGTTTTAATGTTTAATCTGGCGTTCCCTGCCATAATTTCAGCGAGCATATTGTTTCATAAGGAAACTTTGCGAAGAGTTGTTGACTGACTGCCGCTCACGCAACACACAGGCATAGTTAGAAAGTCAGGATGCACTGGTTTACACTTTACACACACACACGTAGCCCAGCCTCTCGCTATGGTTAACAGTTGGAACTTAGCGGTTTTAAAACTAGTTTTGCAATGTCTGTGCGTGATGATAATGTGTAAACTTTGGATTTCCATAGGCTATGTTAAAATGTTATCATTGTCCTGGCCTGCAGGTAGTTCCTGGTGATGGCAGTGAGGGAGGTGAAATAACATGTATACACACTACCGTTCAAAAGTTTGGGGTCACCCAGACAATTTTGTGTTTTCCATGAAAAGTCACACTTTTATTTACCACCATAAGTTGTAAAATGAATAGAAAATATAGTCAAGACATTTTTCTGGCCATTTTGAGCATTTAATCGACCCCACAAATGTGATGCTCCAGAAACTCAATCTGCTCACAGGAAGGTCAGTTTTATAGCTTCTCTAAAGAGCTAAACTGTTTTCAGCTGTGCTAACATGATTGTACAAGGGTTTTCTAATCATCCATTAGCCTTCTGAGGCAATGAGCAAACACATTGTACCATTAGAACACTGGAGTGAGAGTTGCTGGAAATGGGCCTCTATACACCTATGGAGATATTGCACCAAAAACCAGACATTTGCAGCTAGAATAGTCATTTACCACATTAGCAATGTATAGAGTGGATTTCTGATTAGTTTAAAGTGATCTTCATTGAAAAGAACAGTGCTTTTCTTTCAAAAATAAGGACATTTCAAAGTGCCCCCAAACTTTTGAACGGTAGTGTGTATGTGTATATATATATATATATATATATATATATATATATATATATACACACATATATATTACACACAAAATGGAATCATTTGCTGACAGCTCAGTCCCCCCCAGTTCAAAAATCCTATCTGCGCCCCTGGTCAGGGGTCTAGGGGCTGCCAGAGGCCCCCGGAAGCTCTGCAGATTTTAAATGCCCTGAGATGCATTTTGAGCTGTCAGAGACATGTTGTAAATGAAATCTCTTAAAGAAAATCACCATATCAAAAATATGTTTTAAAAGTAGGAACTTTCAAAACCATTTTATTAGTCACTGAAAATGATATTTATGTGTAGAACATAATTACAACTGAACTATGGTAATATTTATGAAAGCTGCATTGTCATATAATGCATTACCACATGACACACTACAGTGTAGTACACTGACCACAAAACACCTTCTATCAATAAATTATTATTATTTTAGCAACTGCAATCTGAGCTCCTGTTCAGGACATTCAATGTACAGTACATTGAAAACAGTGAATATACCCAGGTAAACTGAGGGAATGTAAGTGGCCACTTAAGACAGCACTTAATACCAAGAGAACAATAAACAAAGACTGCAAGAATTGCATGTCTATAATACAAAGTCAGTAACTGCAGTCTGAGCTCCTGAGCCGAATAGACTCAGAACAACACAATGACTGTGCAAGTTGCACAAGTGAACAAGTCCTATAATAAGTCTTGGTTCCCAAGACTGAGGGGATTTCAAGCAGATTTTCTTCAGAGCCGTTGCAAAACTCAACATCTTTCACAGACCTATCCAGCCACTGTTGTAAAATCAAAGTGAGGTTCATCCCCAAAACAACACATGTACCATGTACATACCCAGGGTACAGTAAGTACAAGGCTACCCTGTTAATGAATATGAGCAGGAGCTGGACAGCCAACATGTGTGTACACAGTAAGCCTGCTGCAGTATCTTATCATTTTGGCTTGTAAACATGCATGTTAACAATACCATAAACATAAAAGAATGGCACACACCCTTTATATGTAGTCTACAGTGCAGGCTAGGAATACAGTATATTGTTATGTCGATGCATGAAGTTACCATGCCCTGTTAAAATCCAACAGGAATCGCCCAGCTTGCTTTTCAATGCACTTGTGTCATGAGCGAAAAACCTAAGCTAGGACCTACTATTAAAGATAAATTTATACCATAAACTCTTCAGCTCAATCCCACATAACGGTTTATTGATTGATTGATTTATTTTTTAAACCTTATGAATAAAAAAAAAAAATGATGGGCATATCTCAGTATCGGCAATGCAATCAAGTCACAATTCCAAGTAGCCATGCACAGTGGTGCTTGAAAGTTTGTGAACCTTTTAGAATTTTCTATATTTCTGCATAAATATGACCTAAAAGATCTTCAGAATTTCACACAATTCCTGAAAGTAGATAAAGAGAACCCAGTTAAACAAATGAAACAAAAAATATTATACTTAGTCATTTATTTATTGAGGAAAATGAGCCAATATTACATACCTGTGAGTGTCAAAAGTATGTGAACCTTTGCTTTCAGAATCTGGTGTGACCCCCTTGTGCAGCAATAACTGCAACTAAACATTTCTAGTAACTGTTGATCAGTCCTGCACACCAGCTTGGAGGAATTTTAGCCCATTCCTCCATACAGAACAGCTTCAACTCTGGGATGTTGGTGGGTTTCCTCACATGAACTGCTCACTTCAGGTCCTTCCACAACATTTCGTTTGGATTAAGGTCAGAACTTTGACTTGGCCATTCCAAAACATTAACTTTATTCTTCTTTAACCATTCTTTGGTAGAATGACTTGTGTGCTTAGGGTCGTTGTCTTGCTGCATGACCCACCTTCTCTTGAGATTCAGTTCATGGACAGATGTCCTGACATTTTCCTTTAGAATTCGCTGGTATAATTCAGAATTCATTGTTCCATCAATGATGTCAAGCTGTCCTGACCCAGATTCAGCAAAACAGGTCCAAACCACGATACTACCACCACCATGTTTCACAGATGGGATAAGCTTCTTATGCTGGAATGCAGTGTTTTTTCCTTTCTCCAAACATAACACTTCTCATTTAAACCAAAAAGTTCTATTTTAGTCTCATTCATCCACAAAACATTTTTCCAATAGCCTTCTGGCTTGTCCATGTGATCTTTAGCAAACTGCAGATGAGCAGCAATGTTCTTTTTGGAGAGCAGTGGCTTTCTCCTTGCAACCCTGCCATGCACACCGTTGTTGTTCAGTGTTCTCCTCATGGTGGACTCGTGAATGTTAACATTAGCCAATGTGAGAGAGGCCTTCAGTTGCTTAGAAGTTACCCTGGGGTCCTTTGTGACCTTGATGACTATTAGATTCTTTGCTCTTGGAGTGATCTTTGTTGGTCGACCACTCCTGTGGAGGGTAACAATGGTCTTGAATTTCCTCCATGTGTACACAATCTGTCTGACTGTGGATTGGTGGAGTCCAAACTCTTTAGAGATGGTTTTGTAACCTTTTCCAGCCTGATGAGCATCAACAACACTTTTTCTGAGGTCCTCAGAAATCTCCTTTGTTCATGCCTTGATACACTTCCACAAACATGTGTTGTGAAGATCAGACTTTGATAGATCCCTGTTCTTTAAATAAAACAGGGGGCCCACTCACACCTGATTGTCATCCCATTCATTGAAAACACCTGACTCTAATTTCACCTTCAAATTAACTGCTAATCCTAGAGGTTCACATACTTTTGCCACTCACAAATATGTAATATTAGATCATTTTCCTCAATAAATAAATCATAAAGTATAATATTTTTGTCTCATTTGTTTAACTGGGTTCTCTTTATCTACTTTTAGGACTTGTGTGAAAATCTGATGATGTTTTAGGTCATATTTATGTAGAAATACAGAAAATTCTAAAGGGTTCACAAACTTCCAAGCACCACTGTAGTAATGTACTAAAACTTTTTTTTGTTTGTTTTTTGGGATGGGATGTATGTGTGTGTATGCTGGATGCAACCCCCCCCCCCCTTAAATCTGCACCAGGTAAAGACTTTTCAGGATGACACAAAACCCCTGTGTAAGCAGGATGCCCTACTTCCAGGTAGATAGCGGTGTGTGTGTGTGAGGGAGAGAGAAAGAAAGGTATGGCACAATCTTAAAGGCATCTTTAAGATGTTGTCAGCATAGTGCTGTAGTGGTTAGCACTGTCACCTCACAGGAAGAAGGTTTTGGGTTTGAGCCCAGCAGCTGATGGGGGCCTTTCTGTGTGGAGTTTGCATGTTCTGTCCGTGCCTGCGTGGGTTTCCTCCGAGTGCTCCGGTTTCCCCCACAATTCAAAGATGCTCAGTTAACATGGTGCAGCCATGGCCTGAATTTGGGCTGAAGTGCCAATGACCTACTTTTACTTTTATGCTGTTACTTTGGTCATTACAAGGGCTAGCTATACATGCTGTATCTTGATTTTTTTTTTTTCTGGAACAATCTAGGCTATCCAGATCTTCCATCATTTGATATGATAATACTTGCACATTTTTACAACCCCAATTTAGAAAACAGTTGGGACAGTGTGGAAAATGCAAGTAAAAAAAGACGAAAGCGTCCATCCATTATCCCTAACCACTTATACTGTGTAGGGTTGCAGGCAAGCTGGAGCCTATCCCAGCTGACTCTGGGTGAGAGGCAGAGTACATCCTGGACAAGTTGCCAGATCATCACAGGGATAACACATAGAGACAAACAACAATTCACACTCATGGTCAATTTAGAACCACCAGTTAACCCAAGCTGCATGTCTTTGGGCTGTGGGGGAAACCCATGCTGACACGGGCAGAATATGCAAACTCTGCATAGAAAGTCCCCTGTCAGCCACTGGGCTTGAACCCAGAACCTTCTTGCTGTGCAGCAACAGTGCTAACCACTACACCACCATGCAGCCCAAAGAAGAAAGCAGTGATTTCTAAATTTATTTTTTTAACTTGTATTTCATTGCAGACAGTATGAACCCTGCCTGGATTTGCCTGGTCAACTTCATACATTTGTTAATATACATCCATTCCTGCAGTTCAGGCCCAAAAAATTGGAAACGGTGCAATTTAGGGCTAGTCATGATGACAAATTATGTAATTGTAATCATGATTTGGTTCAAAATGAGGATCAAGGAATGGCCTAGTCTTTGAGGACCAAAAATGGGCTGAGGTTCAGAATCAAGTTTATTGCCAAGTACTTTCTCATATACAAGGAATTTGCTTTGGTGGTTGGTGTTTTAACAGTTAAGCTAAAAGAATTAAGAAAATATCGCCACAGACTTGCTCACTGGGGATAAAATTAGCTCATGTTTAATGTCTTTAATTTTCTGTTGTCAGAGTGCAGGCACTTATGGATATGTGCAAAAGAAGATGAGAAAAACTGTAAATGAAGCTAAAACGAGAGACAGAAATCATGCTTGGAGACTAGCGAGGGTCGGGTGATTGGTGAACAACTTGGTAGAGACGAGACAAAGGGCAAAAACAAGAAAGGGCAAGAAAAGAGTCAGAAAACAATAGACAGTCAGAGAAATAAGGTTTGGTATGTACATAAATGAGCAGAACGATACTTTGCACTGAAGTGGTATGTGTGAGAGGCTTAAATGGGGAGAGCGGTGATTAGGGAAAATAGTGTCAGCTGAGTTCAATAATTGGGAGACAGAGGGTGCTGTGAGACTGGAGAGTTGTAGTTTGAGGTTTCCATGTTTGTAGTCAGTGCGCTCTCAGCCAATTTACTGACAGAACCCACCCAAGGAGCTCCTTCTGGGAGCCACATTCTTCTTGGGATGACCTGTACCTCTGGGTGCTGGTTTGTCAGGGTGTTGAGTGCAGAATTCCTGTGTGAGCAGCAGGTCTAGTAGGTCTTTGGCGGTGACCCAGCTCTGTTCTTCAGGGCCATAACCCTCCCAGTCTACCAGGTACTCAATTTGTCCTCCTCTTCATCTGGAGTTGAGGATCTTATTTACCTGATAGACAGGTTCTCCATCAATGTCGAGAGCTGGGTCCTCCTGAACCAGTGTGTTCTCAGCAAGAGGCCCTGGGATGGCAGGTTTTATACTGGAGATGTGAAATGTGGGTACTAACCAACTGTGATTGGGGAGTTCCAAACTGTACAAGACCTCATTAATCTGACAAAAAACCATGACTGGTCCAATGTATCATGGCTGGAGCTTTCTACAAGTGTTGGGTTCCCTTAGGTTCCTTGGTGCCACCCATACTCTGTCACCTGGTGAAATGTCCGGATTGTTTGCCCGATGTTTATCTGCATACTCCTTATATCGGGCATTGACTGTTTCAAGACATTGGCGGACCTCTTCCCATATTGTCTGGCTACGAGAAAACCAATCCTTTACTGATTGTACTTGGCTGGGCATATCATCCCAGGGGAACAAAGGTGGCTGGTAGCCAAGTATGGACTGGAATGGAGTCAATTGTATTGCGGAATGCTTAAGGGAATTTTGTGCATACTCGGCCCATGGGAGGAATTGTGCCCAGTCCCCCTGGTTATAAGATAAGATAGCCTTTTATTATCCCACAAGGGGAACTTTACATTGTTACAGCAGCAAAATATATAAAGAGAAAAAGATAAGGCAGTGAAGGAGTAGTGCAAAAGTACTAAGTATACAAAAAAAGGATATATAGAAAATAAATAAACTATGATATATTTTACCATATTAACATGCCATTGTGTGTTATGCCTGATGTAAAGACTCTCGTCTCTGCGAGCCTACCACACAGATTTAATACTTGTCATTTTTAGGGCATACCTAACAACGTGTTTTCTTTCTCTCTCTCTCTCTCCCCCCCCCCCATCTGTCCCTCTGGGTTGCATGTTGGTCCTGGGATTGAGATGCTGGCCTCTTCTGCCCCTCGGACCTGCTTGGTCCATCC
This sequence comes from Neoarius graeffei, assembly GCF_027579695.1. NCBI lineage: Eukaryota > Metazoa > Chordata > Actinopteri > Siluriformes > Ariidae > Neoarius > Neoarius graeffei. The sequence continues at coordinate 1,255,028 of NC_083584.1, read as the reverse complement.
TGGTGCCCTGTGTCTGGTCGGGGTTTTGTCGCCCCACTCCTGTGAAGGACGGCCCCATGAGGACAGTTGAGGGTTATACCTGTTAAAACTGTTAATATTATAGTCAGGCTGTCTGTTGTTGCCCAAATGAGGATGGGTTCCCTTTTGAGTCTGGTTCCTCTCGAGGTTTCTTCCTCATGTCGTCTGGGGGAGTTTTTCCTTGCCACTGTCGCCACAGGCTTGCTCATTGGGGATAGATTAGGGATAAAATTAGCTCATGTTTTAAGTCGCTCAAATTCTGTAAAGCTGCTTTGCGACAATGTTTATTGTTAAAAGCGCTGCACTAATAAACTTGATTTGATTTGATTTGAAATAAACTACAAATTTAGAGATTAAAAAAAATTAACAAATTTGCATAAATTAAATGGTTTGCAGATATATAGTTAACATAAGTGTATTACAAATGTGGTCTTGCACGTGTAAGTATTGCACAGGTATAATTACCAGTATTACCCAGATAGTATTGCACAAGTAAGTCAGTATATTGCACAAGAGCCATTTTAACCATGCGTAGTTAGCAGTTTGCTGTAAAATACTGATGCTGATAGTCAGTGCACACAGTATATGTTCAGAGGGGTTTCTATGGATATAGAAGTGATCTGGACAGTATTGTTCATTATTGTGTCTGGTGCTGTGCTTGATGAGGTGCCGGTTGTACAGTCTCACAGCAGTAGGGAGGAAGGAGCTGCTGTATCTCTCCTTAACACACAACAGATGAAGGAGCTGGCCACTGAAGGAGCTGCCCAGTGCTGCTACTGTCTTCTGCAGTGGATTGGAGGTGTTCACCATTAAGGATGACAGCTTGGCCAGCATTCTTCTCTCCCCCACTACATACACTGAGTCCAGTGCACAGCCCAGGACAGATCCTGCTTTCCTAATCAGTTTGTTCAGTGTTTTCCTCTCTGCTGTTGTGATACTGCTTCCCCAGCAGACAACTCCATAGAATATGGCTGATGCCACCACAGAGTCATAAAAAGAGTCCAGAAGTGGACCCTGTACCCCAAAGGCCCTGAGCCTCCTCTGCAGGTGGAGTCTGCTCTGGCCTTTCTTGTGCAGGGCATGTGTGTGATCAGTCCAGTCTAGTTTATTGTTCAGATGAACACCCAGGTACTTGTAGCTCCTAACAATCTCAATGTCCTTTCCCTGAATGTTTGCTGGGGTAGGTGAAGAGAACCTCATCCTGTGGAAATCCACCACCAGTTCCTTGGTTTTACTTGTATTGATCTGGAGGGAGTTCCATTAGCACCAGTCCACAAAGTTCCTTGTCAGTTCTCTGTGCTCGCCATCATCACCATCTAGGATATAGCCCACAATAGCAGAGTTATCAGAGAACTTCTGTAGATGACAGGTAGTTGTATTGTATCTAAAGTCCACAGTGTAAAGTGTGAACAGAAATGGGGCCAGGACTGTCCCCTGTGGAGCCTCTGTGCTGCAAAGAATGGTTTCTGACACACAGACCTTTAGTCTCACATACTGTGGTCTGTTTGTGAGATAGTCCATAGTCCATGAGGTAAGATGATGGTCCACCCCTGTGCTCTCCATCTTACTCCTCAGAAGAGTCAGCTGGATGGTGTTGAAGGCACTGGATAGATCAAAGAACATGATTCTAACAGTGCTTCCTGCCTTTTCAAGATGAGAGAGAGATCTATGAAGCAGGTAGATGACTGCATCTTCCACCCCGATGCCTGGCTGGTAGGCAAACTGCAGGGGATCCATAGCTGGCCACACCAGTGTGTGGAGATGTGCCAAAACAAGTCTTTCCAGAGCCTTCATCAGGTGAGAGGTCAGTGCCACTGGTCTATATCCATTTAACTCAGTGGGGTGTGCAGTTTTTGGTATCAGAACTACACACGACATCTTCCAAAGGACCGGCACTCTTTCCTGTTTTATGCATGCAGAAAATCCTTAAGAAGCAGCCAATTTGTTGATTGACTCTTTCCACTTGGCTGTTAGATTGAGGATGATATTCTGATGAGAGACTCACAGATACCCCCAGTCTCTCCATGAAACATGTCCAGAAGTGTGAGATGAACTGAGGGCCCTGAATGCTGACAATGTCCTCAGGCAGGCCATAGTATCTGAAGACATGCTGAAATGGTAGTTCTGTGGTTTGACATGCTGTGGGGATGCCAGGTAACAGGATGAGAGAGCCTTTGAGAAGCGGTCGATGATCACCATTATGGTGGTGCTACCCTGAGGGGGGGGGGGGAAAGGTTGGTGATGAAGTCAATGGCTGTATGACCAGGGTCTCTGAGGTACAGGGAGTGGACAAAGTTTGCCTGCTGGTGGACTTCTGGGAACTTTGGCTTGGACACACAAGGAGCATGAAGTGATGAAGTGGTTGATATCAGTGATCATGCTCTCCCACCAATACTTGTTCTTTAACAACTGGTGGGTGCGTTGGCTGCCAGGGTGTTCAGTGGCAGGAGATGACAAGTTTATCTCTGAGGCACTTTGGTACATACAATAGTCCTGGGGGGAGGCTGTGGGGTAGCATCAGAAGTTGTGAGTTCCTTATCTCCTTATCTAGGTCCCAGGTGATGGACTGTACAAAGCACTGCTGAGGAAGAATGGATTGCATGACAGTGTCCTGATGAGGCATGGCAAAGACTCGAGATAGTGCATCAGCCTTAGTGTTCTCGGAGCCTGGGCGGAAAGATATGGTGAAATCAAAATGTGTGAAAAAACAGCCCACCTGGCCTGGTGTGGGTTTAATCTGTTTGCTTTTCTGAGGTATTCCAGGTTTGTATTGTCTGTGAAGATGATAAATGGATGAGTATCTCCCTCTAACCAGTGTCGCCATTCTTCAAGGGCTAATTTTATGGCAAGCAACTCTCTGTTCCCCATGTCATAATTCTTTTCAGCAGATGAGAGTTTCCTGGAAAAGAAGGCTACAGGATGAGTTCTCAATTTCTCCTCAAGATGAGACATGATGGCACCTACCCCAGTATCTGATGTGTCAACCTCAAGGATCAAAGATTTCAATGGGTCGGGGTGTTGCAATATTAGAGTGGAGGTGAAAGCTTGCTTCAAACATTCAAAGGCCTCTTCTGCTGCAGGGTTCCACTGGAGTCACTTGGGACCCTTCTTGAGCAAGGAGGTTAAGGGAGTGGCGACCATGCTGAAACCCATAATGAAGTGGCGATAGAAGTTGGTGAAGCCCAGGAAACATTGGAGGTTCTTGATGGACTTGGGAGTGGGCCAGGATGTGACCGCTGAAACCTTGGATGAATCCATGCTAACCCCTTCAGCACTGATGACATAGCCTAAGAAAGAGATATGTCTCTAATGGAATTCACATTTCTCCACTTTGATGTACAAGTGGTTCTTGAGCAGGAGAGTGAGAACAGCTCAAACATGATCCATATGGGTTGCTTTGTCTAGAGAGTAGATGAGGATATCATCAATATATGCGATGGCGTATTTGCTTAGCATGTCTCATAGAACATCATTTATTAGACAGTGGAACATGCTAGGCTCTGAAGAAAGGCCATACAGCATTACCTGGTATTCAAAGTGACCAGCAGTAGTGCTGAAGGCAGTCTTCCACTTAGCACCCCTTTTGATTCTTATGAGATTATAAGCACTGCATAAGTTGAGCTTGGAAAAGATTTTCACAGATCTGAGTTGTTCCAAAGCTGCCAAAACCAGTGGAAGAGGACATGGATACTTTACTGAGACTTGATTAAGCCCTCAATAGTCAATGTAGGGCTGGAGACCACCACCCCATTTCTCCACAAAGAAGAATCCCGCCGAGACTGGAGATCTGGAGGTCAGGTGTAGCCTTGTTTGAGAGCCTCCTCCATATATTCTTCCATAGCAGTGTGCTCCTTTGGGGAGAGTGGGTAAATGTGGCCCCGTGGTGGTGACATACCCGGCAGCAAGTCGATCGCACAGTCATATGGATGATAAGGTGGTAACCCACAGGCTTCTCCCTTGCTAAACACTTCTTTGATGTCCAGGTAGCACTCAGGGATGTTGTTAAGGGAGTTGGATTGAGGGCTTTCCACTGAGGTTGAAGAAATGTTGAATTGTGGTTGATCTATGCAACTTTGGAAGCAGGCTGGTGACCACTGGAGTATTTCTTTATTTTGCCAGGAAATCAAGGGGTTGTGAAGTTGTAACCAAGGGTAACCGAGGACAATGTCATGGTTCTCTGTAGCGGTGATGTAGAGAGAGATGAGTTCTGAATGCAACACCCCTACCTGGATGTGAAAGGGAGTGGTGCACCTAGTGATGAAACCCTCTCCTATGGGTCCTCCGTCAATGGCTCGGATGCTGAATGCACTTTGGAGAAGGGTGGTTGGCAGGTTAAACCGCTGGGTAACTGAGTCACTGACGAAGTTCCCCTCTGCTCCTGAGTTGATAAAAGCAGAAAGTACATGTGTGGTGTCTGCCAAATTTAACAGTACAGAAACCTTAAACTACTTGGAATTAAAAGTTCATGTTGTAATCACAGTTCATGCTGGGGCTGCTGTAGGGGGTGGGTGGATGGTACACTGCCTGAGCTGTGTTCGACACTCCCACAGTAAAAGCATAAGCCCTCCCGTTTCCTCCTGAGACATTCAGACCATGACAGTCAAGCACGTGACACTTCCATGGGTGAACTGCTGTTGGATGACTGAACTGGTTGATCCAGGTGAATGGCTAAGTCAATGAGTGAGTCCAGCGTGCACTGTTCATCTTTGCAGGCGAGCTTGCTGAGGATTTCTGGATGCAGGTCTTGATGAAAAACAACCTTCAGAGCCGGATCATTCCACCTACTGGCTGCTGCCAGTGTTCTGAAGTCCAGGGCATATTCAGCCATGCTACGGGAACCTTGAGAAATGTTGAGAAGGCTTCCTCCTACCTCAATTCCCTCAGGTTCATAGCCAAAGACCCTCTTAAATTGGGTGAGAAACTGCTCATAAGACTTCATTTGCTCCTCTCCTTAGTTCCAAACAGCACTGGCCCATTGGAGTGCTTTGCCCCTGAGAGAAGAGAGAAACTTTACAATTTTATGTTCATCAGACAGGTGAGGCATAGTAGCAAAATACATGGAGCATTGTAGCAGGAAACCCTTACATGCATTCATGTCCTCAGTGAATCTTTCTGGAGCCGGAAGTTGCAGCGTGGGGCTCAGAGAAGCTTTGGAACACACTAGGAGGGCCTGTGACATCACAGAAGCTAGTTGGGCCATCCATGTGTTGAGGTCTGCTAGCATCTGCTGATGTTCTCCTAGAAGGCATCCCTGAGCGTTAAGCACAGTTTGTTTTGCTTCCTCCGCTACATCCATGGTGGTGAAGTATCCTGTCAGAGTGCAGGCACTTACAGATGTATGTACGGAGGAAGACAAGAAACAAACTGTAAACAAAGCCAAAACAAGAGAAGGAAATTGTGGTCAGAGACTAGCAAGGGTTAGGCGATCAGCAAACAACTTGGTAGAGACGAAACAAAGTGCAAAAATGAGAAAGGGCAAGAAAAGTGTCAGAAAACAATAGGCAGTCAGAGAAACAAGGCTTGGTAGGTACTGAAATGAGCAGAACAATACTTTACACTGAAGTGGCGTGTGTGAGAGGCTTAAATGGGGAGAGCAGTGATTAGGGAAAAGAGTGTCAGCTGAGTTCAGTAATCGGGAGATAGAGAGTGCTGTGAGACTTGGGAATTGTAGTTTGAGGTGTCTATGTTTGTAGTCAGGGCATTCTCAGCCAATTCACTGACATCTGTAAAGCAGCTTTGTGACAATGTCTGTTGTTAAAAGCGCTATACAAATAAACCTGATTTAAAAATAGAGAAAAGTTGTAATATAAATAGAATAAAAATGAGTAGGAATCTAAAATATACAATTTGAAAAAAGAGACATATTTAAAAACTATTTAAATGGGTTATTTAGAAGTTCAAGTGGTTCAGTATGTCCCAAAATGTACAAAAATAGGTCATAGGATGAAGATGAAGACATACCTGTGTAACAGTCCCTGAGAGTGGGTGGAACACTGAAGTGTAGACAGGTGGGTAGTGATGGTAAATTCAGTGGTTTTTATTTTCCCAATAGCTTTTCAGCTTGCAGTTATGTGTCACTTCATGGGCGCATGCGCGCGCATGCACACACACACTGCGGTTGGGAAATCACCACCAGCTTTCTGCTCTCTCCCTCTTTATCAGCCCTCTCCCATTCCTGCAAAAACACACACACGCAAACAGCATCAATTAACAACAGGTGTGATCACTTTGCCACTCATCTTTCTTGGCCTCACCCTCCATTTACAAACCGACACTTGACCACACCCCCACTGCCACATACTCGCACTGCCTGACTCAGACCGAGTAGCCATCTGGCCTGCAGCAGACTTCCCCCAACAGGAAAGAAAGTCTGCCACCGCCATCTGTGCCCCCGGCCTGTGAACCACCTCGAACTTGAAAGACTGGAGTGCTAGATACCAACAGGTGATCTACGCATTGGCATCCTTCATGCAGTGGAGCCACTGGAGCAGGGCATGATCCAAACAGAGGGAGAAAGAGCACCCCAGCAGGTAATATCAGAGGGTGAAGACCACCCACTTGATGGCCAGACACTTCTTCTTGACGGTACTGTACTTACTGTCTCACATCGAGAGCTTGTGGCTGATGTACAGCACTGGCCACTCTTTCCCCTCCACCTCCTGGGACAGAACGGCCATCAGCCCTTTGTCCAATGTGTCTGTCTGCAAAATAAAATGGAGAGAGAAGTCAGGGGAATGCAAAAGTGGCCCCCCACACAGAGCAGCCTTTAACCTAGTGGATGCCTGTTTGGACTGCTCCGTCAACTGGACCAGATCTGGTGCTACCTTTTTAGTGAGATCAGTCAGTGGACTGGTGACATCTGAATAGTTAGGAATAAACCTACGATAGTTGCCAGCCAGCCCCAGGAACGGTCTCACCCTCTATTTGGTCTTGGGCCATGGGCAGGCCACAATTGCTGTGGTCTTGTCAATTTGGGGACGTACCTGCCCATGACCCAAGTGGAAGCCCAGATACTGTACCTTATCCACCTGCCTAATTGCACACTTTTTTGGGTTTGGCATGAGGCCTGCACACCTCAGTGACTCCAGGATGGCCATGAGCTGTTTTAGGTGCTGTGGCCAATTATTGCTATATATAATGATATCGTCTAGGTAGGCCATGGCATGCAGATGGAGGACTCTGTCCATGAGCTGCTGGAACATTACGGGAGCCCTGAAAACCCCAAAAGAAAGGGTGACAAACTGGTGCAAGCCAAACGGTGTGGAATAAACTGTTTTTTTCCCTTCTTTTTGGGATCGAGGAGTCAAGGGGATCTGGCAATATCCCTTTGTCAAATCCAATATAGAGTAAAAGTGAGCACCACCTAACCGATGGAGCAACTCATCAGTGCGAGGCACTGGGTACGCATTGAATTTAGACACTGCATTGACCTTTCTATAGTCCACACAGAACCGGACTGACACATTAACTGTGGAAACAGGATCAGAAAAGTTAGTATGGCATCACATTTACAAATGGCAACCTGCTTAGGGAGTAAAATGGCATCTAACAGTTCTTTGATGAGTGTGTGATGTGCTTTTGGCTTACCTGTAGATGTTAGAAACCCACAATGTTTCCACAATGTACCAAAATCATGTGCTACTCCAAAAGCATACCTACTGTCCATGTAGGAACCTATCTCCATAATCTTGCTATAAGTGAGATACTGAAGTAAGACTGGCAAATTTTGGGCAGAAAAAGACTAGTCTTAGGAATTAGTTTATAAAGAAGTGTGAATTTAAACTCAGGAACTGTTTAAGTGTGCACACTGATTTTTGTGTTGAATTGATTGTTCTATTTTGTTTTGATCTCTCAATTGCTTAATAGATAAGTTGCATGCTCTTTCTCTATTCTTTCCTAACACTTTTAATTTCATTATTACACACTTTGACCGCATCAAGATTTCAGTGGATTCAGTACTGTTATAAGCTATTGAAATTAGCCTAATTCTTTTGTCCCATTAGCCTCCAGGGTGAAGTGTATTGTCTCAAGGGAACACTCACATACACGGCCCTCCTCCACACTCACATACACAGCTTTTGTCTTAACTCCACGAGGTAGGATCCTCAGGCCTTAACTAGCCACATATGGCTAATTCTTTTGTCTAATTAGCAATCCATGCTAACTCTGTTGTACAGGCCACACACACAGGCCTTACAAACACACCTTAGCTAGCATTCTTTTGTCAAGTCTATTTGTATAGCGCTTTTAACAATAAACATTGTAGCAAAGCAGCTTTACAGAATTTGAACGACTTAAAACATGAGCTAATTTTGTCCCTAATCTATCCCCAATGAGCAAGCCTGTGGCGACAGTGGCAAGGAAAAACTCCCTCAGACGACATGAGGAAGAAACCTCGAGAGGAACCAGACTCAAAAGGGAACACATCCTCATTTGGGCAACAACAGACAGCATGACTATAACATTAACAGTTTTAACATGAAGACAGTTTTGTTGATGTTATAACTCTTCATTGATGGAAACTTGAGTGCAAAACTGTTCATGACAACTGTAGTCCTCAGCCATAAAAGCATTACTGTAAGAGTCCAGAGCATCCTCCAGGTGTAACCCTCAACTGTCCTCATGGGGCCGTCCTCCACAGGAGCAATGCGATAAAACTCCAACCAGACACAGGGCACCAGGATGGATCAAGCAGGTCCAAGGGGCAGAAGAGGCCAGCATCTCAATCCCAGGACCAACATGTAACTCAGAGGGACAGATGGGGGGGAGAGAGAGAGAGAGAGAGAGGGGAAACACAGGTTGTTAGGTATGCCCTAAAAATGACACGAGTATTACATCTGTGTGGTAGGGTCGCAGAGACGAGAGTCTTGACATCAGGCATAATATACAACAATGGCATGTTAATATGGTTAAAAAATATCATGACCTGCTCTGGCTGGATACTTGATTGGGTGATGGGAGCACACTCCTCAGCAATGATGAGATGCAGATGGGACCCTTAGGGCTGGCCAAGACAATTCAGTTGCATTTCACCTGGTCTGGGACATGAGACAGAATGTCTGATGGCTGATTCCCTGCAGGCTACCATATCCAGTCAAGATCTCCACCCTCTCCACCAAAAGATTTCCTGTTGATTCCATGTAAATCAGAAGGACAGATTTTTGGGGTGGAGGGAAAGAAAACACAGGTTGTTAGGTATGCCCAATGTCACCTGAATAAGTAGGAACAGTATACATATTGCACTGAGTACAAGCAGGGACTCCGGCAACTAACTATGACAGCATAACTAAAAGGGGAGAGCCAGAAGGTAACACAGGCATGAGGGAGCCCCGGGACATAAAGCAGTCAGCCACTACACCGTCAACAAACTCGAGTGAGCAAGCGAGTGGTGACTGACAGCATCCATACATTCCAGTTTACTAAAACACTCTATCAAATCAAATCAAGTTTATTTGTATAGCGCTTTTAACAATAAACATTATCGCAAGCAGCTTTACAGAATTTGAATGACTTAAAACATGAGCTAATTTTATCCCTAATCTATCCCCAATGAGCAAGCCTGTGGCGACGGTGGCAAGGAAAAACTCCCTCAGACGACATGAGGAAGAAACCTCGAGAGGAACCAGACTCAAAAGGGAACCCATCCTCATTTGGGCAACAACAGACAGCCTGACTATAATATTAACAGTTTTAACAGGTATAACCCTCAACTGTCCTCATGGGGCCGTCCTTCACAGGAGCAGTGCGATAAAACTCCGACCAGACACAGGGCACCAGGATGGGTCAAGCAGGTCCGAGGGGCAGAAGAGGCCAGCATCTCAATCCCAGGATCAACATGTAACTCAGAGGGACAGATTGGGGGGGGGAAGAGAGAGAGAAAGAAAACACAGGTTGTTAGGTATGCCCTAAAAATGACACGTATTAAATCTGTGTGGTAGGCTCGCAGAGACGAGAGTCTTTACATTAGGCATAACACACAACAATGGCATGTTAATATGGTAAAAAATATCATGACCTGCTCTGGCTGGATGCTTGATTGGGTGATGGGAGCACACTCCTTAGCAATGATGAGATGCAGATGGGACCCTTAGGGCTGGCCAAGACAATTCAGTTACATTTCACCTGGTCTGGGACATGCGACAGAATGTCTGACGGCTGATTCCCTGCAGGCTACCATAGCCAGTCAAGATCTCCACCCTCTCCACCAAAAGATTTCCTGTTGATTCCATGTAAATCAGAAGGACAGATTTTTGGGGTGGAGGGAAAGAAAACACAGGTTGTTAGGTATGCCCAATGTCACCTGAATAAGTAGGAACAGTATACATATTGCACTGAGTACAAGCAGGAACTCCGGCAACTAACTATGACAGCATAACTAAAAGGGGAGAGCCAGAAAGTAACACAGGCATGAGGGAGCCCCGGGACATAAAGCAGCCAGCCACTACACCGTCAACAAACTCGAGTGAGCAAGCGAGTGGGGACTGACAGCATCCATACATCCCAGTTTACTAAAACACTCTATGCCTGAGGACCCTCTAGATCTGCACCTTTACCTCATAAACACCATTAACAAAAGGCTTGACTAAACAGATATGTTTTCAGCCTAGACTTAAATGCTTAAAATTTTCAGAGAGTTTGTTCCAGTAACCTAATCAATATACAATTAGATCAGACTGACTGTACAGCTGCTGCCAGCACCTTTGATCTAAAGGTGGGGCTATTAAATATTAGATCTCTTACATCTAAAGCGCTAATGGTTAATGAACTCATTACTGATCAGGAGTTTAATGTACTGTGTTTAACAGAAACATGGATTAAGCCAAATGAATATATAGCATTAAATGAAGCGAGTCCTCCTGGATACAGTTATATACACCAGCCTCGTCTAACTGGCAGAGGAGGAGGCGTCGCGGTTATTTATAGCGATTATCTAGGTGTAACACACAAACCTGGTTATAAATTTAATACATTTGAAGTTCTTCATACTCATATAATGTATGTAGCCTCGAAAAATAAGTCTACCCAGTTAATTCCATTGTTTATTATTTCCAGGCCCCCGGGGCCATATTCCGAGTTTCTTTCTGAATTTGCAGATTTTATCTCAGATTTGGTTATTTCCTTAGACAAAGCTTTAGTTGTCGGAGATTTTAATATTCACTTTGATAACCCAGAAGACCCTTTAAAAACAGCGTTTGTGTCCATCTTAGATTCAGTCGGGATTAAGCAGAATGTCATAGGACCGACCCATAATGGTGGTCACACCCTTGATCTAATACTAACATTCAGATTAAACGTAGACAATATAGTCACACTTCCACAGTCTGAAGTTATCTCAGATCATTGTCTCATCTCATTCAAAATATGTCTGAGTAATAATATATGCACCTCACCACGCTACTGTATTAAACGTACTTTCACGTCAACTACTGCACAGAGTTTTATAAATGATCTCCCACAGCTGTCAACTTTGATTGGGTCACTGTCAGCCCCTGCAGAACTTGATCAGGCAACTGAATGCTTAGAGTCAACATTCCGCCATACTTTAGATAATGTAGCTCCTCTAAAAAGGAAAATGGTCAGAGACAAAAAATTAGCACCCTGGTATAATGATGACACTCGCACATTAAAACAGACCACTCGAAAATTGGAACGTAAATGGCGTCAAACAAAATTGGTAGTGTTCAAATTAGCTTGGAAGGAGAGCTTCCTGAAGTATAGAAAAGCTCTTAGTGCTGCGAGATCAACATATCTCTCCTCCCTAATAGAAGATAACAAAAATAATCCTAGATTCCTATTTAATACTGTAGCAAAATTAACCAGGAATAAGTCCACTATAGACACATGCACACCTGCAGTATGCAGTAGCAACGACTTTATGAATTTTTTTAATGACAAAATTGAGAATATCCGACAAAAAATTCAAACTACTAATTTAAGGTTAGACAATGAAAGTGACCTTGTAGTTAACAATATAACTGTATCAGATCATCAGTTAGAATGTTTTACTCCCCTAAAAGAAACTGAATTACGTTCATTAATCTCTACATCAAAAGCCTCAACTTGCGTACTAGATCCTTTACCGACACATCTATTCAAACAGATAATGCCTGGAGTAATTGAACCGCTTCTAAAAATAATAAATTCTTCTCTTATGATTGGCTATGTACCCAAATCCTTTAAACTAGCAGTTATCAACCCCCTGATTAAAAAACCTGACCTTGATCCCTGTCAGCTGTCCAATTATCGGCCAATATCAAACCTCCCCTTTATCTCCAAGATCCTTGAAAAAGCTGTGGCACAGCAGTTATGCTCATATTTACATAGGAATAACATCCATGAAATGTATCAGTCAGGATTTAGACCTCATCATAGCACAGAGACAGCACTGGTTAAAGTAGTAAATGATCTACTGTTGGCGTCTGATCAGGGCTGTGTCTCGCTACTTGTGTTGCTTGACCTTAGTGCAGCATTTGATACCATTGATCATTCCATTCCTCTGGATAGACTAGAAAATGTTGTGGGAGTTAAGGGAATGGCCCTCTCCTGGCTCAGGTCTTATCTAACTGATCGTTATCAGTATGTTGATATAAATGGTGATATTTCTAGACGTACCGAGGTAAAGTTTGGTGTTCCACAAGGTTCTGTCTTGGGTCCACTGCTTTTTTCTCTATATATGTTACCTCTGGGCGATATTATTCGTAAACATTGTATTAGTTTCCACTGTTATGCTGATGACACACAGTTGTATGTCTCTGCAAAACCTGATGAGAGACACCAGCTTAATAAAATTGAGGTATGTGTTAAGGACATTAGACACTGGATGCTTATTAATTTCCTTCTGCTTAACTCTGACAAGACTGAAGTACTTGTGCTAGGACCACATACAGCTAGAACTAAGTTTTCTGATTACACAGTAACTCTGGATGGCCTTTCTGTTTCTTCACGTGCAGCAGTAAAAGACCTCGGAGTGATTATTGACCCCAGTCTTTCATTCGAAACTCACATTGATAACATCACCCGGATAGCTTTCTTTCATCTCAGAAATATTGCAAAGATAAGAAATTTAATGTCATTGCATGATGCAGAAAAACTAGTCCATGCTTTCGTTACCTCCAGGTTGGATTATTGTAATGCCTTACTGTCTGGATGTTCCAATAAGTGCATAAACAAGCTCCAGTTAGTTCAAAATGCCGCAGCAAGAGTCCTTACTAGAACTAGAAAATATGACCACATCACGCCTGTCTTGTCCACACTGCATTGGCTCCCAATCAAGTTTCGTATTGATTATAAAATACTACTATTGACCTTTAAAGCACTAAATGGTCTCGCACCACAGTACCTGAGTGAACTTCTGCTCCTCTATGACCCGCCACGCCTACTTAGATCAAAAGGTGCAGGCTATCTGCTGGTACCTCATATAGTGAAGGCTACATCAGGGGGCAGAGCCTTTTCTTACAAAGCCCCACTGTTATGGAACAGCCTTCCAAGTAATGTTCGGGAATCAGACACAGTCTCAGCATTTAAGTCTAGGCTGAAAACATATCTGTTTAGTCAAGCCTTTTGTTAATGGTGTTTATGAGGTAAAGGAGTAGATCTGGAGGGTCCTCAGACAGAGTGTTTTGGTAAACTGGGATGTATGGATGCTGTCAGTCCCCACTCGCTTGCTCACTCGAGTTTGTTGACGGTGCAGTGGCTGGCTGCTTTATGTCCCGGGGCTCCCTCATGCCTGTGTTACCTTCTGGCTCTCTCCTTTTAGTTATGCTGTCATAGTTAGTTGCCGGAGTCCCTGCTTGTACTCGGTGCAATATGTATACTGTTCCTACTTATTCAGGTGACATTGGGCATACCTAACCACCTGTGGTTTCTTTCCCTCCCCCCCACCCCAAATCTGTCCCTCTGAGTTACATGGAGTCAACAGGAAATCTTTTGGTGGAGACGGTGGGGACCTCGACTGGCTATCGTAGCCTGCAGGGAATTGGCCGTCAGACATTCTGTCGCATGTCCCAGACCCGGTGAAATGTAACTGAATTGTCTTGGCCAGGCCTAAGGGTCCCATCTGCATCTCATCATTGCTGAGGAGTGTGCTCCCATCACCCAATCAAGCATCCAGCCAGAGCAGGTCATGATATATTTTTTACCATATTAACATGCCATTGTGTGTTATGCCTGATGTAAAGACTCTCGTCTCTGCGAGCCTACCACACAGATTTAAATACTTGTCATTTTTAGGGCATACCTAACAACGTGTTTTCTTTCTCTCTCTCTCTCTCTCTCTCCCCCCCATCTGTCCCTCTGAGTTACATGTTGATCCTGGGATTGAGATGCTGGCCTCTTCTGCCCCTCGGACCTGCTTGATCCATCCTGGTGCCCTGTGTCTGGTGGGAGTTTTATTGCCCCACTCCTGTGAAGGACGGCCCCATGAGGACAGTTGAGGGTTATACCTGTTAAAACTGTTAATATTATAGTCAGGCTGTCTGTTGTTGCCCAGATGAGGATGGGTTCCCTTTTGAGTCTGGTTCCTCTCGAGGTTTCTTCCTCATGTCGTCTGGGGGAGTTTTTCCTTGCCACCGTCGCCACAGGCTTGCTCATTGGGGATAGATTAGGGATAAAATTAGCTCATGTTTTAAGTCATTCAAATTCTGTAAAGCTGCTTTGCGACAATGTTTATTGTTAAAAGTGCTGTACAAATAAACTTGATTTGATTTGATTTGATTTGATGTGACTGCCAAAGTTTAGCTCGCTGTCAATGAAAACACCAAGATTTTTAACCATTTCTTTAGTTTTAATCCCTTTTGTGTCAAGAATAGTGGTAATCCTGAGTCTTTCATCTTTTTTTCCAAATAGAATTACTTCTGTTTTATCTGAGTTCAGCTGAAGAAAATTTTGTGACATCCAGTTGTTGATTTGATCGATACACTGGTAGAGACATTCAAGGGGGGCATAATCATTAGGTGATAGAGCAAAATAAATTTGGGTGTCATCTGCATAGCAGTGATATAAAATTGAATTGTTATTGATAATTTGCCCAAGTGGGAGCATATAAAGGTTGAAAAGTAATGGTCCAAGAATCGACCCATGGGGGACACCACAGGTCAAGGACATTGACGTTGAGGAACAATTTCCCATGGTAACAAAGAAGCTTCTATCTTTTAAGTATGAATTTAACCAATTGATAACTTTACCAGTCAATCCAACCCAGTGTTCAAGTCGATATAGCATTATGTTGTGATCAACAGTATCAAAAGCTGCACTGAGGTCCAGTAATACCAGGACTGATGTTTTGCCTGCATCAGTATTAAGACGCATGTCATTTATAACTTTAATCAGCGCTGTTTCAGTGCTGTGATTGGCATGAAAACCTGACTGAAAATTATCAAAATGGCTGTTTGATATCAAGAAGGCAGTTAATTGATTGAAGACAATTTTTTCCAGGATTTTCCCGATGAATGGTAGATTTGATATTGGCCTGTAGTTATTTAACACTGAAGGATCCAGATTATTTTTTTTAAGAAGGGGCTTTACAACAGCTTTTTTAGGGACACAGGAACAACGCCAGTCTCCAAGGATGTATTTATAATTTGAAGCACATCTGTAATTATAAGATGAAGAACAGACTTAAAAAAGTTGGTGGGCAGAATGTCCAGTTCAGATGTTGAGGAACTGAGATTTTGTACAGTTTTTTCAAGAGTCTCATAATCAATTAAACAAAATTCTGACATTGTGTTGAAGTTATCTATCTGTGTCATTGGTGATTGCAGTTTTTCAATTTTTTGCGACTGAGATATATTATGAGCAATATTCTGCCGTATTTTATCAATTTTACCTTTGAAGAAGGATGCAAACTCATTGCATTTATTAACTGAGAGAAGTTCAGGTGCTAATTGTGGTGGGGGATTAGTTAGCTTCTCTACTGTTGAAAATAGCACACGGGCATTGTTCATATTCCTGTTTATGATGTTGGAGAAGAAAGACTGTCTTGCTTTCACATGAAAGCAATCACTAAAACGGCATTTTATCACCTAAAAAACATTTCCAAACTAAGAGGACTTATGTCAAAACATGATCTGGAAAAACTAATACATGCCTTCATCTCTAGTAGGGTTGATTACTGCAATGGCCTTTTCACAGGCTTGCCAAAAAAGACCATCAAACGACTTCAGCTGGTTCAAAATGCAGCGGCGAGGGTTCTCACACGAACAAAAAGAACAGAGCACATTACTCCAATTCTAAGGTCCCTTCACTGGCTTCCAGTAAGCTACAGAATTGACTTTAAAGCATTGCTGCTGGTGTACAAATCTCTAAATGGTACAGGGCCCAATTACCTCTCTGATATGTTGCAGCGGCCTAACCCAATCAGATCTACCAGATCACAGCAGCAAAATTTACTATTAAAACCAGTTGTTAAAACAAAGTGTGGTGAAGCAGCTTTTAGCTACTATGCAGTGCAGCTATGGAACCAACTGCCAGAGGACATTAAAAATGCTCCTGCTGTTGGCAGCTTCAAATCTAGGTTAAAGACCAAGCTGTTTTCAGATGCTTTCTGTTAAATAATTAATATTTTACATTTTTTATAATCTTTTTCTCTGCATGTTTTAAATTTATTTTAACTTTATTCTATTTTATTCTGCTCGGTTTTTTTTTTCTCTCTTTCTCTTTCTCCTTTTTCTTTTTGGCATTTTAATATTTTATTTCTACTATTGTTTAATTCTTATTATTTTCTTTTAATTCTTTTAATTCTTTTAATTAATTATTTTAGAATAAAGATAAAATTATTTTATGTAATTTTATTTCTCTATTGTTTACTGTTTTTGTTTTTACTTCTGTAAAGCACATTGAACTGCCATTGTGTATGAAATGTGCTATATAAATAAACTTGCCTTGCCTTGCCTTGCCTTACGAATTTCATAATTATAATTACAAAGCATCTCTTTATGGATTTGATAATGGATGTGAAGTTTAGATTTGCGCCATTTTCTTTCAGTCTTTCTACATTCTCTCTTTAGCAGTTTAACAGCCGGGTACTGCTTCCATGGTGCTTTCTGCTTATCATTGACTCTTTTGATTTTGAATGGAGCAATATCATCCATAATTTGGGTCATATTTAAATTAAAAAATTCCAGTAAATCATCTTCAGAGTCTGACATTTTGGTTGAGTTCTGAGAGAGAGCTTGCTCAAAGAGAGCACATGTGTTGTCTTTTATGACTCTCCTACCCATAGTCGTTGAGCTGTTCTGAATGTGAGGAGACATAGAAACATCAGAGAAAACACAAAAATGATCAGATATGGCCAAGTCAACAACAGTAGTAGAAACAGTAAGACCCTTTGTGATGACGAGGTCAAGGGTATGACCACGAGAGTAGGTCGGCCCCTGTACATGTTGTACTAGGTTGAAGTTGTCAATAAGTGCAAGTAGTTCTTTGGCATAAGTGTTTTCAGTATTATCTACATGCAAGTTAAAATCCCCAGATATAATAAGACAATCAAACTCTAAGCAAATGACTGACAACAGTTCACCAAACTCTTCAAGAAAGACTTTGGCTGAATGTCTCGGAGGCCTATAAATAGTTAATAATAATATGTTAGGAGAGCATGTAACAAGTGCACATAAGTGTTCAAAGGATGTAAAATCACCAAGTGAGGATTGTTTACATTGAAAAGAGACTCTGAATATATTTGCGATCCCTCCACCTTTCCCTTGTCGGGTAACATTCAAAAAATTAAAATTTGGGGGAGCTGCTTCAATAAGGGTGGTAGCACTATTTGCTTGATCCAGCCAAGTTTCAGTTAGAAGCAAAAAATCAAGATTGTGTTTGCAGATAAGATCATTAATTAAAAATGACTTGTTTAAAAGTGATCTAACGTTCAGAAGAGCTAGCTTTACAGAAAGTCTAGAAGTAATATCTGCTTGTGCACTCTGATATTGTTTTAAAACAGGAAGGAGATTAGATTGGTTTACCCCCTGGGTTAAATGTGCTCTATGTTTTCTATTTCTTATCAACACAGGAATAGAGAATGGCATAGGCATATTGGGTCCCAGCTGGTTTTCAAAACTACACCCATTTGCAGGGACCCAGAGTACATCAAACAAGACTTTCTAAATGTTCCATTTGGTTTGAGGGTGAAAGGATTGGAGATGACATGTATCTTTTAGATGGTGAGCCAGCTGAAAGTCCTGGGCTAACACAGTTTTGATGAACTGGATACACTGCTTGTTGCGACAGATTTGGGCTGGAAAAAGAGAGTGTAGCCATTTGGAGCAATCTCTGCATACTATTTGGGAAATCCATGCGTGTGGAAGATGGAGATGGCACACTGAAGTCAGAAGAGCGAGAAATTGGTGAGTTCTTTGTATGGCAGTTTGTCTCTGATTTTTGGCAGTCTGTCATTGAATCTTGGCAGTCTGGCAGATCAGATGTCTGTGTGTCCTTGATGACGACTTGCAAAGATGATTGTTTTGTCTTTGCAGAGGTATTGTTTTTTGTAACTATGTCAGTCTGCGACATCTTATCAACTGTTTTCCTCAATGCTGGCTGAGAAAAGATTGCAAGTCTGGAATGGTCTACTAAGACCTTGGCTCCAATCCAGCTGAGTTCAGTGCTATTTGGCTTGAAGAATTCTCTGCGATTCCAGAAAAGGTTAAAATTGTCTATGAAGTTCATACCAAATGAAAAACAAGTTTTTCCAAGCCAGGTGTTAAGACTGAAGAGTCGAGAAAATGCAAAACTTCCTATCGCTGGGAGTGGGCCACTAATAAAAGATTGTATTCCAGTCTTATAGAGATCAGAAAAAAGTTTTCTGAAATCATCTTAGACAAACAGCTGTTCTCTGAAAACATCATTTGCTCCCACATGCACAACAATACGTTTGATAGTTTTATGCTCGGACATGAGTTTCAAAATGCTGTCTTTGGTGTCAGAGATGGATGCATTTGGAAGGCAGCAAATAATCATCCCATGACCTTTTAAATGTTTTACAGTGGAATCACCAAGAACAAGGGTTGTGGGATCAGGTGGTGTTACGAGCTGCTTTTTGCCTCTTCCCACAGCTCTTCGATCTTGGTGCAATCTCTTTTTACGATGTGTTTGTCTGCTCGAAAAATCCTCTTCCACATCCCTGAGGCATTCAAATTTGTTCTGAAGCCTTATGGGCTGTGAATTTTCCATAGGATTGTAAATCCTATTGTAATTTTTAGAACGAGCTGGTGTTGAGGTAATTACACTTCTGTTTTTATTTTTGGGCTTGCCACCCATCATTTGCCAGTTTTCTGTACTCACATTTTGCCCAGCTTGATCGATGAATTCATACACTCGATCTGCAATGCCATCCGTCTGTCGGAGTGCAATCTCTGCATTCTCAGCCACTGTTTCTGTACTCCTTTCCTGAGATATCGCTTTTAATTCGTCCGTCTTTGGCAGAGCATCAATCTTTGATTCCAGGATAGAAATCCTCTGTTCTAGTTCCATGCATTTTCTGCAGGATATTTTGCCCCCTGGCATTTTGTTTTAAAAGCTAACTTATCTTATAAAGATGAAAAATAAAATGAAAAAATAGTGGAAATTAAATTAAAATTAAATTAAAAGCTGATAAAGATGAAAAATAAAATGAAAAAAATAGTGGAAATTAAATGAGAAAGTAAAGTATAGAAATAAAGATCAAGAAAGCAGGAGCAAAGCAAAGAAGCGTCCTACTCGCTTGAGTAGGAGGAGCAAAGTCAAGTCAAGTTTATTTGTATAGCGCTTTTAACAATAAACATTGTCACAAAGCAGCTTTACAGAATTTGAACGACTTAAAACATGAGCCAATTTTATCCCTAATCTATCCCCAATGAGCAAGCCTGTGGACATAAACCCGGGACATAAAGCAGCCAGCCACTACACTGTCAACAAACTCGAGTGAGCAAGCATGTGGGGACTGACAGCATCCAAACATCCCCGTTTACCAAAACATTCTATGTCTGAGGACCCTCCAGATCTACACCTTTACCTCATAAACACCATTAACAAAAGGCTTGATTAAACAGATAGGTTTTCAGCCGAGACTTAAACACTGAGACTGTGTCTGATTCCCGAACACTACTTGGAAGGCTATTCCATAACTGTGGGGCTTTGTAAGAAAAGGCTCTACCCCCTGATGTAGCCTTCACTATACGAGGTACCAGCAGATAGCCTGCACCTTTTGATCTAAGTAGGCGTGGCGGGTCATAGAGGAGCAGAAGTTCACTCAGGTACTGTGGTGCGAGACCATTTAGTGCTTTAAAGGTCAATAGTAGTATTTGATAATCAATCCAAAATTTGATTGGGAGCCAATGCAGTGTGGATAAGACAGGGGTGATGTGGTCATATTTTCTAGTTCTAGTAAAGACTCTTGCTGCTGCATTTTGAACTAACTGGAGCTTGTTCATGCACTTCTTGGAACATCCAGACAGTAAGGCATTACAATAATCCAACCTGGAGGTAACAAAAGCATGAACTAGTTTTTCTGCATCATGTAGTGAAATTAAATTTCTTATCTTAGCAATATTTCTGAGATGAAAGAAAGCTATTGTTGTAGAAAGAACCTGATGTGGGTGGAGCACAGAAGCATGGCAGGTGCACTGTAACAATTGCTTTAAGTATAGCACCATATTATTTTACAGTAAGATACTGTGTGATTGATGATCTGGCGACTTGTCCAGGGTGTACCCCGCCTTTCGCCCGTAGTCAGCTGGGATAGGCTCCAGCTTGTCTGCGACCCTGTAGAACAGGATAAAGTGGCTAGAGATAATGAGATG
Organism: Neoarius graeffei; assembly: GCF_027579695.1. Classification (NCBI taxonomy): domain Eukaryota; kingdom Metazoa; phylum Chordata; class Actinopteri; order Siluriformes; family Ariidae; genus Neoarius; species Neoarius graeffei. The sequence goes on along the minus strand of NC_083584.1, from coordinate 1,234,239 downwards.
AGATGAGATGAGATGAGATGAGATGAGATACTGTGTGATGCTTAAACAGTAAATAACTGTAGGTGGCTACATTTATACAGTACAGTGTACTGCTACCATAACATGCGAAGGTTTCTGGGAATTTTTTGGCGCTAAGCACGAAGCGAACGGATGGATGCTGATGCAACCCACTCACCCACTGCCGTGAATCTGGTAAGGGAGCAGGAAGCAAGCTCTTTTGCAAGTTGCCTATAAATATAATAAACTTTACTGTATGTTGAACTCATACTGATTTGTTTTTATGACTGGTATTTTTCAACGTGTGCATAAGTCGGCAACATCTGTTTCAATTCTACAAGTATACGGACACAATCTAACATTGGTTTTTAGGCCTAAACATTAGCCTCAGGGCGGCACGGTGGTGTAGTGGTTAGCACTGTCGCCTCACAGCAAGAAGGTCCGGGTTTGAGGCCCATGGCCGGCGAGGGCCTTTCTGTGTGGAGTTTGCAGGTTGTCCGCATGGGTTTCCTCTGGGTGCTCCAGTTTCCTCCACAGTCCAAAGACATGCAGATTAGGTTAACTGGTGACTCTAAATTGACCATAGGTGTGAGTGTGAATGGTTGTCTGTGTCTACACTGTTAAAAGTTTACTGTAAAATGTACAGTAACATCTTGCAGTAGTGTAAAAATTACAGTAACATACTGTTCCACAATTTACAGTAGGGTTTTTTGTTAGTGTAAATTTTACAGTAAAATACTGGCTACTCTGCTGCCAGTAATTTACTGTAAATTTTACAGTAAATTTTTAACAGTGTGGTTGTTTTTATCTTCGTTCTTTTCTTTATTGCTGCTTTTCAGCACAAAACTCAAAAACTCTCTCTCACTCACACACACACACAGACACACACAGGCTACAAGCAAGCCCTCGGCGTCGACCTCCCCTTCTCACTCTCCTTTTATCGGGCACAGTCACTGGAGGAGACACACAAACACATGTTAATTGACAACAGGTGTAGTGACATGACCACTCACCTTTCCTGACTCCACCCTCAATTCACAGACTGACAGTCAGCCACGCCCCTGCTGCCACATACCCCCACCGCCCGACTCAGGCCGGGGAGCCATCCGGCCTGAAGCTGACTCCCCCCCCCCTCATTTGAAGGGACAGGAAGTCCACCACCACCATCTGTGCCCCCGGCCTATGGACCACCTCAAATTTAAATGGCTGGAGTGCAAGATAACAACAGGTGATCCATGCGTTGGCATCCTTCATGCAGTGGAGCCACTGGAGGGGTGTGTGGTCTGAACAGAGGGTTAAAGGGTGTCCCAGCAGGTAGTACCGGAGGGCGAGGACCACACACTTGATGGCTAGGCACTCTTTTTCAGTCATGCTGTACCTGCCTTCGCGCATCGACAGCTTCCGGGTAATGTACAGCATGGGATGATCCTCCCCCTCCACCTTCTGGGACAGAATGGCCCCCAGCCCTCTGTCCAACGTATCTGTCTGTAAAATCAAAGGGAGAGAAAAGTCAGGGGAGTGTAACAGTGGCCTCCCACACAGTGCAGCCTTTACCGTAGAGAAATCCTGTTGGCATTGCTCCGTCCACTGGACCGGATCTGGTGCTCCCTTTTGAGTGAGATCTGTCAGCGGGCTGGTGACGTCTGAATAATTAGGTATGAACCTACAATAGTAGCCAGCCAGCCCCAGGAACTGTCTCACCCCCTTTTTGGTCTTTGGCCTCAGGCGGGCCACAATCACTACCGTCTTATTAATTTGGGGACGCACCTGCCCATGGCCTAAGTGGAAACCCAGATAACGTACTTCCATCTGCCCACTCGCACATTTCTTTGGGTTGGCTGTGAGACCCGCCCACCTCAGCAACTTCAGGATGGCCCTAAGGTGTTCAAGGTGCCACGACCAGTCATTGCGGTAGATGATAATATCATCAAGATACGTGGCTGCGTAGGTGGCGTGGGGGTGGAGGACTCTGTCCTGGGAGGACCCAGACTCAAAAGGGAACTCCTCATTTGTGTGAGAAAAGATAGCATGATTAGAAATAACTTGTTCTATAACTGTGTCCTATATAGTTACAAAGTACAACTATGTAACCAGGAAATTCATTATAGTCTGAACATGAAGTCTATTTTGTTGAAGATGTTAACTGTTCATTGATGCAGATGTGAGTGCAAAACTGTTCATGATAACTGCAGTCCTAAATTTATCATGGCAGTTGTAGTCCTCAGCCATCATAGCAAAAGTAATTGTCCAGAAACATCTTCTAAGTGTGTCTTGCGACTGGCCATATGGGACCATCCTCCACAGGAGTGATGTGATGAGACTCCAGCCAGATGTAGGGCATCTGGATGGATGAAAAAATATCTGCTGCTGTATACAGAAATGCAACATGAAACTGTATTACGCAAGGAGAAAGCCATTAATCAATTCTTTGCAGAAATACTGCTGATTTCTCTGGTCCTGAACTCGTCTCAGATGGACTAAATGACAGTGGAAACATTTGTTGAGGTCAGATGAGTCCACATTTCAGCTTGTTTTCAGGAAAACTGGACAGTGAACTCTCAGTGCCAAAGATGAACACGGTCATCCAGTTTGTTGTCAGAGAAAGGTGCAAAAGCAAGTATCTGTGATTTTATGGGGGGCATCATGCCCACGGCATGGGTGAGTTACATGTGTGTGAAATTACAATTGATAAATTGGGGCATATATTGGGATTGTAGTGAGACCTGTTCATCAAGGTGACATCTCTTCCTGGGCAGTCCATGCTTATTTGAGCAGGACAATGCCAGGCCTCATTCTGCACAGGTTATAACAGCATGGCTTCATAGACACAAAGTGCATGTGCTTGACTGGCCTGCTGCCAGTCCAGAACTGTCTCCTATTGAGAATGTATGCTGCATCATGAAGAGGAGAGACAGACAGCTAAGATCACGGACTGATGAGCAGCTGATGTCTTGGATGAAGCAAGAATGGACAAAAATTCCAATTGCAAAACTGCAACAATTAGTATCCTCAGTTCTCCTATGAATGAAGTGTTAAACTCAAGGTGATGGAATACAATGATAATAATGCCTCTTTCGCAGTTTTTTTTTTATTTTGAGTGTGTTGCAAGCATCAAATTCTACATTTATATTTATAAAATACAATTAAGTTGGTCAGTAAACTGTTGAAAATGTTTTCTTTGTACTTTTGTCAGTTAAAGGAAGGTTCATGAGCATTAACAAATCAGATTTTTCTTTTGTTTTTTTTCTTTTATTTCCAAAAAAATAAAAGAAAATAAAAGTTTTTTATTATATTAGAAAATATCCCAACTTTTGTGGAAATGGGATTTGTACGTAGTCAGTGCAAGGTAAGCTTTTTTTTAAATCAGGGTTTGATAACTGCAAGCTTAAAGGATTTACGGACACAGCTTGTTCTGAGGGAAGATTTGATTATTTTTGGATGAGGTTTGAGCGCTTCTCCTATGATCTGTTTGAAGAGTCAATTACTGTAGGTAATTGGCTTTAATGCCATTTATGCTCTAATTTTTGAGTGGTCTGTTTTAACATGCACGTGTGATCATCCATCCACCCATCCATTATATGTAGCTGCTTATCCTGTGCAGGGTTGCAGGCAATTGGGAGCCTATCCCAGCTGACTATGGGCGAGAGGCAGGGTACACCCTGGACAAGTTGCCAGGTCATCACAGGGCTGACACACAGAGACAAACAACCATTCACACTCACACCTATGGTCAATTTAGAGCCACCAATTATATATATATATATATATATATATATATATATATATATATATATATATATATATATATATGTATCAGGGCTTTACATTAACACCCGCCCACCCGCAAAATGCGGTTAAAATTCAGCTTTGGTGGGTAATAACTTTAGTCTCACTAGCCACTTTGGCGGGTGGTTTATTCTGTGATATGACAATATATTTTAATTGTAGTTTTCTCTGAGGGCATCTGATATAATAAACACATTGCAATGTAATAGTAAGCGCCTACAACTCCCATGAGCACCTGCATAAACATTCTGACAACATGTTAGAATTGTTTAGAACGTTCGTTAACATCTCAGATAAAATCAGTGATATAGTAACCTGCGGTTAATGAACGAAGCAACAAATTTGCTCACGACTGACAAGCGCACTATGTGGCGGCAAATAGCTGGAGTTTCAAACCCTACTGCTCAGGGAAAAAGGGGCAAAGACGATCAGGGCCGGAGCAGCATTTTAAAATCACAGAGGTCTGTGATGCACAAAGCGCACGCCGAAAAATGTTCGACATATTTAAATGAGAGGGGTGAATTACACACCACACAAGAGATCTATTCCTGAAATTACTTTTAATGGTGTTTGAACTGAATATCATCAATTTTGAAAAAAATCATGTATGTGGCAAGAGTCAAAATAATTTAAGCTTGTTTAATGGTTTGATCTGGCCCAAGCAATGAGGACAAAAGATCCCCTAACCATGTAGCCTATGGAACTAATACCCCGTTTACATGTAGCCGGATATCTATGAAGACACATATTTATTTATGCGGTTGCACTTCTCATTTACACGTGAACAGAGGTTTCAGTCACTGAAAATGGATATCTTTGAAAACTCAGGGCAAAGTGGAGATTTCTGAAAACTCCGTTTTCATGCCTGCATGTAAATAGTGGAAAACAGAGTTTTAGGTTTTCCCACCATCACGATATGTGTCACAGAACAATATTTGCATCAGGTGCTCAATATTTTGGTTTGATGGTCTCATGGATGCAACACAGGTGGTCGTCCTTTTTACATATTTGCGAACACTTTTGGTTTGTTTGCATTTGCAAATAGGACTACAACTGCTTTATGAGGAGCAGAGGAGAAGGACTGCGAGGAGGGTTGGAGTTCTTCAGGCACTTTTCCTCCCACCAAGACAAAGGTTTGCTGCTTACCAATGTCACCGCCGCCGTCATGTCATTTGTATTTTCACGATTCTGATAGGCTAATATGGCTTTACACTTCTCCTTATACTGCCACCTATATGTTTGGCATGCTCATAATAGCACTGAGCCACGTATCTATGCGGATCTGTGTAAATCAAATCAAATCAAATCAAGTTTATTTGTATAGCGCTTTTAACAATAAACATTGTCGCAAAGCAGCTTTACAGAATTTGAACGACTTACTGGAAAACATGAGCTAATTTTATCCCTAATCTATCCCCAATGAGCAAGTCTGTGGCAATGGTGGCAAGGAAAAACTCCCTCAGATGACATGAGGAAGAAACCTCGAGAGGAACCAGACTCAAAAGGGAACCCATCCTCATTTGGGCAACAACAGACAGCCTGACTATAATATTAACAGTTTTAACAGGTATAACCCTCAACTGTCCTCATGGGGCCGTCCTTCACAGGAGCGGTGCGATAAAACTCCGACCAGACACAGGGCACCAGGATGGATCAAGCAGGTCAGAGGGGCAGAAGAGGCCAGCATCTCAATCCCAGGATCAACATGTAACTCAGAGGGACAGATTGGGGGGGGGGAGAGAGAGAAAGAAAACACGTTGTTAGGTATGCCCTAAAAATGACAAGTATTAAGTCTGTGTGGTAGGCTCGCAGAGACGAGAGTCTTTACATCAGGCATAACACACAACAATGGCATGTTAATATGGTAAAATATATCATGACCTGCTCTGGCTGGATGCTTGATTGGGTGATGGGAGCACACTCCTCAGCAATGATGAGATGCAGATGGGACCCTTAGGGCTGGCCAAGACAATTCAGTTACATTTCACCGGGTCTGGGACATGCAACAGAATGTCTGATGGCCGATTCCCTGCAGGCAGCCAGTCGAGGTCTCCAGCCTCTCCACCAAAAGATTTCCTGTTGACTCCATGTAACTCAGAGGGACAGATTTGGGGTGGGGGGTATGCCCAATGTCACCTGAATAAGTAGGAACAGTATACACATTGCACTGAGTACAGGCAGGGACTCCGGCAACTAACTATGACAGCATAACTAAAAGGAGAGAGCCAGAAGGTAACACAGGCATGAGGGAGCCCCGGGACATAAAGCAGCCAGCCACTACACTGTCAACAAACTCGAGTGAGCAAGCAAGTGGGGGACTGACAGCATCCATACATCCCAGTTTACCAAAACACTCTATGTCTGAGGACCCTCCAGATCTACTCCTTTACCTCATAAACACCATTAACAAAAGGCTTGACTAAACACATATGTTTTCAGCCTAGACTTAAATGCTGAGACTGTCTGATTCCCGAACATTACTTGGAAGGCTGTTCCATAACAGTGGGGCTTTGTAAGAAAAGGCTCTGCCCCCTGATGTAGCCTTCACTATACGATGTACCAGCAGATAGCCTGCACCTTTTGATCTAAGTAGGCGTGGTGGGTCATAGAGGAGCAGAAGTTCACTCAGGTACTGTGGTGTGAGACCATTTAGTGCTTTAAAGGTCAATAGTAGTATTTTATAATCAATACGAAATTTGATTGGGAGCCAATGCAGTGTGGATAAGACAGGCGGTAAATGCAGATATTTTGGAGAATGGTCTGGTGTAATCGTGAATATTTTTGAAAACAGAGAGGCGGGGTTATCCGTTTCTATACATACCCAGGTACGTGTAAACTAAGCATAAGATACATTAACAATCTGGCATCCATTACACCTACACAAAAAAAAAAAAAAAATTCTGGGAAAAAAAAATCAGTATACACCACCATGTTTAGGCAAAGTTATCCAAGGCAAACATAAGTTGAAACTTTCCACTCTATTGCTTTGGCTTATCGAATTATTTATTTTTAAAATCACTGCACTCATTTGAAACTGTAAATTTAACAGCTTCATGAAAGTGCGCTGATGATTACCATGAAAAACCCAAGTCGCGCGCTCATTCACTTTTGTGTTCTTGGTCTCAGAGCTGCGCACACGAAACAGACACAGAAGACAGAATCAACGTTTAACATCATTAACAATGCACTTTTTACAGAGACATTTTAATGTTATTCTTTATTTTTTTTATCCAGGTGAATATTTAGTGTCCAAATGTATTTTCAGCTCTTAAAAATGACTGAGGTCTGGACCTTGGTGGCCTCATAGCTGGCTACGGCCATGGAGATGAACAAGACGCTAATAGGAAGATAAGACAGTTCAATGACATTTTGTTGTTTTAACTTAAAAAAGTTAGTACCCGGGCTGCCTTAAAATTTTGAGTTCATTGAAATTCATATATTAAGTTAAATTGTTCACCTCATTGTGTTAACTTACTATATGAATTTCAATGAACTCAAAATTTTAAGGCAGCCCAGGTACTAACTTTAAGTTAAAACAACAAATCATTTTTTACAGTGTAGGAAGATAAGACAGTTCAATGACAAATGGAAGTTCGGGCGAGATCGGCTAGTTCATAGCAAAACTAAAAATACCACGTACTGTGAAGACTGTAGAAAGTCTGGCAAAGATGGGCACCAGTAATTTTAAACCTGAAACTATAAAGGATCACAAAAAGTCAAATGCACACATTGGTACTATAACACCAAAACAGGCGAAGACGGCTAGTTCACTACAGGACAGCATTGCTTTCAAGTCCCTGGCTGTCATGAAGTCAGCTGAGCTGGAGAGGATGGAGCTGATGTTTAGAAATGTTCATGTGATTGGAATGAAGTTGATCCCACCCCAGCTATCAGCTTATGGCATGCTGGAAGCCTCAGGTCACGAAGACCATTTTTCATGGACCATTCAGACTCATCTGATGATGAATTTAATGAGGACATTTAATGTCTCTCTCTACACATGTTCACACACACACACACATACACACACACACACTATTAATAGATAATACTTAATAATACTTGATAATACACATAATACTTGCATATCAAAACAACAAATGTTTTTCAATGATAAATATTTTGAATTGGACTTTTAATATTAGAATCAGTTCAGTTGTACTGAATGTTATTTTTCATATTATACGATATTTCATATTGTAAGGGGCTTGAATTTGAGTTCAATAAACAGAATACTCTGTTTATATTTTTGTCTGAATTGGTTGCATGTTTTCATATAGGGAGCGACCTTAACAGCACTGAATACTTGAGTGCTACTGTAGAGAAACAGTATATGCTGCCATTCATAGTTAAATCTAGATCTTCTGAACTTTAACATATCATGGTGAAGAAAAAACTGTGATTTCCTGGCAACAAAATTGTGGCTAGTGAAAAGGCTGAATGGCTAGTGACTAGGCAAAACCACTAGCCACAGTGGCTGGTGAGCAAAAAAGTTAATGTAAAGCCCTGATATATCATCTCATCCTCTGTAGCCTCTTTATCCTGTTCTACAGGGTCGCAGGCAAGCTGGAGCCTATCCCAGCTGACTATGGGCGAAAGGCAGGGTACACCCTGGACAAGTTGCCATGTCATCACAGGGCTGACACATAGACACAGACAACCATTCACACTCACGGTCAATTTAGAGTCACCAATTACCCTAACTTGCATGTCTTTGGACTGTGGGGGAACCAAGAGCACCTGGAGGAAACCCATGCGGACACAGGGAGAACATGCAAACTCCGCACAGAAAGGCCCTCGCTGGCCACGGGGCTCGAACCTGGACCTTCTTGCTGTGAGGCGACAGTGCTAACCACTACACCACTGTGCCACCCTATACACACACAAAGGTGGACAAAGTACCCAACTTCATTCCTTAAGTCAAAGTACAGCTCCCACTGATCAAACATTACTCCAATAAAAGTGAAACTTGGAGAGTCAAATTTTTACTTAAGTTAAAGTACTGAAGTATTTGCTTTTAAAAATACTTAAGTATTAAAAATACATTTTCTGTCAATGCATTGTTGTATTTTTGCCAGAACGCTGACAACACCTAATGCCTCTGAAGGAACCGACTGGATTTACTGACTAACTTGTAGAACCTGTAGAATATGCCTGGTAGAATGTTACAAAATGAAACACGACTAAACTGAAAAATACATTGTCATGTGACATCTGAATAATTAGGTATAAACCTGCGATAATAGCCAGCCAGCCCCAGGAACTGTCTCACCCCCTTTTTGGTCTTGGGCCTCAGGCAGGCTGCAATCGCATTAATTTGGGGATGCACCTGCCCATGACCCAAGTGGAACCCCAGATATCGTACTTCTAGCCACCTAATTACACACTTTTTCGGGTTAGCCGTGAGGCCTGCTCGCCTCAGCGACTTTAGAACGGCCCTCAGATATTCTAGGTGCCGGGGCCAATCATGGCTGTAGATTATTATATCATCAAGATATGCGGCCGCGTAGGCAGTGTGAGGGTGGAGAACCCTGTCTATGAGCCGCTGGAACGTAGCGGGCACCCCAAATAACCCAAAAGGGAGTGTGACAAATTGGTGTAATCCAAACTGTGTGCAAAAGGCTGTTTTCTCTCAGGATTGAGGAGTCAAGGGAATCTGCCAATATCCCTTTGTTCGATCCAGTGTCGAATAAAAGTGAGCAGCGCCTAACCGATCGAGCAACTAATCAATGCGAGGCATTGGGTTGGCATCAAATTTAGACACCGCGTTGACCTTTCTATAGTCCACACAGAACCGAACCAGGAACCAGGACCACTCTGCTGCTCCAGTCACTGTGGGACTCCTCGATTATGTCCATCTTGAGCATGGCCTTGAATTCATCTGGGCCCACTTTTTTTGTGTGTTTGGGTAGGCGGTAATGGCGCCTACACACCAGCACCCCCAGGGTGTCTCAATGTGGTGTTCTATGAGGTGGGTGTGGCCAGGTAGGGTCGAGAACGCGTTGGAAAATTCCTCCTGCAACTTGGCTACCTCCGTGAGTTGGGTCAGTGAGACATGGTCTCCACAGGGGACTGGAGTGTTTGGAGATGTTACCTTTTTAACCTCCAGGCCCAGCTCTGCCTTCTCTGGAACTACCGACTCCAACGCCATGGGGACCCCTCATTCCAGCATTTTAAAAGGCTGAGGTGGTAGATATGCAATATCACACCCCTGTCCACTCACCTCACCTCATTGTCAACGTCCCTGACTCACTGTGTGACCTCAAAGGGCCCTTGCCACTTGGGAATTAATTTAGAACTCCACATGGACAGTAATACGAGCACTTTGTCTCCCGGTGTGAACTCTCTAAGGCGAGTGTCGCGTCATACATCTGGCTTTGACGTTCTTGTGCCTGCCACAAATTCTCCTGGGTTAAGTGTGTGAGTGTGTGCAGGTCAAGAATGTACTGAATTTAATTCTTGCTAGGTGAAGGTCCCTCCTCCCAGTTTTCTCATAGCACATCCAAAATGCCACACGGCTTATGCCCATATAATAATTAGAATGGAAAAAAAACCCATGGAGGCTTGAGGGACCTCTCATACTGCAAATAACAGGGGCTCGAGCCACTTATCCCAATTACATGTGTCCTCACTTACAAATTTCTGAATTATATTCTTGAGTGTTTGGTTAAATCGCTCCACTAAGCCATCTGTTTGTGGGTGATAGACACTGGTGTGGATAGACTTAATCCCCAGTAACCCATACAGTTCTCGCAGTGTGTGTGACATAAACATAGTGCCTTGGTCTGTCAGGATTTCTTTTGGAATCCCGACCTGGGAGATAAAGTGGAAGAGTGCTTCCGCAATACTGTTTGCTGAGATATTGCGGAGAGGCACTGCTTCTGGATATCGCGTTACATAGTCGACCAGAACTAAAATAAAGTGATACCCCAGTGCTGACCGATCTAATGGCCTGATGAGATCCATCCCAATTCTTTCAAAAGGGGTCTCAATTAGAGGGAGAGGGCACAAAAGTGCTTTTGGAGTGGCCATGGGGTTTACTAATTGGTATTCACGGCATGCCGCACACCACCAATGGACATCTCCATGAATCCCTGCCTAGTAGAACCAGGCCATTATTTGGGCTATTGTTTTATCTTGCCCCAAGTGTCCGGCCATGGGATTAAAGTGAGCCGCATGGAATACGAGTTCCCTGCGGCTCTTTGGGATCAACAATTGAGTTACCTTTTCTCCAGTTTGAGTGTCCTGCGTCACTCGGTACAACCTATCCTTAAAGGGCTGATGACATGAACATGATTATGCAATTTCTTAAATAAACTATACAACATGGCAAACATGTTAGATTTCTGTTATAATTACGTGAAAAGAAGCTGTTGTTACGTGAATATCCAACTTTTAATTGCACAGCGCAAGAAAACTGGGTCCGTGGCTCGCGGCCATGTTGTGACGTCAGCGGGAGAACACGCTGCAGTTCACTCGCTGTTCTTCTCTGGTTCTACTCAATGGAAATGGCGCATGAAAACGCCGGTAAACTCTCTAGTGCTAGCTGTTCCTCTTCTGGGAGTCTAGAATTGTGTTGATCTCTTCCGAATAGAATCTATGATAGCCTACCCTCTTTACCCTTTGCCTCTCGTTGCTAGGCGGCAGTTACATGAAAGCCGCAAGCTTTCACAAGCAAATACATGACTGATATCACGCCGACTTTATGATTACATTTATGATTATCATGTAGAATCTATAGCTCTACGTACCTTTATCTTGTGTCGTTTCACAACACATGTTCTGACAGGAGGACTGTCTTTGGATCCGGCATAGCTACTAGTAGGCCCCCTCCGGAATACTGGCAGTGTTGCCAGATTGGGATTTTTCCTGCCCAGTTGGGCAGTTTCAAGTGCATTTTGGTGGGTTTTGAACATATTTTGGGCTGGAAAACTTCAGCAGTATCTGGCAACAGATACTGCTGACGTTTTCCAGCCCAAAATATGTTCAAAACCCAGCAAAATGCACTTGAAACCGCCCAACTGGGCGGGAAAAATCCCAATCTGGCAACACTGTGTAGGCACTGCTGATGGTAGCAGCACACGTTTGTGCTGAACTGAACACCCACGAGATTCTTTTAAGCTGGGAAGGGTGTCAAAACAATCCAAATCGAAGTGTTCAGAGCACAGGACGGATGTTGGTGAGGGCTCCCACTTGTCACAAGTGCGCCTGACTTGCTTCACCCACTTTGCATGCAGCTCGGGATCTCTGGGAAACTTGAATAAACTTACCCCATCCTTGTGGGTTTTGGAGCAAAAGCCGGCAACACAACACGAAGGCATAATAACTTATATATATATATATAAAAAAAAAATCTCCTTCTCACCCCGGCGGGGGGGTGGTATCCATGTCATCCTCAAGCTCGGGTCCTCTACCAGAGGCCTGGGAGTTTGAGGGTTCTGCGCAGTATCTTCGATGTTCCTAGGACTGCACTCTTCTGGACTGAGGCTTCAGATGTTGTTCCTGGGATTTGCTGGAGCCACTCTCCCAGTTTGGGGGTTACTTCCCCAAGTGCCCCCACTACCATGGGGACCACGCAACCCTTGACCTTCCACATCCGTTCCAGCTGCTCTTTCAACCCTTGATACTTCTCAAGTTTCTCATGTTCCTTCTTCCTGATGTTGGCATCAGCTGGGATCGCCACATCTATCACCACCACCCTCTTCTGCTCTTTGTCCACCACCACTATGTCCGGTTGGTTAGCCAGGATCTGTTTGTCAGTCTGGAAGCTGAAGTCCCACAGAACCTTGGCCCTGTTGTTCTCAGCCACCTTCTGTGGTATGGCCCATTGGGACTTGGGTACTTCTATTCCATACTGGTTGCAGATGTTCCTGTATACTATCCCAGCCACTTGGTTGTGCCTCTCCATGTACGCTGATCCAGCTAGCATCTTACACCCTGCTACTATGTGCTGGACTGTTTCAGGGGCTTCTTTGCACAGTCTGCATCTTGGGTCTGATCTACTCTGGTAGATCCTGGCCTCTATGGCTCTTGTGCTTATGGGCTGTTCTTGTGCTGCCATGATTAGTGCATCTGTGCTGTCTGTCAGTCCTGCATTATCCAGCCACTGGTAGGATTTCTTGATATCAGCCACTTCCTCTATCTGACGGTGGTACATGCCATGTAGGGGTTTGTCTCTCCAGGTTGTCTGTTCCTCCTCCTCCTCTGCACTCTCATCAGGGTTCTGCTGCCTGAGACATTCACTTAGCAGTTCATCCTTTGGGGCCATCTTTCTGATATATTCTCGGATTTTCGATGTTTCATCCTGGACCGTGGTCTTGATGCTCACTAGCCCTCGGCCTCCCTCTTTCCGCTTAGTGTATAGTCTCAGGGTGCTGGACTTGGGGTGGAACCCTCCATGCATGGTGAGGAGCTTTCTAGTCTTGATATCTGTGGCTTCTATCTCCTCCTTTGGCCAGTTTATGATACCAGAGGGGTATCTGATGACTGGTAGTGCATACATGTTGATGGCTCGGACCTTGTTTTTGCCATTCAGCTGACTTTTCAGGACCTGCCTTACTCTCTGGAGGTATTTGGCTGTGGTTGACTTCCTTGTGGCCTCTTCATGGTTTCCATTAGCCTGTGGGATGCCAAGGTACTTGTAGCTGTCTTGGATATCACCTATGTTGCCCTCTGGTAGGTCAATCCCCTCAGTCCGGATCATCTTGCCTCTCTTTGAGACCATCCGGCCACACTTGTCCAATCCGAATGACATCCCTATGTCATCGCTGTAGATCCGGGTGGTGTGGATCAGCGAGTCTATTTCTCGCTCGTTCCTGGCATACAGCTTGATGTCATCCATGTAGAGCAGGTGGCTGATTGTTGCCCCACTACGGAATCGGTACCCGTAGCCGCTCTTCGTGATGATCTGACTGAGGGGGTTCAGGCCTATGCAGAACAGCAGTGGTGATAGCGCATCTCCTTGGTATATGCCGCACTTGATGTTGACTTGGGCAATGGGTTTTGAGTTGGCCTCTAGGGTTGTCTTCCACATTTCCATTGAGTTCTGGATGAAGGTCCTTAGGTTCCTGTTGATCTTATACAGTTCCAGACATTCCAGTATCCATGTGTGTGGCATTGAGTCGTAGGCATTCTTGTAGTCAATCCAGGCAGTGCACAGGTTGGTCTGTCTCTTCTTACAGTCTCGGGCAACTGTTCTATCGACCAGTAGCTGGTGCTTGGCTCCTCTGGTGTTACTGCCAATTCCTTTCTGTGCCTCGCTCATGTATTGAGCCACATGCTTACTCATTTTTGCCGCAATGATGCCTGACAGGGCCTTCCATGTTGTGCAGAGACAGGTAATTGGCCGGTAGTTGGATGGGATGGGTCCCTTCTGGGGGTCCTTAATGATTAGGACTGTCCTGCCTTGGGTTAGCCATTCTGGGTGGTTCTCATCCCTCTGCAGCTGGTTCATCTGTGCTGCTCGGTGTTCATGGAGTGCAGTTAGCTTCTTCAGCCAGTACATATGGATCATATCGGGGCCTGGTGCTGTCCAGCTCTTCATCTTTGACACTCTTTCTTGGATGTCTGCCATTGAGATGGTTACTGGTTCTTGTTCTGGGAGGTTGCTGTGGTCAGCTCTTAGGTCCACTAAACATTGGGCATCATTGTTGTGTGATGCCTTTCTTTCCCATATGTCTTTCCAGTATTTTTCCACCTCAGCTCTTGGTGGGTCTGACCGGTTGTTGTTCCCCTGCCACTGAGAATACACCTTGGCTGGTTCAGTGGAGAACAGCTTGTTTATTCTCCTGGCCTCTCCCTCCTTGGTGTATCTCTTCAACCGGGTGGCCAGAGCTGTTAGTTGCTGTTTGGCAGTTTCGAGTGCCTCTGGTATGGAGAGTGAGTTATACTTCCTGGGTGCCCCTTTATTCACCATGTTCCCTTTCTGTAGTTCAGCTAGCTGGCTAACTTCTCTCTCTAACTTCTTTGCCTCTAATCATCTCTTCCCTGGTGGATACTGTTTGTTATGTCCCGAGCCCACCTTGTGTCCAAGCATCTCCATGATTACTGTTGCTGTACTGTGTATCAGCTTGTTTGTCTCAGTGATGGTTCTTATGGAGATTGTCTTCAGAGCAGCATTCACATCTACTAGTAGATCTTTTGAAGGTAATTGGCAACTCAGCTTTGGTATTCGTCGGGGGCTCCAGGTTTCCAGTTGGGTCACGATCTTCCTTCTCAGGTCAATAGCACTTGTGTTGAGGCTGTTAGCTGTTGGGGCCTGGTACCCAATCTCTGGTTGTGGGGATGATGATGACATCTCCCTGCTGACCTGTCTTCCTGGCTCCCCCTTGCTCTAGCATCGTTGTTGTATTTCATTAATCTCTAGTTGTGATAGTAGATTTCGATTACGGATGTTGGAACACTGGGCTAATAGCTGTTTCTTTGTTCGCCTTGATTGTGGGTTTCAAAGTATCCAATGGTCCCACATTCTCTGCATTTATCCCCTCTCTCTGGTATTGCTTGTATAGTAGCATTCTAGCAAATCTGTATTTTCTGTCCTCGTCCATCGATGTCTTGTTCCAGTAGCCCATTTCTCATCAGTTTGCCCTGGTTCCCTAGCAACTGACACAGACCTTGTTGACCTGGGCAACATCTGAGCCGGTATGACTCTATCAGTTATGTCTTCACTCATTCCTGAGGAAGGCTGATATATCATGAGGGGTCTTGCCTAAGGACCCTTACTGGATGATGTTTTGCATGTTCAGCATGCCACCTTGAGTAAAACTGATGCTGCCGCATGCCTCACATGGTGCAGAAGCCCGCCAGTTTGTGTGTTTGTGCATTCATGCATCAAAGCATCATTCACAAATTGAAGCAAAATTTGTTCGGAAATGGTGTTCCTAGCCCAATTTGTTTGTGCATTGGGATGTTCGTGACCGGAGGTTTGACTGTATATATATATATGAGGTCTGCAGAAGGGGTGGTGCATTTTTCCATGACAAAAGCTATCATTTATCATCAAGAAGAATGAGACTGTGCTGACTGGGGAAGATGAAGGCTGAATGATTCTTATGGTGAGGGAGTCATTGATATGTCAAGTCAAGGCAAGGCAAGGTTATTTATATAGCACATTTCATACACAGTGGCAGTTCAATGTGCTTTACAGAAGTAAAAGCAAAACAGTAAACAATAGAGAATGAAATTACATAAAATAAATGGGAAAAAATATAATAAGAATTAAACAATAGTAGAAATAAAATAATAAAATGAAGTAGAACTTCAAATAGGGGGAGAAAAAACAGCAGAATAAAATAGAATAAAAGTTAAGTAAAATTTGAAACATGCAGAGACTGTAAAAGTACAGATTATAAAACATGTAAAGAAGACAATATTAATTATTTAACAGAAAGCATCTGAGAACAGCTTGGTCTTTAACCTAGATTTGAAGCTGCCAACAGCAGGATCATTTTTAATGTCCTCTGGCAGTTGGTTCCATAGCTACACTGCATAGTAGCTCAAAGCTGCTTCACCATACTGTTAGGGTTTTGCTGGGATTCAAACCTGGGTCGCTGGTGTGATAATCCAACAAATCCCCACTAAGCCACCAGGGGAATAACTCAAGTACAGAGGCATGAGGCGGAAGTAGAAAAGTATCAAAAGGTTTATTTACAATATTTACAGTCCAAAAGAAATAATCCAAAATGCTCAGAAGATGAAGGGAAAAATAAAAAATATCCAAATGTCCAAAGTAAATACAAAAGCCAAAAAAACAGAAAAGAAAAGGCAAAAATACCAATGCTCAGAAGATCCAAAAAACAGTAAATACTAAGTCCAAAAGTCCACAAAGAAAAGCAAAGTGCAAAACCAAAAAGACAAAGGCAAGGAACACGGTACAAAGGTAACTGGAGCTAAACATAACAGCACAAAGTCTCCATGACAAGAGGACTGAACTCAGGGGTATAAATACACAAACTAAAATAGGACACAGGTGACACTAATGAGGACTAGGCGGGGCACAAGACACATGGAAAACAACAAACATAAAACACAGAAACAGTGGCGGCCTCTAGAGGCCAAAACAAACATGACAAGAAAAGGAAATAACAGCGGCCTCTAGAGGCCAAAACTGTCCCAGTCCTAACAGGACCCCCCCCCCCCCCCCCCCAGGAGCGTCTCCTGACGTTCCCAGGGCAATCCGGATGGGCCGAATGGAAGTCCCGACACAGTTCTTTATCTAAGACGTCCCGAGCGGGAACCCAGCAGCGTTCCTCAGGACCATAGCCCTCCCAGTCCACTAGATATTGAAGCCCACCGCGGACCCTGCGGGAGTCAAGCAGGCGATGCACAGTGAACACAGTCTGACCCTGGAAGATGCGGGGGGGTGGGGGGTTTCTAGGGGCAGGGGCATACGTGGACGTCAGTACGGGCCACCACAGGGAAACATGGAATGTGGGGTTGATCCTCAGAGTCCGGGGCAACTGGAACCGGTAGGCGACAGGGTTCACCCTGTGCACCACCTTGAAGGGGCCAGTGTAGCGAGGAGCAAGCTTGCGGTTCTCCACCCGCAGCAGAAGGTCCTTAGTGGACAGCCAAACCCGCTGCCCAGGGCGGAAAGCTTGGGCAGGTCTTCTATGGCGGTTGGCCTGAGTCTGGTTGGTTCTGGAGGTCTGGATGAGGGTCTTCCTGACCTTGCTCCAGGTCTTGCGACACCGTCTCACATATTGGTTGACCGAGGGCACCCCTGCGTCCTCCTCCTGGTCCGGGAACAGAGGTGGCTGGAACCCAAATTGGCACTGGAATGGTGACAGCTTGGTGGCCGATGACTGCAGGGTGTTGTGGGCGTACTCTGCCCATGGCAGCCAGGTGCTCCACGATGTTGTGTTATCCATAGCCAGGCCTCGCAGGGTGGTTTCCAGGTCCTGGTTGAGCCTCTCCGTCTGGCCATTGGACTGTGGGTGAAACCCAGAGGAGAGGCTGGCAGTGGCTCCGATGACCTTGCAGAACCCATGCCACACTCGGGAGGAGAACTGGGGCCCTCGGTCTGAGACGATGTCCTGTGGGAGACCAAAGACTCAGAAGACATGATTAAAAATAAGTTTGGCTGTTTCAAGAGCAGAAGGGAGTTTGCACAGTGGTATGAAGCGGCAGGCCTTCGAGAATCTGTCGACTATAACCAAAATGACAGTGTTACCTTGAGACTCAGGGAGACCCGTGATGAAGTCGACTGCCACGTGGGACCAGGGATGCCGGGGAATGGTCAGAGGATGCAGGAGACCCTGGGGACACTGTCACGGGTTCTTGGTTCTGGTGCAGACCTCACAGGACAGGACGAATGACCTTACTTCTTTCTCCATGTTAGGCCACCAGAAGCGTCGTTTCAGGAAGTCCAGGGTCCTCCGAGCTCCTGGGTGGGCGGTGAGAGGGGAAGAGTGACCCCACTGGAGAACCTTGGCCCGGGCTTGATGTGGGACGTACAATAGGCCCGGTGGCCCCGTCTCAGGACCGGGGTCCTGGCGTTGGGCTCGTCGCTCAGCCTCCTCAATACCCCAGCAGACAGGGGCCACAATCCGGGACACAGGGATAATAGGCCCGACTTCACTCTCCCTGTTAGTGGCAGAGAACAGCCTGGACAGTGCGTTAGGTTTGGTGTTCTTGGAGCCGGGGCGGTACGAGAGGGTGAAGTCAAACTGACTGAAAAACAGGGCCCATCTAGCCTGTCGTGAGTTCAGTCTCTTGGCTTGCTGGAGGTACTCCAGGTTCTTGTGGTCAGTCCAAACCAGGAATGGTTGTTGCGCTCCCTCCAGCCAGTGCCTCCACTCCTCAAGGGCCAGTTTGACCGCTAGCAGTTCTCAATCCCCCACATCATACCGGGACTCCGCAGGACTCAGGCGGTGGGAGAAGTAAGCGCAGGGGTGCAGCTTTCCTTCTGAATGTTGAGAGAGCACCGCGCCGACACCACTGTCCGAGGCGTCCACCTCCATGATGAATGGTTGGGAGGTGTCCGGGAGGACCAGAATGGGTGCCGTGCAGAAGCGGTCCTTGAGGTCTTTGAATGCCTTTTCCACCTGAGGAGACCAGACCTAAGATCCACCTGTTCCTTTGGTGAGGTCCGACATGGGTGCTGCTACAGAACTAAAGTTCCTGATAAACTTGCGGTAGAAGTTAGCAAATCCTAAGAACTGCTGAACCTCTTTGATGGACTTGGGAGTGGGCCAGTCCTGGATGGCCAGGGTCTTGGCTGGGTCCATTTGGAGTTGGTCTGTCCATACGATAAAACCCAGAAAGGAGACCTCGGGTACATGAAATTCGCATTTCTGGGCCTTGGCGAACAGATTGTTCTGTAGCAGCCTCTGGAGAACCTGGCAGACATGGTGGTGGTGCTCCTGCATGGTCTTGGAAAAGATAAGGATGTCATCAAGGTAGACAAAATGTACAGGTTAATCATGTCCCTCAAGACGTCGTTGATAAGGGCCTGAAAAACAGCTGGTGCGTTGGTGAGTCCAAAGGGCATCACTTAGGTATTTGTAGTGCCCAGACGGGGTGTTAAAGGCAGTCTTCCACTCGTCTCCCTGTCAGATACGGATGAGGTGGTATGCGTTCCGTAGGTCCAACTTGGTGAAGACGGTGGCGCCTTGGAGCAGGTCGAATGCTGTGAACATCAGTGGAAGGGGATATCGGTTGAGCACAGTGAACTTGTTCAGGCCCCTGTAGTCAATACATGGTTGGAGCCCCCTATCCTTCTTGCCGACAAAGAAGAAGCCGGCACCAGCAGGTGAGGTGGAGGGTCGAATGAACCCTGAGACCAGGGCATCTTTGAGGTATTCCTCCATGGCCTTGCATTCTGGCTGAGAGAGGGAAAACAGTCTGCCTTGAGGAGGGGTAGTCCCAGGGAGCAAGTCGATGGCACAGTCGTAGGCCTGGTGCTGAGGAAGAACGGCGGCCCTGCTCTTGCTGAAGATCTCCTTGTGATCCCAGTACTCTGTGGGAACTTGAGATAACTCGGTGAGATCAGGAGGCTCGGCAGGAGACACAGGAGAGCTAGAGAGCAGACAAGAGGCATGGCATGCAGGGCCCTATTCCACAACCTGGCTTGTTACCCAGTCTATGCGAGGGTTGTGGCGAGTAAGCCAAGGAAGACCTAGAATAACTGGGAACTCAGGTGAAGGAATCAGGTGCAGGAATATTTCTTCCTTGTGACCTTGAGACTGGAGGAAGACTGGAGAAGTTACATGGGTGACTCTTCCGTCACCTAAGGCTTGGCCATCCAGGGCAGACACAGACAGTGGGACTTCAAGAGGTGCAGTCGGGACATTGATACTTTGGGTGAAGTGAATATCCATAAAGTTCCCAGCCGCCCCTGAGCCTAACAAAGCTTGACAAGAGTGGACAGACTCACCCCAGGAGATGGAGACCAGGATGTAGATTCCTTGGCCAGGGAGTCCGGGAGAGAGGGTAGGCCCCGTCACAACCCTCCCTCGGCTGGACGGGGCGGTCCTTTTCCTGAGAGTTCGGGACATGATGCTCGGAAGTGACCAGGCTTGCTACAGTAGATGCAGCACTTGTCCCTCCTTCTGCGCTCCCTCTCAGATGTGTAGAGCCATGTACGACCCACTTGCATGGGTTCTGGACAGTCACTGGAGGAGGTAGACGGGCTCCAGGTAGAGGCAGGGAGGCTGGGGAGGCTCAGGACTTGGCGGCGTTCTCTCATCCTGTTGTCCAGATGAGTAGAATGTGAGATGAGAGTTTCGAGGTCACTTGGGCATCCAATAGAGGCCAGGCCATCCTTGATGGGGTCAGACAGACCATGGCGGAAGGCTGACACCAGGGCAGTCTCGTTCCATCTACTTACTGCTGCGAGCGTCCGGAACGAGATGGCGTAATCTGCGACGCTTCCTCCTTGCCGGATGGATATGAGCTTTCTGGCTGCGTCTTTACTGATGTCTGCTTGATCGGTGACCCAAAGCATCTATTCAGTACACAGTTCAAAATCAGAGCACTCAGGTCCCCATTTCTGCCAGATAGCTGTTGCCCAAGCTCGTGCCTTACCAGCTAACAAGGTTATCACAAAGGCGATCTTGCGGCGATCCGTAGTGTAGGTGGTAGGCTGTAGCTCAAAGGTGAGTTGGCACTGGGTAAGGAACTCCCGGCACTCACCGTGCTTGCTGTCATACCTCTGTGGTGCAGGAAGGCTGCGTTCGCGAGGTGAAGGAGACAGTGTGGTGGGAGGCACTTTAGCAGGAACTGGAGCTGGATCAGGAGGTGCAGGCAGAGGTGTCAGCTGTGCCAGGGTTTTCCCAATTTGCTGAAGCAGTACCTCGTGGCGAGCAAGGGCCTCACGTTGGCTTGTGAGCGTTCATCCATGAGTGTCCATGGTCGCTCCGAAGCGTGTCAAAGCTGCCATAATTCCCTGAAGGTTGGCCGGGTAGACAGTTGAAGCAGCCTCTGCTGAGTCAGTCATGATGGAGTCTTTCTGTTAGGGTTTTGCTGGGATTCGAACCTGGGTCGCTGGTGTGATAATCCAGCAAACCCCCACTAAGCCACCAGGGGAATAACTCAAGTGCAGAGGCATGAGGCGGAAGTAGAAAAGTATCAAAAGGTTTATTTACAATATTTACAGTCCAAAAGAAATAATCCAAAATGCTCAGAAGATGAAGGGAAAAATAAAAAATATCCAAAAGTCCAAAGTAAATACAAAAGCCAAAAAAACAGAAAAGAAAAGGCAAAAATACCAACGCTCAGAAGATCCAAAAAACAGTAAATACTAAGTCCAAAAGTCCACAAAGAAAAGCAAAGTGCAAAACCAAAAAGACAAAGGCAAGGAACACGGTACAAAGGTAACTGGAGCTAAACATAACAGCACAAAGATTCCGTGACAAGAGGACTGAACTCAGGGGTATAAATACACAAACTAATATAGGACACAGGTGACACTAATGATGACTAGGTGGGGCACAAGACACATGGAAAACAACAAACATAAAACACAGAAACAGTGGCGGCCTCTAGAGGCCAAACCAAACATGACAAGAAAAGGAAATAACAGTGGCCTCTAGAGGCCAAAACTGTCCCAGTCCTAACACATACTTTGTTTTAACAACAGCTTTTAATAGTAAATTTTTCTGTTGCGATCTGGTAGATCTGATTGGGTTAGGCTGCTGCAACATGTCAGAGAGGTAATTGGGCCCTGTACCATTTAGAGATTTGTACACCAGCAGCAATGCTTTAAAGTCAATTCTGTAGCTTTCTGGAAGCCAGTGAAGGGACCTTAGAATTGGAGTAATGTGCTCTGTTCTTTTTGTTCATGTGAGAACCCTAGCCGCTGCATTTTGAACCAGCTGAAGTCGTTTGATGGTCTTTTTTGGCAGGCCTGTGAAAAGGCCATTGCAGTAATCAACCCTACTAGAGATGAAGGCATGTATCAGTTTTTCCAGATCATTTTTTGACATAAGTCCTCTTAGTTTGGAAATGTTTTTTAGGTGATAAAATGCTGATGTAGTGATTGCTTTCATGTGACTGTCA
Organism: Neoarius graeffei; assembly: GCF_027579695.1. Taxonomy (NCBI): domain Eukaryota; kingdom Metazoa; phylum Chordata; class Actinopteri; order Siluriformes; family Ariidae; genus Neoarius; species Neoarius graeffei. The sequence goes on along the minus strand of NC_083584.1, from coordinate 1,211,958 downwards.
AAGATTAGCTCACTGTCAATGAAAACACCAAGATTTTTAACCATTTCATAGTTTTAATCCCTTTTGTGTCAAGAATAGTGGTAATCCTGAGTCTTTCATCTTTTTTTCCAAATAGAATTACTTCTGTTTTATCTGAGTTCAGCTGAAGAAAATTTTGTGACATCCAGCTGTTGATTTGATCGATACACTGGTAGAGACATTCAAGGGGGGCATAATCATTAGGTGATAAAGCAAAATAAATTTGGGTGTCATCTGCATAACAGTGATACAAAATTGAATTGTTATTGATAATTTGCCCAAGTGGGAGCATATAAAGGTTGAAAAGTAATGGTCCAAGAATCGACCCCTGGGGGACACCACAGGTCAAGGACATTGATGTTGAGGAACAATTTCCCATGGTAACAAAGAAGCTTCTATCTTTTAAGTATGAATTTAACCAATTGATAACTTTACCAGTCAATCCAACCCAGTGTTCAAATCAATATAGCAGTATGTTGTGATCAACAGTATCAAAAGCTGCACTGAGGTCCAGTAATACCAGGACCGATGTTTTGCCTGCATCAGTATTAAGACGTATGTCATTTATAACTTTAATCAGCGCTGTTTCAGTGCTATGATTGGCACGAAATCCTGACTGAAAATTATCAAAACGGCTGTTTGATATCAAGAAGGCAGTTAATTGATTGAAGACAATTTTTTCAAGGATTTTCCCGATGAATGGTAGATTTGATATTGGCCTGTAGTCATTTAATACTGAAGGATCCAGATTATTTTTTTAAGTAGGGGCTTTACAACGGCTTTTTTCAGGGACACAGGAACAACGCCAGTCTCTAGGGATGTATTTATAATTTGAAGCACATCTGTAATTATAAGATGAAGAACAGACTTAAAAAAGTTGGTGGGCAGAATGTCCAATTCAGATGTTGAGGAACTGAGATTTTGTACAGTTTTTTCAAGAGTCTCATAATCAATTAAACAAAATTCTGACATTGTGTTGAAGTTATCTATCTGTGTCATTGGTGATTGCAGTTTTTCAATTTTTTTGCAACTGAGATATATTATGAGCAATATTCTGCCGTATTTTATCAATTTTACCTTTGAAGAAGGATGCAAACTCATTGCATTTATTAACTGAGAGAAGTTCAGGTGCTAATTGTGGTGGGGGATTAGTTAGCTTCTCTACTGTTGAAAATAGCACACGGGCATTGTTCATATTCCTGTTTATGATGTTGGAGAAGAAAGACTGTCTTGCTTTATGAATTTCATAATTATAATTACAAAGCATCTCTTTATGGATTTGATAATGGATGTGAAGTTTAGATTTGCGCCATTTTCTTTCAGTCTTTCTACATTCTCTCTTTAGCAGTTTAACAGCCAGGTACTGCTTCCATGGTGCTTTCTGCTTATCATTGACTCTTTTGATTTTGAATGGAGCAATATCATCCATAATTTGGGTTATATTTAAATTAAAAATTTCCAGTAAAACATCTACAGAGTCTGACATTTTGGTTGAGTTCTGAGAGAGAGCTTGCTCAAAGAGAGCACGTGTTGTCTTTTATGACTCTCCTACCTATAGTCGTTGAGCTATTCTGAATGTGAGGAGACATAGAAACTTCAGAGAAAACACAAAAATAATCAGATAAGGCCAAGTCAACAACAATAGTAGAAACAGTAAGACCCTTTGTGATGACGAGGTCAAGGGTATGACCACGAGAGTGGGTCGGCCCCTGTACATGTTGTACTAGGTTGAAGTTGTCAATAAGTGCAAGTAGTTCTTTGGCATAAGTGTTTTCAGTATTATCTACATGCAAGTTAAAATCCCCAGATATAATAAGACAATCAAACTCTAAGCAAATGACTGACAACAGTTCACCAAACTCTTCAAGAAAGACTTTGGCTGAATGTCTCGGAGGCCTATAAATAGTTAATAATAATATGTTAGGAGAGCATGTAACAAGTGCAAATAAGTGTTCAAAGGACGTAAAATCACCAAGTGAGGATTGTTTACATTGAAAAGAGACTTTGAATATATTTGCGATCCCTCCACCTTTCCCTTGTCGGGTAACATTCAAAAAATTAAAATTTGGGGGAGCTGCTTCAATAAGGGTGGTAGCACTATTTGCTTGATCCAGCCAAGTTTCAGTTAGAAGCAAAAAATCAAGATTGTGTTTGCAGATAAGATCATTAATTAAAAATGACTTGTTTAAAAGTGATCTAACGTTCAGAAGAGCTAGCTTTACAGAAAGTCTAGAAGTAATATCTGCTTGTGCACTCTGATATTGTTTTAAAACAGGAAGGAGATTAGACTGGTTTACCCCCTGGGTTAAATGTGCTTTATGTTTTCTATTTCTTATCAACACAGGAATAGAGAATGGCATAGGCATATTGGGTCCCAGCTGGTTTTCAAAACTACACCCATTTGCATGGACCCAGAGTACATCAAACAAGAGTTTCTAAATGTTCCATTTGGTTTGAGGGTGAAAGGATTGGAGATGACATGTATCTTTTAGATGGTGAAAAAGATTTGTAGCCAGCTGAAAGTCCTGGGTGAACACAGTTTTGATGGACTGGGTACACTGCTTGTCGCAACAGATTTGGGCTGGAAAAAGAGAGTGTAGCCATTTGGAGCAATCTCTGCATACTATTTGGGAAATCCATGCGTGTGGAAGATGGAGATGGCGCAGTGAAGTCAGAAGAGCGAGAAATTGGTGAGTTCTTTGTATGGCAGTTTGTCTCTGATTTTTGGCAGTCTGTCATTGAATCTTGGCAGTCTGGCAGATCAGATGTCTGTGTGTCCTTGATGACGACTTGCAAAGATGATTGTTTTGGCTTTGCAGAGGTATTGTTTTTTGTAACTATGTCAGTCTGCGACATCTTATCAACTGTTTTCCTCAATGCTGGCTGAGAAAAGATTGCAAGTCTGTAATGGTCTACTAAGACCTTGGCTCCAATCCAGCTGAGTTCAGTGCTATTTGGCTTGAATAATTCTCTGCGATTCCAGAAAAAGTTAAAATTGTCTATGAAGTTCATACCAAATGAAAAACAAGTTTTTCCAAGCCAGGTGTTAAGACTGAAGAGTCGAGAAAATGCAAAACTTCCTCTTGCTGGGAGTGGGCCACTAATAAAAGATTGTATTCCAGTCTTATATGCCGCTTTTCCACTACAAACGCGGCTGAGCCGTGCCGTGCCGAGTCGAGCTGAGTCGAGCTGAGCGGGGCTGTTGGAGTTGCATTTCGACTACAACCGCGCTGAACCGTGCTGGCTGGAAGTGGGTGGACACATTGGGTGGAGTTAGTGAAAGTGGGTGGACGTCACGTGATGTCGTTAAGCAGCGCAAACAGTGACATCAGTGACAGTGGCGGAACAAGTCAGAGCCGGGCCGGGGGCGGGGCAAATGACCGGGCCCTTTATTAAAGCTTATCATAACATCATTTTAGGCTACAAAATGTCTGCAACTGCGGTGTTTACCAATTTCAACACTACCGGGTGCAACTATATGTTATTTAGTACATCAAGTCCTTCAAACGAACATGTAACTCAGAAACAAAAAACATTACGATACTGTACATGGCTCATAATAAAACATCAATAGCCTATACTGCGCACATTATTTGAAGGGCATACGAATGAGCGCTCAGAGTGGTGGCAGGAAGAGTCAGAAATAAAAGGAGGGCGGTGCAAACCTCACTGAATGCACTGTGTTTACCAATTTCAACACTACGGGGTGCAACTATGTTATTTTGTACATTAAGTCCTTCAAACGAACATGTAACTCAGAAACAAAAAAACATTCGGCGACATACTGTACATGGCTCATAATAAAACATCAATAGCCTACTGCGCGCATTATTTGAAGGGCATACGGCGAGCCTTGCGCTCCGCGAACTCGTCCACGATGCTCTGTATGTCACTGATTCAGTGAGCTTTTAAGCGGTAGTCTCACGACCCGGATAGTAAACAATAAACATCGAGGACATGGAGTCGTTAGTGTTGCTGGTCTTGGTGCTGTGGCTTGTTGTCACCGACAACGCGGACAGATACTGGCAAGAGCGTATAGATGAGGCGAGGCGCATAAGGCTTCAGAAATTCTCGTAATTCATAATTCTTCTTCTTCCGGGTTTGCGGTGTTTACAGATCCCAGCGCGCTCGCGGGGCGTGTGTGGGCATGTGAGGACACGCCTCCTCACCAATCAGTGCACAGGGGAGTGTCTGCTCACGCCCCCAACCTCAGTCGGCACGGTTTGGCTCGCTTCAGCCCCACTCCAAAACGGTGCGAGTTTTGGGGGCTAAGCAGGGCTGAAACGAGCTGAGTCGTGCTGGTTTTTGGTAGTCGAAACGCGAGCCGTGTCGGGCTGAAGTGAGCTGAAGCGAGCTGAAGCGAGCTGAAAAAGGGTAGTGGAAAAGGGCCAATAGAGATCAGAAAAAAGTTTTCTGAAATCATCTTATACAAACAGCTGTTCTCTGAAAACATCATTTGCTCCCACATGCACAACAATACATTTAATAGTTTTATGCTCAGACATGAGTTTCAAAATGCTGTCTTTGGTGTCAGAGATGGATGCATTTGGAAGGCAGCAAATAATCATCCCATGACCTTTTAAATGTTTTACAGTGGAATCACCAAGAACAAGGGTTGTGGGATCAGGTGGTGTTATGAGCTGCTTTTTGCCTCTTCCCACAGCTCTTCGATCTTGGTGCGATGTCTTTTTACGATGTGTTTGTCTGCTTGAAAAATCCTCTTCCACATCCCTGAGGCATTCAAATTTGTTCTGAAGCCTTATGGGCTGTGAATTTTCCATAGGATTGTAAATCCTATTGTAATTTGTAGAACGAGCTGGTGTTGAGGTAATTACTCTTCTGTTTTTATTTTTGGGCTTAGCACCCATCATTTGCCAGTTTTCTGTACTCACATTTTGCCCAGCTTGATCGATGAATTCATACACTCGATCTGCAATGCCATCCGTCTGTCAGAGTGCAATCTCTGCATTCTCAGCCACTGTTTCTGTACTCCTTTCCTGAGATATCGCTTTTAATTCGTCCGTCTTTGGCAGAGCATCAATCTTTGATTCCAGGATAGAAATCCTCTGTTCTAGTTCCATGCATTTTCTGCAGGATATTTTGCCCCCTGGCATTTTGTTTTAAAAACTAACTTACCTTATTAAGATGAAAAATAAAATGAAAAAATAGTGGAAATTAAATTAAAATTAAATTAAAAGCTGATAAAGATGAAAAATAAAATGAAAAAATAGTGGAAATTAAATGAGAAAGTAAAGTATAGAAATAAAGATCAAGAAAGCAGGAGCAAAGCAAAGAAGCGTCCTACTCGCTTGAGTAGGAGGAGCAAAGTCAAGTCAAGTTTATTTGTATAGCGCTTTTAACAATAAACATTGTCACAAAGCAGCTTTACAGAATTTGAACGACTTAAAACATGAGCCAATTTTATCCTAGTCTATCCCAATGAGCAAGCCTGTGGACATAAGCCTGGGACATAAAGCAGCCAGTCACTACACTGTCAACAAACTCGAGTGAGCAAGCGAGTGGGGACTGACAGCATCCAAACATCCCCGTTTACCAAAACATTCTATGTCTGAGGACCCTCCAGATCTACACCTTTACCTCATAAACACCATTAACAAAAGGCTTGATTAAACAGATAGGTTTTCAGCCTAGACTTAAACACTGAGACTGTGTCTGATTCCCGAACACTACTTGGAAGGCTGTTCCATAACTGTGGGGCTTTGTAAGAAAAGGCTCTACCCCCTGATGTAGCCTTCACTATACGAGGTACCAGCAGATAGCCTGCACCTTTTGATCTAAGTAGGCGTGGCGGTTCATAAACGACCAGAAGTTCACTCAGGTACTGTGGTGCGAGACCATTCAGTGCTTTAAAGGTCAATAGTAGTATTTGATAATCAATACGAAATTTGATTGGGAGCCAATGCAGTGTGGATAAGACAGGGGTGATGTGGTCATATTTTCTAGTTCTAGTAAAGACTCTTGCTGCTGCATTTTGAACTAACTGGAGCTTGTTTATGCGCTTATTGGAACATCCAGACAGTAAGGCATTACAATAATCCAACCTGGAGGTAACAAAAGCATGAACTAGTTTTTCTGCGTCATGTAGTGACATTAAATTTCTTATCTTAGCAATATTTCTGAGATGAAAGAAAGCTATTGTTGTAGAAAGAACCTGATGTGGGTGGAGCACAGAAGCATGGCAGGTGCACTGTAAACAATTGCTTTAAGTATAGCACCATACTATTTTACAGTAAGATACTGTGTGATTGATGATCTGGTGACTTGTCCAGGGTGAACCCCGCCTTTCTCCCATAGTCAGCTGGGATAGGCTCCAGCTTGCCTGCGACCCTGTAGAACAGGATAAAGCGGCTAGAGATAATGAGATGAGATGAGATGAGATGAGATGAGATACTGTGTGATGCTTAAACAGTAAATAACTGTCGGTGGCTATGTTTATACAGTACAGTGTACTGCTACTGTAATGCACAAAGGTTTCTGGGAATTTTTTGGTGCTAAGCATGAAGCGAGCCAACAGATGCTGATGCAACCCACTCACCCACTGCCGTGAATCTGGTAAGGAAGCAGGAAGCAAGCTCTTTTGCAAGTTGCCTCTAAATATAATAAGCTTTACTGGATGTTGAACTCATACTGACTTGTTTTTATGACTGGTATTTTTCAACGTGTGCATAAGTCGGCAACATCTGTATCAATTCTACAAGTATACAGACACAATCTAACATTGGTTTTTAGTCCTAAACATTAGCCTCAGGGCGGCACGGTGGTGTAGTTGTTAGCACTGTCGCCTCACAGCAAGAAGGTCCGGGTTTGAGGCCCATGGCCGGCGAGGGCCTTTCTGTGTGGAGTTTGCAGGTTGTCCGCGTGGGTTTCCTCTGGGTGCTCCGGTTTCCCCCACAGTCCAAAGACATGCAGGTTAGGTTAACTGGTGACTCTAAATTGACCATAGGTGTGAGTGTGAATGGTTGTCTGTGTCTACACTGTTAAAAGTTTACTGTAAAATGTACAGTAACATCTTGCAGTAGTGTAAGCAAGCAAGCAAGCAAGCCCTCGGCGTCGACCTCCCCTTCTCACTCTCCTTTTATCGGGCACAGTCACTGGAGGAGACACACAAACACATGTTAATTGACAACAGGTGTAGTGACATGACCACTCACCTTTCCTGACTCCACCCTTGATTCACAGACTGACAGTCGGCCACGACCCTGCTGCCACATACCCCCACTGCCCGACTCAGGCCGGGGAGCCATCCGGCCTGAAGCTGACTCCCCCCCCCCTCGTTTGAAGGGACAGGAAGTCCACCACTGCCATCTGTGCCCCTGGCCTATGGACTACCTCAAATTTAAATGGCTGGAGTGCAAGATAACAACAGGTGATCCATGCATTGGCATCCTTCATGCAGTGGAGCCACTGGAGGGGTGTGTGGTCTGAACAGAGGGTGAAAGGGTGTCCCAGCAGGTAGTACCGGAGGGCGAGGACCGCACACTTGATGGCTAGGCACTCTTTTTCAGTCGTGCTGTACCTGCCTTCGCGCATCGACAGCTTCCGTGTAATGTACAGCATGGGACGATCCTCCCCCTCCACCTTCTGGGACAGAATGGCCCCCAGCGCTCTGTCCAATGCATCTGTCTGTAAAACAAAAGGGAGAGAAAAGTCAGGGGAGTGTAACAGTGGCCTCACACACAGTGCAGCCTTTACCGTAGAGAAATCCTGTTGGCATTGCTCCGTCCACTGGACCGGATCTGGTGCTCCCTTTTGAGTGAGATCTGTCAGCGGGCTGGTGACGTCTGAATAATTAGGTATGAACCTACAATAGTAGCCAGCGAGCCCCAGGAACTGTCTCACCCCCTTTTTGGTCTTGGGCCTCAGGAAGGCCACAATCGCTACCGTCTTATTAATTTGGGGACGCACCTGCCCATGGCCTAAGTGGAAACCCAGATAACGTACTTCCATCTGCCCAATCGCACTTTTCTTTTGGTTGGCTGTGAGACCTGCCCACCTCAGCAACTTTAGGATGGCCCTAAGGTGTTCAAGGTGCCACGGCCAGTCATTGCGGTAGATGATAATATCATCGAGATACATGGCTGCGTAGGTGGCGTGGGGGTGGAGGACTCTGTCCTGGGAGGACCCAGACTCAAAAGGGAACTCCTCATTTGTGTGAGAAAAGATAGCATGATTAGAAATAACTTGTTCTTTAACTGTGTCCTATATAGTTACAAAGTATAACTATGTAACCAGGAAATTCATTATAGTCTGAACATGAAGTCTATTTTGTTGAAGATGTTAACTGTTCATTGATGCAGATGTGAGTGCAAAACCATTCATGATAACTGCAGTCCTAAAGTTATCATGGCAGTTGTAGTCCTCAGCCATCATAGCAAAAGTAATTGTCCAGAAACATCTTCTAAGTGTGTCTTGCGACTGGCCATATGGGACCATCCTCCACAGGAGTGATGTGATGAGACTCCAGCCAGATGTAGGGCATCTGGATGTATCAAGCAGCATCTGCCGCTGTATACAGAAATGCAACATGAAACTGTATTACGCAAGGAGAAAGCCATTAATCAATTCTTTGCAGAAATACTGCTGATTTCTCTGGTCCTGAACTCCTCTCAGATGGACTAAATGACAGTGGAAACATTTGTTGAGGTCAGATGAGTCCACATTTCAGCTTGTTTTCAGGAAAACTGGACAGTGAACTCTCAGTACCAAAGGTGAACACGGTCATCCAGTTTGTTGTCAGAGAAAGGTGCAAAAGCGAGTACCTGTGATTTTATGGGGGGCATCATGCCCACGGCATGGGTGAGTTACATGTGTGTGAAATTACAATTGATAAATTGGGGCACATATTGGGATTGTAGTGAGACCTGTTCATCAAGGTGACATCTCTTCCTGGGCAGTCCATGCTTATTTGAGCAGGACAATGCCAGGCCTCGTTCTGCACGGGTTATAACAGCATGGCTTCATAGACACAAAGTGCATGTGCTTGACTGGCCTGCTGCCAGTCCAGAACTGTCTCCTATTGAGAATGTATGCTGCATCATGAAGAGGAGAGACAGACAGCTAAGATCATGGACTGCTGAGCAGCTGATGTCTTGGATGAAGCAAGAATGGACAAAAATTCCAATTGCAAAACTGAAACAATTAGTATCCTCAGTTCTCCTATGAATGAAGTGTTAAACTCAAGGTGATGGAATACAATGATAATAATGCCTCTGTCGCAGTTTTTTATTTTTGAGTGTGTTGCAAGCATCGAATTCTAACTTCACTTAAATTTATAAAATACAATTAAGTTGGTCAGTAAACTGTTGAAAATGTTTTCTTTGTACTTTTGTCAGTTAAAGGAAGGTTCATGAGCATAACAAATCAGATTTTTCTTTTGTTTTTTTCTTTTATTTCCAAAAAAATAAAAGAAAATAAAAGTTTTTTTTATTATATTAGAAAATATCCCAACTTTTGTGGAAATGGGATTTGTACGTAGTCAGTGCAAGGTAAGCTTTTTTTAAATCAGGGTTTGATAACTGCAAGCTTAAAGGATTTATGGACACAGCTTGTTCTGAGGGAAGATTTGATTATTTTTGGAAGAGGTTTGAGTGCTTCTCCTATGATCTGTTTGAAGAGTCATTTACTGTAGGTAATTGGGTTTAATGCCATTTATGCTCTAATTTTTGAGTGGTCTGTTTTAACATGCACATGTGATCATCCATCCACCCATTCATTATATGTAGCTGCTTATCCTGTGCAGGGTTGCAAGCAATTGGGAGCCTATCCCAGCTGACTATGGGCGAGAGGCAGGGTACACCCTGGACAAGTTGCCAGGTCATCACAGGGCTGACACACAGAGACAAACAACCATTCACACTCACACCAATGGTCAATTTAGAGCCACCAATTTTATATATATATATATATATATATATATATATATATATATATATATATATATATATATATATATCCTTCTCACCCCCTGTGGGGGGGTGGTATCCATGTCATCCTCAAGCTCGGGTCCTCTACCAGAGGCCTGGGAGTTTGAGGGTTCTGCGCAGTATCTTCGATGTTCCTAGGACTGCGCTCTTCTGGACTGAGGCTTCAGATGTTGTTCCTGGGATTTGCTGGAGCCACTCTCCCAGTTTGGGGGTTACTGCCCCAAGTGCCCCCACTACCACAGGGACCACACAACCCTTGACCTTCCACATCCGTTCCAGCTGCTCTTTCAACCCTTGATACTTCTCAAGTTTCTCATGTTCCTTCTTCCTGATGTTGGCGTCAGCTGGGATTGCCACATCTATCACCACCACCCTCTTCTCATCAGGGTTCTGCTGCCTGAGACATTCACTTAGCAGTTCATCCTTTGGGGCCATCTTTCTGATGTATTCTTGGATTTTTGATGTTTCATCCTGGACTGTGGTCTTGATGCTCACTAGCCCTCAGCCTCCCTCTTTCCGCTTAGTGTATAGTCTCAGGGTGCTGGTCTTGGGGTGGAACCCTCCATGCATGGTGAGGAGCTTTCTAGTCGTGATATCTGTGGCTTCTATCTCCTCCTTTGGCCAGTTTATGATACCAGCGGGGTATCTGATGACTGGTAGTGTGTACATGTTGATGGGTCGGACCTTGTTCTTACCATTCAGTTGACTTTTCAGGACCTGCCTTACTCTCTGGAGGTATTTGGCTGTGGTTGACTTCCTTGTGGCCTCTTCATGGTTTCCATTAGCCTGTGGGATGCCAAGGTACTTGTAGCTGTCTTGGATATCACCTATGTTGCCCTCTGGTAGGTCAATCCCCTCAGTCCAGATCATCTTGCCTCTCTTTGAGACCATCCAGCCACAGTTGTCCAATCCAAATGACATCCCTATGTCATCGCTGTAGATCCGGGTGGTGTGGATCAGCGAGTCTATTTCTCACTCGTTCCTGGCATACAGCTTGATGTCATCCATGTAGAGCAGGTGGCTGATTGTTGCCCCACTATGGAATCGGTACCCGTAGCCGCTCTTCGTGATGATCTGACTGAGGGGGTTCAGGCCTATGCAGAACAGCAGTGGTGATAGCGCATCTCCTTGGTATATGCCGCACTTGATGTTGACTTGGGCAATGGGTTTTGAGTTGGCCTCTAGGGTTGTCTTCCACATTTCCTTTGAGTTCTGGATGAAGGTCCTTAGGTTCCTGTTGATCTTATACAGTTCCAGACATTCCAGTATCCATGTGTGTGGCATTGAGTCGTAGGCTTTCTTGTAGTCAATCCAGGCAGTGCACAGGTTGGTCTGTCTCTTCTTACAGTCTAGGGCGACTGTTCTATCAACCAGTAGCTGGTGCTTGGCTCCTCTGGTGTTACTGCCAATTCCTTTCTGTGCCTTGCTCATGTATTGAGCCACATGCTTACTCATTTTTGCTGCAATGATGCCTGACAGGGCCTTCCATGTTGTGCAGAGACAGGTAATTGGCCGGTAGTTGGATGGGATGGGTCCCTTCTGGGGGTCCTTCATGATTAGGACTGTCCTGCCTTGGGTTAGCCATTCTGGGTGGTTCTCATCCCTCAGCAGCTGGTTCATCTGTGCTGCTAAGCGTTCATGGAGTGCATTTAGCTTCTTCAGCCAGTACATATGGATCATATCGGGGCCTGATGTTGTCTTCATCTTTGACACTCTTTCTTGGACGTCTGCCATTGAGATGGTTACTGGTTCTTGTTCTGGGAGGTTGCTGTGGTCAGCTCTTAGGTCCACTAACCATTGGGCATCGGTGTTGTGTGATGCCTTTCTTTCCCATATGTCTTTCCAGTATTTTTCCACCTCAGCTGGGTGGCCAGAGCTGTTTGTCGCTGTTTGGCAGTTTCGAGTGCCTCTGGCATGGAGAGTGAGTTATACTTCCTGGGTGCCCCTTTATTCACCATGTTCCCTTTCTGTAGTTCAGCTAGCTGGCTAACTTCTCTCTCTAACTTCTTGGCCTCTAATCGTCTCTTCCATGGTGGATACTGTTTGTTATGTCCCGAGCCCACCTTGTGTCCAAGCATCTTCATGATTACTGTTGCTGTACTGTGTATCAGCTTGTTGGTCTCAGTGATGGTTCTTGTGGAGATTGTCTTCAGAGCAGCATTCACATCTACTAGTAGATCTTCTGAAGGTACTTGGCAACTCAGCTTCAGTATTCGTCGGGGGCTCCAGGTTTCCAGTTGGGTCACGATCTTCCTTCTCAGGTCAGCAGCTCTTGTGTTGAGGCTGTTAGGTACCCAATCTCTGGTTGTGGGGATGATGATGACATCTCCCCACTGACCTGTCTTCCTGGCTCCCCCTTGCCATCCTCCCGTAGCATCGTTGTTGTATTTCATTAATCTCTATTTGTGATAGTAGATTTCGATTACAGATGTTGGAACACTGGGCATCTTTGTTACTGAGTTTCTTTGTTAGCCTTGATTGTAGGTTTCGAAGTATCCAATGGTCCCACATTCGCTGCATGTATCCCCTCTCTCTGGGTTTGCTTGTATAGTAGCATTCCAGCAATTCCTCGTCCATCGATGTCTTGTTCAAGTAGCCCGTTTCTCATCAGTTTGCCCTGGTTCCCTAGCAACTGACACAGACCTTGTTGACCCGGGCGACGTCTGAGCCGGTATGACTCTATCAGTTATGTCTTCACTCATTCCTGAGGTAGGCTGATATATCATGAGGGGTCTTGCCTAAGGACCCTTACTGGAGGATATTTTGCCCCGACTGGGATTCGAGCCCCGATCTCCTGCATCGTAGTCAGTGAGCATTACCACTGTACTATCCAGCTGATACCAGCTGATAGATATATATATATATATATATATATGTATCAGGGCTTTACATTAACACCCGCCCACCCGCAAAATGCGGTTAAAATTCAGCTTTGGTGGGTAATAACTTTAGTCTCACTAGGCACTTTGGCGGGTGGTTTATTCTGTGGTATGACAATATATTTTAATTGTAGTTTTCTCTGAGGGCATCTGATATAATAAACACATTGCAATGTAACAGTACGCACCTACACCTCCCATGAGCACCTGCATAAACATTCTGACAACATGTTAGAATTGTTTAGAACGTTCGTTAACATCTCAGATAAAATCAGTGATATAGTAACCTGCGGTTAATGAACGAAGCAACAAATTTGCTGACGACTGACAAGCGCACTATGTGGCGGCAAATAGCTGGAGTTTCAAACCCTGCTGCTCAGGAAAAAAGGGGCAAAGACGATCAGGGCCGGAGCAGCATTTTAAAATCACAGAGGTCTGTGATGCACAAAGCGCGCGCCGAAAAATGTTCGACATATTTAAATGAGAGGCGTGAATTACACGCCACACAAGAGATCTATTCCTGAAATTACTTTTAATGGTGTTTGAACTGAATATCATCAATTTTGAAAAAAATCATGTATGTGGCAAGAGTCAGAATAATTTAAGCTTGTTTAATGGTTTGATCTGGCCCAAGCAATGAGGACAAAAGATCCCCTAACCATGTAGCCTATGGAACTAATACCCCATTTACATGTAGCCGGATATCTATGAAGACACATATTTATTTATGCGGTTGCACTTCTCATTTACACGTAAACGGAGGTTTCAGTCACTGAAAACGGATATCTTTGAAAACTCAGGGCAAATTGGAGATTTCTGAAAACTCCGTTGTCATGCCTGCATGTAAATAGTGGAAAACAGAGTTTTTCCCACCATCACGATATGTGTCACAGAACAATATTTGCATCAGGTGCTCAATATTTTGGTTTGATGGTCTCATGGATGCAACACGGGTGGTCGTCCTTTTTACATATTTGCGAACACTTTTGGTTTGTTTGCATTTGCAAATAGGACTACAACTGCTTTATGAGGAGCAGAGGAGAAGGACTGCGAGGAGGGTTGGAGTTCTTCAGGCACTTTTCCTCCCACCAAGACAAAGGTTTGCTGCTTACCAATGTCACCACCGCCGTCATGTCATTTGTATTTTCACGATTCTGATAGGCTAATATGGCTTTACACTTCTCCTTATACTGCCACCTATATGTTTGGCATGCTCATAATAGCACTTAGCCACGTATCTATGTGGATCTGTGTAAATCAAATCAAAGCCAAGTCAAGTTTATTTGTATAGCGCTTTTAACAATAAACATTGTCACAAAGCAGCTTTACAGAATTTGAATGGCTTAAAACATGAGCTAATTTTATCCCTAATCTATCCCCAATGAACAAGCCTGTGGCGACGGTGGCAAGGAAAAACTCCCTCAGACGACATGAGGAAGAAACCTCGAGAGGAACCAGACTCAAAAGGGAACCCATCCTCATTTGGGCAACAACAGACAGCTTTACAGAATTTGAATGGCTTAAAACATGAGCTAATTTTATCCCTAATCTATCCCCAATGAACAAGCCTGTGGCAACGGTGGCAAGGAAAAACTCCCTCAGACGACATGAGGAAGAAACCTCGAGAGGAACCAGACTCAAAAGGGAACCCATCCTCATTTGGGCAACAACAGACAGCCTGACTATAATATTAACAGTTTTAACAGGTATAACCCTCAACTGTCCTCATGGGGCCGTCCTTCACAGGAGTGGTGCGATAAAACTCCGACCAGAGACAGGGCACCAGGATGGCAGTGGCGGCTGGTAGTCTTTCAAACAGGGGAGGCTGGTCAGTTACGACATTTCCAGATTTTAAAGGAAAAAACACATCAATTTTGCCCATACTCTTGCCTCTGATCTGGCTGATTGTTGGCAGCATCACAAACTGTGAAATAACAGGTTCTTTTGGCCCATTAGCCTACTGTCCAATATAAATGATGGTGGTGTTGGGGGGGGGTATATTTTAACATTTTATATTTTAAAATTGTGGCATGTTGTTTAAAAATTGATCATTATTGAAAGCAGCTCTTTGTCAGGAACCTCAGCAGTAACAGCAGAGTGTTCTGGAATAGGCACAAGCACTGACCTTGGGGAGCCAAACATAGAGCTGGGTGCCACACATTTCATTCAATGACACTTTCCCTATATTTTTACTTATTTTGACTGAGAAATGTTTTATTGACAATTTTGATAACCCTTCACTTTTAATCCAGGTCTGTAGTGTGAAATGTTCTCGGCTGTGTTTTTGTTTAAAAATCTTTTCCAAATTGTAGCTGTGTTTAATTCATATCCAGAAAAATATATATTCCAATATAATATACTCAGCATAAACATTTTAAATAGATTTTATATTTTTGGTCCATCCATGACATATTACTAAAGTAGCCTATTTACTGTTGTTGATGTGGGTCACTTGCTGTTAGCCAATTCACTTTCTCGTACCAGGAGAGCTGAAAGGAACGAGTATTATTCCCTACCTTTTTCACCAAGTCAATTTGAGGCATTGCTCTACCCTGCTCTTTAATTTTAATTTTTTCCTCAAAAGGAAGGCTGGCAAATGGCTTCGCCAAAATTAAATCAGCAATGCTTGGCATCCGTGCGCAGCTTTCTTGCTAGCTGACTAGCCCCCTCAAGTTCAAGTTCAGTCACTCAAATAAACGAAATTTCTGGAACTTAGATAGCAAACTTGACAACACCATGTTTACACTTTATTTACAATGATAATATATACAAACTAAAAAAGCTGGTAGAAACCGTATGTAATGAATTAAATCGAAATGTAAGCTGATCTCTTACAATACACCACAGCACTTCCGATTCCGCATGTGACTGAACTGAAATTCACCGCTGCCTGTCTATAGTTGAAACGAGCTGTCAATCAAAGAAAATATCCGGCCACTTTCACCAATCACCAGTCTCCTCGCGGAAAGCTTTGCCATGTCCCTCCCATGTGAGGCTCGGAGTCGGTGGGCGGGCGTTTTCGCAGTATTTGTCCAATAACCGTCTTGCATTTTGAGATTGAAAAGCGCAGAGCTCCCAAATGCCGTTGAAGTCCACTGAGGCTGGGAGTCCGTGAGACTCCGTGGGCGGGCATTTTCGCAGTATTTGTCCAATAATCGTCTTGCATTTTGAGATTGAAAAGCGCAGAGCTCCCAAATGCCATTGAAGTGCACTGAGGCTGCTCTGCATTGCGCTGTCATGAGGGGGAGAAACTCACGCACACATTAAAGTTACAAGGGCATTTTTAGAGGAGCCTGAGCCTCCCTCATTGTCTTAGAGCAATCGCCCGTGCAGGATGGATCAAGCAGGTCCGAGGGGCAGAAGAGGCCAGCATCTCAATCCCAGGATCAACATGTAACTCAGAGGGACAGATTGGGGGGGAGGAAGAGAGAGAGAAAGAAAACACGTTGTTAGGTATGCCCTAAAAATGACAAGTATTAAGTCTGTGTGGTAAGCTCGCAGAGACGAGAGTCTTTACATCAGACATAACACACAACAATGGCATGTTAATATGGTAAAATATATCATGACCTGCTCTGGCTGGATGCTTGATTGGGTGATGGGAGCACACTCCTCAGCAATGATGAGATGCAGATGGGACCCTTAGGGCTGGCCAAGACAATTCAGTTACATTTCACCGGGTCTGGGACATGCGACAGAATGTCTGACGGCCGATTCCCTGCAGGCTATGATAGCCAGTCGAGGTCTCCAACCTCTCCACAAAAAGATTTCCTGTTGACTCCATGTAACTCAGAGGGACAGATTTGGGGTGGGGGGAGGGAAAGAAAACACAGGTGGTTAGGTATGCCCAATGTCACCTGAATAAGTAGGAACAGTATACATATTGCACCAAGTACAAGCAGGGACTCCAGCAACTAACTATGACAGCATAACTAAAAGGAGAGAGCCAGAAGGTAACACAGGCATGAGGGAGCCCCGGGACATAAAGCAGCCAGCCACTACACCGTCAACAAACTCGAGTGAGCAAGCGAGTGGGGCCTGACAGCATCCATACATCCCAGTTTACCAAAACACTGTCTGAGGATCCTCCAGATCTACACCTTTACCTCATAAACACCATTAACACAAGGCTTGACTAAACAGATATGTTTTCAGCCGAGATTTAAACACTGAGACTGAGTCTGATTCCCGAACACTACTTGGAAGGCTGTTCCATACTGTGGGGCTTTGTAAGAAAAGGCTCTGCCCCCTGATGTAGCTTTCACTATACGAGGTATCAGCAGATAGCCTGCACCTTTTGATCTAAGTAGGCATGGCGGGTCATAGAGGAGCAGAAGTTCACTCAGGTACTGTGGTGCGAGACCATTTAGTGCTTTAAAGGTCAATAGTAGTATTTTATAATCAATACGAAATTTGATTGGGAGCCAATGCAGTGTGGATAAGACAGGCGGTAAATGCAGATATTTTGGAGAATGGTCTGGTGTAATCATGAATATTTTTGAAAACAGAGAGGCGGGGTTATCCATTTCTATACATACCCAGGTACATGTAAACTAAGCATAAGATACATTACCAATCTGGCATTCATTACACCTACACAAAAAAAAAAAAAAATTCTGGGAAAAAAAATCAGTATACACCACTATGTTTAGGCAAAGTTATCCAAGGCAAACATAAGTTGAAACTTTCCACTCTATTGCTTTGGCTTATCGAATGATTTATTTTTAAAATCACTGCACTCATTTGAAACTGTAAATTTAACAGCTTCATAAAAGTGTGCTGATGGTTACCATGAAAAACCCAAGTCGCGCACTCATTCACTTTTGTGTTCTTGGTCTCAGAGCCGCACGCACGAAACAGACACAGAAGACAGAATCAACGTTTAACATCATTAACAATGCACTTTTTACGGAGACATTTTAATGTTATTCTTTATTTTTTTTTATCCAGTTGAATATTTAGTGTCCAAATGTATTTTCAGCTCTTAAAAATGACCGAGGTCTGGACCTTGGTGGCCTCATAGCTGGCTATGGCCATGGAGATGAACAAGACACTAATAGGAAGATAAGACAGTTCAATGACATTTTGTTGTTTTAACTTAAAAAAGTTAGTACCCGGGATGCCTTAAAATTTTGAGTTCATTGAAATTCATATATTAAGTTAAATTGTCCACCTCATTGTGTTAACTTACTATATGAATTTCAATGAACTCAAAATTTTAAGGCAGCCCAGGTATTAATTTAAGTTAAAACAACAAATCATTTTTGACAGTGTAGGAAGATAAGACAGTTCAATGACAAATGGAAGTTCGGGCGAGATCGGCTAGTTCATAGCAAAACCGAAAATACCACGTACTGTGAAGACTGTAGAAAGTCTGGCCAAGATGGGCACCAGTAATTTTAAACCTGAAACTATAAAGGACCACAAAAAGTCAAATGCACACATTGGTACTATAACACCAAAACAGGCGAAGACGGCTAGTTCACTACAGGACAGCATTGCTTTCAAGTCCCTGGCTGTCATGAAGTCAGCTGAGCTGGAGAGGATGGAGCTGATGTTTAGAAATGTTCATGTGATTGGAAAGAAGTTGATCCCACCCCAGCTATCAGCTTATGGCATGCTGGAAGCCTCAGGTCACGAAGACCATTTTTCATGGACTATTCAGGCTCATCTGATGATGAATGTAATGAGGACATTTAATGTCTCTCTCTACACATGTTCACACACACACACACACACACACACACACACACACACACACACACACTATTAATAGATAATAAATAATAATACTTGATAATACACATAATACTTGCATATCAAAACATCAAATGTTTTTCAATGATAAATATTTTGAATTGGACTTTTAATATTAGAATCAGTTCAGTTGTACTGAATGTTATTTTTCATATTATACGATATTTCATATTGTAAGGGGCTTGAATTTGAGTTCAATAAACTGAATACTCTGTTTATATTTTTGTCTGAACTGGTTGCATGTTTTCATATAGGGAGCGACCTTAACACCACTGAATACTTGAGTGCTACTGTAGAGAAACATTATCTGCTGCCATTCATAGTTAAATATAGATCTTCTGAACTTTAACATATCATGGTGAAGAAAAAACTGCGATTTCCTGGCAACAAAATTGTGGCTAGTGAAAAGGCTGAATGGCTAGTGACTAGGCAAAACCACTAGCCACAGTGGCTGGTGAGCAAAAAAGTTAATGTAAAGCCCTGATATATCATCTCATCCTCTGTAGCCTCTTTATCCTGTTCTACAGGGTCGCAGGCAAGCTGGAGCCTATCCCAGCTGACTATGGGCGAAAGGCAGGGTACACCCTGGACAAGTTGCCAGGTCATCACAGGGCTGACACATAGACACAGACAACCATTCACACTCACGGTCAATTTAGAGTCACCAATTACCCTAACTTGCATGTCTTTGGACTGTGGGGGAAACCAGAGCACCTGGAGGAAACCCATGCGGACACAGGGAGAACATGCAAACTCCGCACAGAAAGGCCCTCGCCAGCCACGGGGCTCGAACCCAGACCTTCTTGCTGTGAGGCGACAGTGCTAACCACTACACCACTGTGCCACCCTATACACACACAAAGGTGGACAAAGTACCCAACTTCATTACTTAAGTCAAAGTACAGCTCCCACTGATCAAACATTACTCCAATAAAAGTGAAACTTGGAGAGTCAAATTTTTACTTAAGTTAAAGTACTGAAGTATTTGCTTTTAAAAATAAAGTATTAAAAATACATTTTCTGTCAATGCATTGTTGTATTTTTGCCAGAACGCTGACAACACCTAATGCCTCTGAAGGAACCGACTGGATTTACTGACTAACTTGTAGAACCTGTAGAATATGCCTGGTAGAATGTTACAAAATGAAACACGACTAAACTGAAAAATACATTGTCATGTGACATCTGAATAATTAGGTATAAACCTGCGATAATAGCCAGCCAGCCCCAGGAACTGTCTCACCCCCTTTTTGGTCTTGGGCCTCAGGCAGGCTGCAATCGCATTAATTTGGGGATGCACCTGCCAATGACCCAAGTGGAACCCCAGATATCGTACTTCTAGCCACGTAATTGCACACTTTTTCGGGTTAGCCGTGAGGCCTGCTCGCCTCAGCGACTTTAGAACGGCCCTCAGATATTCTAGGTGCCGGGGCCAATCATGGCTGTAGATTATTATATCATCAAGATATGCGGCCGCGTAGGCAGTGTGAGGGTGGAGAACCCTGTCTATGAGCCGCTGGAACGTAGCGGGCACCCCAAATAACCCAAAAGGGAGTGTGACAAATTGGTGTAATCCAAACTGTGTGGAAAAGGCTGTTTTCTCTCAGGAGAGAGGAATCAAGGGAATCTGCCAATATCCCTTTGTTAGATCCAGTGTCGAATAAAAGTGAGCAGCGCCTAACCGATCGAGCAACTAATCAATGCGAGGCATTGGGTTGGCATCAAATTTAGACACCGCATTGACTTTTCTATAGTCCACACAGAACCGAACCAGGACCACTCTGCTGCTCCAGTCACTGTGGGACTCCTCGATTATGTTCATCTCGAGCATGGCCTTGAATTCATCTGGGACCACTTTTTTTTGTGGTCGGGTAGGCGGTAAGGGCGGCTATGCACCAGCACCCCCAGGGCGTCTCAATGTGGTGTTCTATGAGGTGGGTGTGGCCAGGTAGGGGTGAGAATGCGTTGGAAAATTCCTCCTGCAACTTGGCTACGTCCGTGAGTTGGGTCGGTGAGACATGGTCTCCACAGGGGACCAGAGTGTTTTGAGATGTTACCTTTTTTACCTCCAGGCCCAGCTCCGCCTTCTCTGGAACTACCGACGCCAACGCCATGGGGACCCCTCATTCCAGCATTTTAAAAGGCTGAGGTGGTAGATATGCAATGCCCCACCCCTATCCACTCACCTCACCTCACAGTCAACGTCCCCGACTCACTGTGTGACCTCAAAGGGCCCTTGCCACTTGGGAATTAATTTAGAACTCCACATGGACAATAATACGAGCACTTTGTCTCCTGGTGTGAACTCTCTAAGGCGAGTGTCGCGTCATACATCTGGCTTTGACGTTCTTGTGCCTGCCACAAATTCTCCTGGGTTAAGTGTGTGAGTGTGTGGAGTTTTGTGTGCAGGTCAAGAATGTACTGAATTTAATTCTTGCTAGGTGAAGGTCCCTCCTCCCAATTTTCTCATAGCACATCCAAAATGCCACACGGCTTATGCCCATATAATAATTAGAATGGAAAAAAAACCCATGGAGGCTTGAGGGACCTCTCGTACTGCAAATAACAGGGGCTCGAGCCACTTATCCCAATTACATGTGTCCTCACTTACAAATTTCTGAATTATATTCTTGAGTGTTTGGTTAAATCGCTCCACTAAGCCATCTGTTTGTGGGTGATAGACACTGGTGTGGATAGACTTAATCCCCAGTAACCCATACAGTTCTCGCAGTGTGTGTGACATAAACAAAGTGCCTTGGTCTGTCAGGATTTCTTTTGGAATCCCGACCCGGGAGATAAATTGGAAGAGTGCTTCCGCAATACTGTTTGCTGAGATATTGCGGAGAGGCACTGCTTCTGGATATCGCGTTGCATAGTCCACCAGAACTAAAATAAAGTGATACCCCAGTGCTGACCGATCTAATGGCCTGATGAGATCCATCCCAATTCTTTCAAAAGGGGTCTCAATTAGAGGGAGAGGGCACAAAAGTGCTTTTGGAGTGGCCATGGGGTTTACTAATTGGTATTCACGGCATGCCGCACACCACCAATGGACATCTCCATGAATCCCTGCCCAATAGAACCGGGCCATTATTCGGGCTATTGTTTTATCTTGCCCCAAGTGTCCGGCCATGGGATTAAAGTGAGCCGCATGGAATACGAGTTCCCTGCGGCTCTTTGGGATCAACAATTGAGTTACCTTTTCTCCAGTTTGAGTGTCCTGCGTCACTCGGTACAACCTATCCTTAAAGGGCTGATGACACGAACATGACTCTATGCAATTTCTTAAATAAACTATACAACATGGCAAACATGTTAGATTTCTGTTATAATTACATTAAAAGCAGCTGTTGTTACGTGAATATCCAACTTTTAATTGCACAGCGCAAGAAAACTGGGTCCGTGGCTTGCGACCATGTTGTGATGTCAGCGGGAGAACATGCTGCGGTTCACTGGCTGTTCTACTCTGGTTCTACTCAATGGAAATGGCGCATGAAAACGCCGGTAAACTCTCTAGTGCTAGCTCTTCCTCTTCTGGGAGTCTAGAATTGTGTTGATCTCTTCCGAATAGAATCTATGATAGCCTACCCTCTTTACCCTTTGCCTCTCGTTGCTAGGCGGCAGTTACATGAAAGCCGCAAGCTTTCACAAGCAAATACATGACTGATATCACGCCGACTTTATGATTACATTTATGATTATCATGTAGAATCTATAGCTCTACGTACCTTTATCTTATGTCGTTTCACAACACATGTTCTGACAGGAGGACTGTCTTTGGATCCGGCATAGCTACTAGTAGGCCCCCTCCGGAATACTGGCAGTGTTGCCAGATTGGGATTTTTCCTGCCAGTTGGGCAGTTTCAAGTGCATTTTGGTGGGTTTTGAACATATTTTGGGCTGGAAAACTTCAGCAGTATCTGGCAACAGATTCTCAGTGGAGAACAGCTTGTTTATTCTCCTGGCCTCTCCCTCCTTGGTGTATCTCTTCAACCGGGTGGCCAGAGCTGTTAGTCGCTGTTTGGCAGTTTCAAGTGCCTCTGGTATGGAGAGTGAGTTATACTTCCTGGGTGCCCCTTTATTCACCATGTTCCCTTTCTGTAGTTCAGCTAGCTGGCTAACTTCTCTCCATGCTGCCTTTATCTTGGCCTCTAATTGTCTCTTCCATGGTGGATACTGTTTGTTATGTCCCGAGCCCACCTTGTGTCCAAGCATCTCCATGATTACTGTTGGTCAGCAGCTCTTGTGTTGAGGCTGTTAGCTGTTGGGGCCTGGTACCCAATCTCTGGTTGTGGGGATGATGATGACATCTCCCTGCTGACCTGTCTTCCTGGCTCCCCCTTGCTCTAGCATCGTTGTTGTATTTCATTAATCTCTAGTTGTGATAGTAGATTTCGATTACGGATGTTGTTAATGTTGATAATAGCTGTTTCTTTGTTAGCCTTGATTGTGGGTTTCAAAGTATCCAATGGTCCCACATTCTCTGCATGTATCCCCTCTCTCTGGGAATGCTTGTACAGTAGCATTCCAGCAAATCCGTATTTTCTGTCCTCGTCCATTGATGTCTTGTTCCAGTAGTCCATTTCTCATCAGTTTGCCCTGGTTCCCTAGCAACTGATGCATAGTGACCTGGGCGACGTCTGAGCCGGTATGACTCTCTATCAGTTATGTCTTCACTCATTCCTGAGGTAGGCTGATATATCATGAGGGGTTTTGCCTAAGGACCCTTACTGGATGATGTTTTGCCCCGACTGGGATTTGAACCCCGATCTCCTGCATCGTAGTCAGTGAGCGTTACCACTGTACTATCCAGCTGATATATATATATATATATATATATATATATATAATGTATAATAATAATAATGACAAACTGAACACCTGTCGCATCAACAACAAACTGGTAAGTTAGGAGGAAGGTTCTTTCACTGATGTCATATAGCTCCTCCTCCTCATTCGTCTCCTGGGTGCTGCAGCCCTGTCAAATTTGCCCAAATAGCTGCATTTTTTATCATAATTTGTAAAATAGGCACCTTCGTGAATTAATATATGGATCATCGGGAATTACTTTTTATGTTATAAAACACTGCCAAAGATGTCAAAAACATGTCATCAGCACTTTAATAATAGTGAAATTAAGGAAGGCCAGCGTCGCATTTGGTTGGAGAGTTTGACCATCGATTATTCTCACTTGGTCAAACGCATGCCACAGAGTCTCGTCTTGCAACTGCTCCAATGGGAAATCTCCAAGGGAATCCCCGAGAGAGTGAAGAGGGGCGGGGTACTCCTCACTCCTCGCATCGCTCTGACAAGGTGCTGACATAGAAGGCTCTGTGACAGCTTCCTCAGTCAAAGCCACACTAAGAGCTTCCTGTTACATATTTATGCAGGACCCACCTCTCATTATGTGTTCCATCAATTCTTTAAATCCTGGCCAATCAGTTCCCAAAATTAATGAGTGGGTGAGACGAGGGTTAACCACCACCTTAATTCTATGCATTTGGCCCCGGAATAGAATATGGATGGACACTAGAGGGTAATTGTGAACATCCCCATGCACACATAACACCTTCACTGCTTGTGCTCTCCCCAATGCCTCACCTTGCACCAGGCGTTGGTGAATTGAGGTCTGGTTACAACCAGAATCCACCAACGCGTGATACGTATCCCCTTGAACACTTACTGGTATGTGATAAGTTCTAGCTTAATTGGGGGCAGTCTCCGGTGCGTCGGGGATCCGGATCACAGTTCCTACCTCTCTGGCAGAGCTCCCACTCTGGAGGTGCTCCAACTCCCCGCCATGCCAGCACACCGGCCCAGGCTTTCCCTCTGCACCGCCATTATGGGAGTCACTCACCTGAGGAGGAGACAACACAGACATGGAAGAGGGAGATGGGAGGACACTACAGGTGCAACGGGCCAGCTGGGGGGGAGCCGGCCTCTGCCTCCGCGGTGGGGGAATGGGGTGGGGAGGGGAAAGAGAGATGGGGAGAAGAGATAGTGAGAGGAGAAGCAAGGAGAGACACTTCGTCTGCCTGCCATCAGAGCTGCCTCCAGATGGTCCTCCGCCAGCTCGATGGCTCATTTTAGCGACGCCGGGTGATGACACTGGACCCATTCTGCTGTTCCTTCCGGAAGTCGAGAGATGAACTGTTCCAGTGCCATCAGATCAATGATCTCATCGATGTCACAATCTTCTGCCCTCAGCCACCACTGGCAGGTGTCACGGAGTTTCTGGCCAAATGCAAATGGCCATCCGACCTCCTTCAATGCCAGCATCTGGAAGCACTGGCGATGTTGTTCTGGGGAGCGGCCGACCCACTGTAGGATGGCTGTCTTCAGGTCAGCATACACCAGTCGGCTGTCAGCAGGGAGCTGATGCACTGTGAGCTGTGCCTCACCAGTCAGGAGTGGGAGGAGGCGTGCCATGCGCTTCTCCAGCGGCCACCCCCATGCCTCGGCTGCTTGTTTGAAGAGGGTGAGGAATGCTTCCAGATCATCCTGCGGGCCCATCTTCGTGAGGGTGCAGGCTGTGGTGATGGTCGATGCCCTTGCTGACGCAAGCAGATGCCGGAACGCCTGGCAATCTTACTGCTGGGCCAGCATCAAGGCTTTGAAGCATTGCTCTTGTTCCTTTCGGAGGGCGATCAGCGCTTGATGCTGGTTCTGCTGGGTGGTAGCTAGGGCAAGGATGAGCTCTTCAAATGTGAAGGACTCCATGGGGTGGTTCCCTTCTGTGTGTCCCGGGTTTCGGCACCACTGTAACCATTCCTGATGTGGGTGGAGCACAGAAGCATGGCTGGCGAGAGTTGATGTTCACATACACACTTTTTATGTGACTTATTTTGGCTTTTCAGCTTGCTGTATTCATTCATTCATTCATTCATTCATTCAGTCACACACATGCGTTGGGGTCAGGGAGCTGCTCTTCTCTGCTCTCCCCCTCCTTTTATGCTCAATCCCTGCAACAAACAAACAATTTATAAAAGTAAATGTTGGAGGTTAGCGCTACAGCGCTACAAAAATATTTTGTAGGATAACATCAAAAGAATTAATGCACAATTAGGTCTTTAAAATGCACATGTAATAAAATAGTAATAAAAAAGTCTGATCTAGTGCTATACAAGTGCTATATCAGAAGCAGTTTCTTAGCACATTTAAGTACAGTGATATAAGCGCTTTTATAATTCAGAAATATAACACTTAAATAGGATACTAATATGTATGAATAATTGCAAAAAATAGGAATAATAAAAAAATAACAAGTTGACGGCTTGAAACTCATGCAAAGAATGCTAAATAATCAGGAAATGTGTCGTTTACCACATCATTTATGAGATGTGTTATTGACTGTCAGTCCAATGCGACTTGCATAACACCTGTATAGCACTCAGTGACTACTGTGCGACTGCCAGAAAAGCACTCAGACATGCTGTTCGCACTTCTGTGATGGTCAGGAGCAGTTATATCATGGTTGGCCATGTAACCTGTGCACATGGGGCAGTGGCTGCATGAAGGATACCAATGCATGGATCACTCGATGGTATCTGGCCCTTCAGCCTTTTAAAATTGAGGTGGTCCACAGGCCGGGGGCACAGATGGTGGTGGCAGATTACCTCTCCTGCTGGGGGGGTCAGCTGCAGGATGACACCCAGTCGTGTGTGTTTAGTGTGTTTGTTTTGTGTATGGTCAATGAAAAGTGTGCAAAAAGAGCTCACCTTTTCTGAAGTCTGCTTCCCATTCCTCTGTTTCCCAAAGTCTGAGAACTGTTACAGTAGCACTTTAAATGGTCCATGAAAGACATACACTAGTATTCAAGAGGTCTATACTCTGCAGTGTTTTAAGAAGGACATTAAAGACTCGAAGAAAACATTTTTTTTCTCATTTAAACCACTGAAATTATTGATTACCCAGATGTATGATAACAGAGGGCTGGAAGGAGGCAGGAATTTCCTTTAAGATGCTCTCAGCAAATCACTAAGGACTGTGAGCCTGGATGGGAAAATATAAAGGTCCATAAAGTCGACTTCATCACCACAGCTGTGGTTTATCTTTGTTGACACACTGCTCTCTGAATGACTGCTGTAAAATCACATGGATTAATTTTCAGAAATTAATGGATTATTCTACCAATTTTACATATTTATCACTGGAGGGACATGTTGAATTAGAGAATTACAGATATATTTATTTTATATTTACACTGACTGTATATATAATGATGATCTGTTTTAACACTGTCATCATTTTTGTCATATTCAAAAAGAAACATTTTCATGAGCCCATGTACATTTTCATCGCTGCTTTGCTTTGTAATTCTCTCTTTGGATCGACAGCTCTTTATCCTAAACTGCTCATTGATTTACTGTCTGAAAAACAAACTGTATCTTATAAAGAGTGTTTATTTCAGGCATTTTGTTTGTATACATATGCTGCATCAGAGTTCACACTGTTATCAGCGATGGCCTATGACAGATATGTGTCCATCTGTAATCCATTATTATATGCAAATATTGTAAAAATGTCCACTGTCAGAAAGCTCTTATTTTTATCATGGTTTTTGCCTTGTTGTGAAATTGGTGTTGCCGTTATTTTAACATCCCAACTTCGACTGTGTAAATTTAAATTGAACAGAATATACTGTGATAATTTTTCAATTGTGAAATTAAGCTGTAAAGAAACATCTCTTAATAACATATATGGACTTTTTATTTTTGTCATTGCTCTGTTTCCTCCAGTGATCTTCATACTTTACTCTTATATCAGGATACTCACTGTGTGTTTAAAGAATTCTAAAGATTTCAGACGGAAAGCTTTACAGACATGTTTACCACATCTTCTCATTTTTATTATTTTTTCTGTCAACATAAATTTTGAAATTATAAATAACAGACTAGAATCAAAACAAATTCCCCACATTATGACCATGATCCTGTCACTTGAATATGTACTTATTCCTCCTCTGTTTAATCCTGTAATATATGGATTAAAACTGCAGGAGATTTATAGTAACATTAAGAAAATGTTTCAGTGTCAAAAAAGAGTACAAGTTTCTTTTTAGAGCCTTCCTTTCCTCTTGTGATTGAGATTTTATTAGATTGATGTACCTATGATGAACACCAAAGTTAAATCATGACTAATATTCTCATTTTCATTGTAATGAAACCTCTGCCAGAATTTCAGGTCAACTTCTCTCAGCTATACTTGCAAAAATGCAATCTTGCAATGAAAATAGTCTTTTTGTGTCAGTAAATATTTTGCATATATAATCTTTAATGTATCTCACAAAAGTTATTACAATCAATCACTGATGTAAACTGCTCTCCTGTGTTTCCCTGATCAACCAATGAATCCCACTGACAAGAATACCAAGCCACAGGCATTATGGAATTGGTAGTATCCCAAATAGCACTGAAGGAGAGCCTCTTGAAGAATAGAAAAGCTCTTCATGCTGTGAGAGCAATGTATCTCTCCACCCTAATAGAGGATAACAAAAATTATCCTAGATTTGCATTTAATACTGTAGCAAAATTAGCTCACAATAAGACCACCAGAGACATTTACACACCTTCAATATGTTGCAGCAACCACTTCATAATTTTTTTAAAGAAAATTTGAAAATATCAGGCAAAATAAATAAATACACTACTGTTCAAAAGTTTGGGGTCACCCAGACAATTTTGTGTTTTCCATGAAAAGTCACACTTTTATTTACCACCATAAATTGTAAAATGAATAGAAAATATAGTCAAGACATTTTTCTGGCCATTTTGAGCATTTAATCGACCCCACAAATGCGATGCTCCAGAAACTCAATCTGCTCAAAGGAAGGTCAGTTTTATAGCTTCTCTAAAGAGCTCAACTGTTTTCAGCTGTGCTAACATGATTGTACAAGGGTTTTCTAATCATCCATTAGCCTTCTGAGGCAATGAGCAAACACATTGTACCATTAGAACACTGGAGTGAGAGTTGCTGGAAATGGGCCTCTATACACCTATGGAGATATTGCACCCAAAACCAGACATTTAGTAGAATTTAGCTAGAATAGTCATTTATCACATTATGCCTCGGTCACAACCGGCCGTACGTGCTTCTACGGCCGGTCTACGTGCAAAAAACGCAAGAAACGCACAGAGGGCGCGTGTGTGACGTGCTGATTTTTTAGCTGTACACTGGCTGCAGACCGGACGCAGAGGTTCTTTGTCATGTCAAACAAACTCTACAGGTGCTTACGTTGTTTTCAGGTTGCAAGACAAACTTATGGCCAACGTGTGTCTTTCTCCATGAACAAAAAAAAAAATCCCGCAGCGATTTGGGAAACGCCAAAAATTGCACGGCCAAAAAATCATACGTCCGGTTGTGACCTAGGCTTTAGCAATGTATAGAGTGTATTTCTGATTAGTTTAAAGTGATCTTCATTGAAAAGAACAGTGCTTTTCTTTCAAAAATAAGGAAATTTCAAAGTGACCCCAAACTTTTGAACGGTAGTGTAAATAAATAAATAAACCAGACTACTTGATTAGCAACTCTTTAGATAACAATATAAATATCAGATCAGTGATTAGAATGTTTAACTCCCCTGAGAGAAAGCAAACTCACTTCACTAATTTCATCATAAAAATCTCCAATTTGTATATTAGATCACTAACCTACATGAGACTTCAAACAGATAATCCAAAAATCAATCAAAAAACAGATAATATGAAAATCAATCAAATCCCTCAGCACTAGATATGTACATAAATCCTTTAAGCTCACAATTATTAGACCCTATTGAAAAAAAGCTGACCTCGCACTCACTATGTACAAACCCCATTTCCAGAAAAGTTAGAATATTAATAAAACAAAAGATGTGATTTGTTAATTCCCGCAAACCTTTCTTTAACTGACAAAAGTACAAAACCAATATTTTCAGTAGTTTACTGACTAACTTAATTGTATTTTGTAAATATAAACAAAGTTAGAATTTGATGCTTGCAACACACTCAAAAAAAGTTGGGAGAGAGGAATTATTACCATTATATTCCATCACCTTTCCTTTAATAACACTTCAATCATATGAGAATTGAGGATACTAATTGTTGCAGTTTTGCAATTGGGATTTTTGTCCATTTTTGCTTGAGACAAGACTTCAGCTGCTCACCAGTCCGTCATCCCCCGTGAAACCTAACATCCAGTTTTCCTGAAGACAAGCTGAACTGTGGACTCATCTGCCCACAGCACAAGTTTCCACTGTCTTTCAGTCCATCTGAGATGAGTTTGGGCCCAGAGAAATCAGCTTTGTTTCTGCATAGAATTGATGAATGGATTCCTCCTTGCATAATACAGTTTCATGTTGCCTTTCTGGATGCAGCAGCAGACACTGCTTTGTCCATCCTGATGCCTCAAATCTGGCTGGATTCTCATCACATCACTCCTGTGGAGGATGGCCCCAGTCAAAAGATACAGTTAGATGGCGGCTCTGGACAATTAGTTTTGCTATGATGGCTGAGGACTACAATTGCTATGATAACATTTGGACTGCAGTTGTCATGAACAGTTTTACACTCAAGTCTCCATGAATGAATATTTGATAACTTCAACCAAATAGGCTTCATGTTAAAATTATAATGAATTTCTTGGTTACACAGTTGTATTTTGTGACTATATAGCCCACAGGTTTTGAAGCAAATTATTTATGACCATGTTATCTGTTATTCTCCAAATGAAAATGGGTTCCCTTTCAAATCTGGGTCCTCTCAAGGTTTCTTCCTCATGTTGTCTGAGGGAGTTTTTCTTTGCCACTGTTGCCTCAGGCTTGCTCATCAGGGATAAATAAATTTATTTGGGGAAAAAAAATAGCTCATATTTGTCACATTAGAATGACAGATACTCAGGCAGTGCCACATGATGGCTCGAAGGTCACACACATTCAACAGTGGTTTCTGACCTTGTCCTTTATGCACTGAGAATTCTCTGAATTCCCTGAATGTTTTTACACAATTATGTATTGTAGATTTTGAAAGCCATACTATCTTTCATTGACAGGTGTTTGTTTTGAAGTGATGAACAATTCTCTCACAAATTTTGGCACAATGGAGTGAGCCATGACCCATACTTGCTTGCAAAGACTGAATCATTGGTGCTGCTTCTTTTATACCCAATTTTGCTGCCAATTAACCTGATAATTGTGGAATCTTCCAAAATGGTGTTACTTGAATGTTGGGTTCACCCAGAAAGAGACCCCGATTCCTTCGTGCTGATGCCTTTCCCTCGGGCCCGAGGACGAATCAACAGCTCGACAGAAACAGACAGGGGAACACCTGAGTTGTTCACATGCCAGTTTATTCGCACAGTCACTTTGTCAAAATGAAAACATTTTTGGAAACGTCTTATAGTGTTTCTGTGTTTATGTTTTGTCTTCATGTGTGTGTGTGTGTGTGTGTAATGGGTGTGCGTCTATGTGGAAGTGTGTAATGATCTTTAATCAATCATAATATAATAACATATTTTTGCTGACAGTAAGGTACAGATAGATATCAGAGTTTTGGCTTATAATCAATATTATGTCTAATTTTCATGGAATAGTATGGAATGTTAAACATAGATAATGTCTCGTCTACAGAGAAGGTCAAAGACACTAGTTTGCACAGAAAGGATCTTAATAATTAACATGAATAATTCTTAACACATGAATGTGTGGTCAGTCAGTAAATTACATCTTAATTCCATCAACATAAGTAGAATAACAAATAACAGTATGTCTTTAATAATGCTAAAACAAGGAATGTTATAAGAAAATAAACATAAAAAATAAGAACAACTTAACCACAAGAACAATGAGAATATGTCTGAAAGAGAGAGAACAATTAAGCAACTAACAGGATTAAACTCATAACTAAATTAGGTTAATGCTTTTAAACTAAAAACCCTTTGAATCATAAGATCTTAATTATAATTATAATGTCATCATGAAACTAATCTAAAACTATAAAACTAACATTAATCACAGAATGCATTCATTAATTATGGGATCCAAATCACTACCATAGTATATTTCAATATATTTCAGTATATTTCATAGCTTTTATGAAGCTATGACCTAAGGTTCAACTGAATTGATTAACATAAACATGAACTTTAATTCTACCATTTCAGAGTGTGTATGAGTCGATCTGACACTAAAACAGACCTTCAGACACTTCTCTGTTCAAAATACACATTCATAAACTAAAACAGACCTTCAGACACTTCTCTGTTCAAAATACACATTCATAAACAAAATGTTCCCAAACAATGTCCAGCCGGACCTAAGGTCGTTTCAACAGAATAAGCCAAGAATTAATATTTCACTAAACTTACATATATCTACATATATCCTGATTTAACCTACTGATTCTGATTCACATTCTGATCATAACCTACATATAATAAAATTTGACCTAACAATCTCCCCCTTTAATACTAATCACGGTATTAACTAGATTTTAATTAGATTAGTGTTACACCTTAGCAGGACGATAATATACATTGTTTTCTCTCTGCAGGGGTTTGCGGGTAAGACTATTTATAATCTTATGCATTCTGTCCATCAAGCATCTCAAAATGCAAGGTCCCAGGAAAATAAACAAAAGAAAAATCACCACTACAGGGATACACATACGAGTAGAAAGAATAGCAGACCAATTACCAAACAGTCTAGAAAACCACACCCACCCTGCCGTATCCCCATGTTCATCATGTTCTAGTTGTTGAGCAATCTGTCTCATTTGATGTACGGCTGCACCTATTTCACCATCCGGGTTATCATTAGTAGGAATAAAAGTGCAACAGCTGTCTCCGATCGTAGCACAAACACCCCCCTTTTCTGCTAACAAAATATCAAGGGCCATACGATTTTGAGTAGTCATTAGACGCAGGGTGGTTAACTCAGTCCTAATACCATCGACAGCATTAATGGTTTCATTAACAAAGCTGGCTAAGCAATAATGTGTTAATTCTACATTCTTCCATAGATCAGCTACACCAAAATGAGGAAACATTGATGTCCAAAACCTGTGCCACCTAGTAGTAAGATGATGTTCCAGGGGTGGAAAATTATGAATGACATCTCGTTTTGGGCGATGAGCAGAGAGAGGATGGATAGCAGTGATAGCGTTTTTGAGTTGTATGGGAGCGCAAATGCCTGACCACTTGGTGGGAAATGAAACAAGGAGATTACTATTACCGCAGTACCAGTACCAGTTTAATGCTAATTTAACACCAGGATAATTATTAGGGTGTGGTGGAACACAATTAGGATGAGCCCTACATGTATTCTTGATATACCCGATACTTTTGAGTGTACAATCAGTTAGCGGAGGGTTACATTGACATGAATTCAGGATCCAGCGAGGACATGGAGAGGTAACGGAATTCTGATCATATATCTGCTTACATTGAGACTTAGGAATGTGTCCTAAATAAATGTTACTTTTTTGAGAGTAATTCATTCTAAAACAGTGAGGGAAAGTGAAATTAGAAGGCATATCTACTTTTAGAGTAGTGAGAATAGAATCTTGTAATATAATGTCGGGGGTATTTGTGCCATGTGCTAAAGAAGTCTGGTTTAACCTTGCTACCACAGAAGGGTGAGGAGAGTAATCACAGAAAGGGCCCCAAAATTTAAAAGGTTGGCCTTTTGGCCCCCAAGCATAATATAAAGCTTCAGAGCATAACGGCAAAGGTGGGCGTGTAATAATAGTAGAAGACGGCATCAAATGACATACATAACTTTCATTTGTGTGAGCCCATGCAGTCCAGTTAGCGAATTGCCAGAAGATGCTGTCTCGAGGTCCAGCTCCAGCGGGTAACCCTGCTCCGAGCAATAAGAGAATAGTCACGAGGGCTCGGGCGGGTAACCCTGCCCCGAGCAGAGATGAAGCAGCCACGAAGGCTCGGGCGGGTAACCCTGCCCCGAGCAAGGAAGTGATCCCGAAGGCTCGGGTGGGTAGCCCTGCCCCGAGCAGTGATGTCACGAGACCCGCGATGTGGACCATCATGGTTGTAGTGAGGTGGTTTGGTTCCAAATGGTTCACGGGTGGTTCCAAACTGGGCGCGAGATCTCTTCCCCTTTTGTTCACAACATCTCACAAGCAGTAACTGATTCACAATAGGCACAACTCAGTCAGCGTTTGCACACAGGTCAAATCTATATAGAGCACAGAGAGAGGAAGACAGAGAGAGAGAGAGAGACTGGATAGGGACACAAAAAGCGTTAATAGCAAACTGATTATTGTAACACAACTTTGTTATGGAGCCTTCTTCAGTCGGGTGGCGTGGATCCACTGTGGAAAAAGGTCAGTTAGGACAGCAGTACGAGTAATGGCGACTATTTCTGCAGGCTCACTATATCTAGGTTCTCCCAATTGTCCAAATCGTTTAAAAAATTGCACCAGCACCTTGTCTCCCACTTGGAAGGGGTGTGTGTTTGCTGATGGTGGAAATGATATCGTACTATTGACCTTAGTACAAATTTCATGCAATTTATCGATAAGGGCTGCAGAATACTCATCCATATGTGTCTTCAAATCAGAGGTACCCAGAGCCGGAGTCCCTTTTCTCCAGGGGACAGGGAACGGTCGCCCAAAAATGATCTCATAGGGGGAATAGCCGCCGAGACTAGGCTTCGATGTCATGCGAATTTCAGCCAGTGTGGCTGGCAATAGGTCTACCCAATTTTTTGAACCTGTGGTCTGCATAGCCTTAGTTAGTTTGTCTTTCAATGTTCGATTAGTACGTTCTACGATACCAGAAGATTGAGGATGGTACGGAATGTGTAAATGCCAGTTCAATGAAAGATACTTACACAGGTTTTGTGTGACCTTTGAGGCGAAAGGGGTACCTTTGTCTGAGTCTATGGCATCGGGAACCCCATAACAAGGTATTATTTCTTTTGCCAGCGTACGAGTCACTACCTTTGCATTCTCTCTAGAACACGGAAAGGCTTCTACCCATTTAGAGAATTTGTCGACAATCACCAGGAGATATTTAAACGGCCCACAGGGAGGCATGTGTGTGAAGTCAATTTGCCATTCTAGGAATGGAGATGTCGGTATGGGTAAACACTCGTGTTTCGCGACTGCTTTGGAGTGATTGTTTTGTGCGCAGATGAGGCATCTCTCAAGAATTGAATCCACCAAACTGTTTAGATTGGCTATACAGAAAAGTTTGTTCATGTTCCCCTTTACCCCCCTTTGTGCACGGTGTGTCACGCCATGAAATTCATGCACGAGGAAGGGAAGGCAATGTGATGGAAGACAAAGGCGGCCATCTTGGCTGTACCATAGGCCATCAGAGGCGACATAAGCATCTTGTAGCTGCCAGAAGGCAGAATCATTTGGAGAAGCTGAAGCCTGTAAAGAGATAAGGTCTAAATCTGGGATCAGACTACTAGCAAGACAAGATGTATTACATGATGAAGGGTCTAGACCAGGAGACATGACACCAGAAGCAGCAGCAAGTTTTGCCATACGATCAGCAAGAGAATTACCCATTCGTTCAGGGGTGTTTCCTGAGGCATGCACTTTAGTCTTAACTATGGTGAGTGACCTAGGGAGATGACAAGAATCAATAAGGTTTTGTACTAAGGTAGAGTGTGAAATGGGCTTCCCATCGGCGGCGTGGAAGCCCCGTGACTGCCAAATCTTCCCAAAATCATGAGCCACCCCAAAGGCATAACGAGAGTCTGTGTAGATTGTGACGTCCTTGCCCTGAGACAAAATACAAGCACGCATTAGTGCATACAATTCGGCTGCCTGAGCGGAAGAGAACGGGAGAGCATAAGCCTCGTGTACAATGTCAGGCAGGGAACACACAGAATAGCCACAGAGGAAAACACCATCTGAAGGTTTAGAACAAGAGCCATCAACAAAGATTACTTCCCCTGTCTCCAGAGGGCTGGAGGAAAGATCAGGCCTGATACTGGTAGTATGCAAGATTTCAGATCGACAATCATGATCGGTGTCCTCAAAGGTGTCACCCTGAGAGTTAAGAAGGCGTGCGAGAGCATGACCTACAGTATTAGAGGATGTGGCACAAATTTCGAGATTGTCAGTAGAAAAGAGAATGGTTTCATATCCGGAGCATCGCTGCGCAGTCATATGTTGAGTCTGTAAATTTTGCAATACCTGTTTAACTTGATGTGACGAGTGCAAGATCAGTGGGTGAGACAAAACCAATTTCTCTGCATCTGAAACCATCATAGCACAGGCGGCGACAGCTCTTAGACACACAGGCAAGCCTTGAGCAACAGTGTCTAATGTTTTAGATAAGAATGCACACGGACGAATCCCCCCTCCATGCTCCTGAGCCAAAACACCAGACGCCGTACCTTGTTGTTCACAGGCGTAGAGATGAAAGGGCTTTGAGTAGTCAGGTAAACCCAGAGCTGGGGCAGAGCAGAGAGCGCTTTTGAGGGAGTGATAAGCGTTAATCATAGTGTCAGTCCAGGTCAAAGGATGTCGCTGTGGGTCTTGATGAGAGATTGCAGAACGGAGAATCTTGTCATATGAGGAGCAGTCAGGGATCCATTGTCTGCAATAGTTGATAAGACCCAAAAAAGACATGAGTGCATGCTTAGTGGCAGGGCGTTTTGTGTCTAGAATCGCCTGCACCCGATCAGCTGACAGCTTACGACAACCTTGTGAAAGTTCAAAGCCCAGATACTTAACAGTGTCCTTGCAGAACTGGAGCTTGGTTCTGGAAACCTTGAAACCCTTTTGCGCCAGATGTTGGAGCAGGCGCAATGATGCATCTTGGCAGATTTCCGGTGACTCAGCGGATATCAGAAGATCATCGGCATAGGTCAGGATCACAGAGCCCTGGGGGAGGGAGAGGTCACAAAGTGCGTTACGAATTACAGCTGAAAACACAGCTGGAGAATCAATAAAACCTTGTGGTAGGCGTGTCCAAGTATACTGCTTCCATCTGTGCGTGAACGCAAACAAAGGCTGTGTGTTCTCTCCAACTGGAACACTGAAAAAAGCAGAGCAGAGATCAATGACGGAGAAACAGCAATGATCGGCAGGAACTTGTGATATTACAGAGGAAACGTCAGGTACAATGGGTGCTACAGGAACAATCAGTTCATTAATCTTACGCAAGTCCTGCGTAAAACTCCAGGTACCATCCGGCTTGGGCACGGGGTTGACAGGTGTATTGTACGGGCTAGTACACTCTCTCACCACGCCTTGTTTAAGGACAGACTGTAAGATGACATCAATTCCTTTGACTTTATCCTCAGAGAGAGGATACTGGTTAACATAGACAGGGAGCAGATGTTTCAGCTTAGCTTCATAAGGAACACAATGAACTAGGCTTACCTCATCCTTCTGTTCAGCCCAAAGAGAGGAGGGAATTTCAGCCAAAGCCATAGAAGGGTCAGTAGAGGGAATAACAGGGTTTACAGAAGTCATGCAAACAGCAGAGATATTTGGCACAGTCACATGTGAAGAAAGATAAGATAAAGCAGGAGGCAGCAAGTCAGGAGTGCAAATAGTCATCTTGGATCCCTGAAACGAAATGGATAAATGTAACAGACTCATTAGATCCCGTCCCATTAAGTTAAAAGGACATTGTGACATCAACACAAAAGAGTGATGTTTACGAAGTGCTGGGTCAGCGGGACAGGTTACCAGTAATGGAGGAGTGCAAGGGGAGGAAAAAGGGACCCCATCAATTCCCACAGAGCGAACGGTTTTGTTAGACATTGGACCCTCGTATGGCTTTCCCACCGAGGACATTGTAGCACCAGTGTCAATTAAGAAAGGGAGCACCTCTCCATTCACAGCTAATTCTACAACAGGCAAATCACTAGCTAGATAAGAGTCGAAAGAACAATGTAGCATCATGGGGTCACAGCTCTGTAGGCAGCTCTATGCTCAATATGGGCCTATGCTTGCCGTAGGAGCAGGCAGAGCAAGTGGAGGAGGGGGAGGTGGAGGAAGAGACACACCACGCTGAAGATTAGAAGAAGAAGAAGAAGAAGATCTTTGCCGTGCCCTGTCTTCATCTGCTCGTTTCTTTCGACACTCGCGTTTCCAATGTCCTTCTTTACCACAATAATAGCACAATCTATCACCAGGGAATCCCTTATTCCCCGCCCTGCCTTGTGGATCACCCCAATTCCACTGTGAGTAACCACTAGCAATGGAAAGACAGGCCACCTGCTTAGTATCCAAAAGATCATCTCCCTCCAAAACTCTAATTTTCTCCCCTAGAGCCCTCACTATCATATTACTCCGGTCACTCAAATGATGTTTCAAAACCTTCTGTACATCAGGACGACAATTATTCAGAAATGTCGAAATAAAGAGAGGATTGCTTTGCTGCTGGTTCAGTGGCATATTTCCCAGACAAGTCCACGTCTCGCTAAAGCATGTCAAAAACTTGGAAGTGAGTTCAGCCTTCTCCTGTTTACAATTAGTAACCTGTGAAAGATCACGGCTAGCCTGTCTTCGTGAGAGCAGATAACGCGTCAATTGGTCCTTTAATTCTGCCATAGCTCTATCAGTCTCTTTCCAGTAAAACTTAATCACATGTTTAGTCGTGGTTTGACCGTCGTCTTCTACCTTCGTTTCAGTCACTTCATACTCATCATTCTCAGGCCTTAAGCAAGGTACGGCGGCTAGCAATGCAATTTCATCATATCTATCACTGAGAACAGCATGCATGATAAAACAATAATCTGCACCAACCATTTGTTTATGCCTGCACATTTTTACGAGCATGTCTACAAAGTTGATTGGGTTGTTTATCGAAGGCAACAACTTAATAATATCTTTCAGTTCTGATGCCGAAGGCGGATTGATCTTAAATCCTTTTCCTCTTCGCGCCCACACACAAGCTGTGTTTATTTCATCATCAGAATCCATATTAGAGCCGTTCGTCTCGTTTCTTTTGTTCATTACAGTTTTTCTTCTCGCGCCTGTGTTATGAGATACACTAGGAACATTATCAGCGGGACATGAAGTGTTCGCCGGTGTATCTACAGGAATGTTTCTTGCTTCCTCGGATATCAGCAGGGAAACAGAGGCTATGGATCTAGATAAAGCAGGTTTCACCTCTTCATTATGCTTAGGATGTGGTATTGAATTCTTTTGCTCTTTAGTCTCTTTAATTCCATGAAAATCATCCCATATTGGCTTCATTTTAATCCACTCTAAATAACCTTTGGTCATGTAATCATAATCCCATTCTGGGTTGCCAAATCCTTCATATATCTGTTTATGTGCCGAAACGAGATACTCTGGTTTAAAAGTCCCTGCACGAGGATAAATTAACCTAGACTGAAATTGTTTCTCGGACCAATCGGCCAAAAGGTCTAACCAAGGAGTAGTATAGAGTTCCAAATCACATCAATTCATCCAATCCCGTGGAGTGTCTTCAGAATCGGGTCTGAGTACCTCCTTACTACAAATACCCCCCATGGCTACACGAAGGAATCGTTAAGATTAAAAGCGCGCTCTTCTCGTGACAGCTCTCTCACTTCACGAGGCTCACCGTCCCGTAAACAAATTACGAGGTTTACCAGTCCAATCCCGTGGCTCTACCAAGCCCCGTCACGTCCCGTAAACAAGAGTCTAAAAGTCTACAAGGTTCCCCGTCCCATCCAGTGCCTCTACACGAGGATTACCAACCTAAATTATAAACTGGGTCTCTTTAAAGGTCTAACCAAGGAGTAGTATAGAGTTCCAAATCACATCGATTCATCCAATCCCGTGGAGTGTCTTCAGAATCGGGTCTGAGTACCTCCTTACTACAAATACCCCCCATGGCTACACGAAGGAATCGTTAAGATTAAAAGCGCGCTCTTCTCGTGACAGCTCTCTCACTTCACGAGGCTCACCGTCCCGTAAACAAATTACGAGGTTTACCAGTCCAATCCCGTGGCTCTACCAAGCCCCGTCACGTCCCGTAAACAAGAGTCTAAAAGTCTACAAGGTTCCCCGTCCCATGCAGTGCCTCTACACGAGGATTACCAACCTAAATTATAAACTGGGTCTCTTTAATTTTTTGAAATTACTACCAACCAGGCGGAAGTCTAACCAATCAAATTATACATTAAAATTAAAATAATTTACTCACCTGGTTGGCAGTATCCCACTTCTGACACCAAATTGTTGGGTTCACCCAGAAAGAGACCCCGATTCCTTCGTGCTGATGCCTTTCCCTCGGGCCCGAGGACGAATCAACAGCTCGACAGAAACAGACAGGGGAACACCTGAGTTGTTCACATGCCAGTTTATTCGCACAGTCACTTCATCAAAATGAAAACATTTTTGGAAACGTCTTATAGTGTTTCTGTGTTTATGTTTTGTCTTCATGTGTGTGTGTGTGTGTGTAATGGGTGTGCGTCTATGTGGAAGTGTGTAATGATCTTTAATCAATCATAATATAATAACATATTTTTGCTGACAGTAAGGTACAGATAGATATCAGAGTTTTGGCTTATAATCAATATTATGTCTAATTTTCATGGAATAGTATGGAATGTTAAACATAGACAATGTCTCGTCTACAGAGAAGGTCAAAGACACTAGTTTGCACAGAAAGGATCTTAATAATTAACATGAATAATTCTTAACACATGAATGTGTGGTCAGTCAGTAAATTACATCTTGATTCCATCAACATAAGTAGAATAACAAATAACAGTATGTTTTTAATAATGCTAAAACAAGGACTGTTATAAGAAAATAAACATAAAAAATAAGAACAACTTAACCACAAGAACAATGAGAATATGTCTGAAAGAGAGAGAACAATTAAACAACTAACAGGATTAAACTCATAACTAAATTAGGTTAATGCTTTTAAACTAAAAACCCTTCGAATCATAAGATCTTAATTATAATTATAATGTCATCATGAAACTAATCTAGAACTATAAAACTAACATTAATCACGGAATGCATTCATTAATTATGGGATCCAAATCACTACCATAGTATATTTCAATATATTTCAGTATATTTCATAGCTTTTATGAAGCTATGACCTAAGGTTCAACTGAATGGATTAACATAAACATGAACTTTAATTCTACCATTTCAGTGTGTATGAGTCGATCTGACACTAAAACAGACCTTCAGACACTTCTCTGTTCAAAATACACATTCATAAACTAAAACAGACCTTCAGACAATTCTCTGTTCAAAATACACATTCATAAACAAAATGTTCCCAAACAATGTCCAGCCGGACCTAAGGTCGTTTCAACAGAATAAGCCAAGAATTAATATTTCACTAAACTTACATATATCTACATATATCCTGATTTAACCTATTCTGATTCTGATTCACATTCTGATCATAACCTACATATAATAAAATTTGACCTAACATTGAATATCCTAGAAACTGTTCAGTCTCATTTTGCCTTTGTCACTTTTTTTTTGAGTGTATTACAGGCATCAAATTCTAAATTTGTTTTTTTTAATTCTTTCTTAATCATATATTTCATTTTCGATATAAGGATTATAAGTCATGAGGAAGTGATAGTGATGAAGAGCAGAGATAATCTCATCATTCCTGTGGAGAACGGCCCCATGTGGACAGTTGAAAGTCACACCTGGAGGACGCTCTGGACTCTTACAGTAATGCTTTTATGCCTGAGGACTACAGTTGGCTTGCTAACTTTAGGACTGCAGTTGTCATGAACAGTTTTGCACTCAAGTTTCCATCAAGGAAGAGTTTATAACATCAACGAAACTGACTTTATTTTAAAACTGTTAATGTTATAGTCATGTTGTCTGTTGTTGCCCAAATGTGTTAGGACTGGGGACTGTCTTGGCCTCTAGAGGCCACTGTTATTGCTTTATCTTGTGATGTTTGTTTTGGCCTCTAGAGGCAGCCACCGCTTCTGTGTTTTGTGTTTGTTTTGATTGCCTGTTTCCATGTGCCTTTTACCCTCACCTGTTCTTTATTTCCTGCCCCACCCAGTTTCTTAATTTTCCTGTGTATAAATACTTCCTCAGTTTGGTCCCTAGTGACGGAGTCTTTGTGCTGTTATGTTATCACTAGAGACCTCTGTTCTGTGTTCCTTGCCTTTGTCTTTGTGGTCTTTTGGACTTTGCTTTCTTGTGGACTTTTTGGACTTTGTATTTACCATTTTGGATCTTCTGAGCGTTTGGATTTTTGCCTTTTCTTTTCTTATTTTTTGGCTTTTTGTTTTGACTTTGAACTTTTGGATTTTTTTATTTTTTCCCGTATATCTTCTGAGCGTTTGGATTATACTTTTGTTTTTTGCCTTGGATTTTTTGCATTGTCAATAAACTGTTTTTTCTACTCTACTTTCGCCTCACTCCTCTACACTTGAGTCATTCCCCTGGTGGCCTAGTGGGGGTTTGCTGGATTACTACACCAGTGAC
Organism: Neoarius graeffei; assembly: GCF_027579695.1. Taxonomy (NCBI): domain Eukaryota; kingdom Metazoa; phylum Chordata; class Actinopteri; order Siluriformes; family Ariidae; genus Neoarius; species Neoarius graeffei. The sequence goes on along the minus strand of NC_083584.1, from coordinate 1,169,970 downwards.
CCAGGTTTGATTCCCAGCAAAGCCCTAACAGAAAGACTCTGTCATGACCGACTCAGCAGAGGCTGCTTCAACTGTCTACCCAGCCAACCTTCAGGGCAGCTTTGACATGCTTCGGAGTGACCATGGACACTCATGGATGAACACTCGCAAGCCAACGTGAGGCCCTTGCTCGCCACAAGGTACTGCTTCAGCAAATTGGGAAAGCCCTGGCACAGTTGACTCCTATGCCCGTGTCGCCTCTTCTTGACCTTCCTCCTGCTCCACCATCTGCTCCAGTGCCTTCTGCCACGCTGCCTACGTCACCTCGTGAACCCTGCCTTCCTGCACCACAGAGGTATGGTGGCAAGCACGGGGAGTGCCGGGAGTTCCTTACCCAGTGCCAACTCACCATTAAGCTTCAACCTACACTACGGATTGCTGCAAGATCGCATATGTGATAGCCTTGTTAGCTGATAAGGCATGGCCTTGGGCAACAGCCGTCTGGCAGAGACAGGGACCCAAGTGCTCTGACTTCAAGCTGTTTATGGAGGAGATGCTTTGGGTCTTCGATCAGGCAGACATCAGTAAAGATGCAGCCAGGAAGCTCCTGTCCATCCGGCAGGAAGGAAGCGTTGCAGACTATGCCATCTCATTCCGGATGCTCGCAGCAGTCAGTGGATGGAACAAGACTGCCCTGGTTTCAGCCTTCCACCATGGTCTGTCTGACCCCATCAAAGACGGTCTGGCCTCTATTGGATGCCCAAGTGACCTCGAAACACTGATTTCACATGCCATTCATCTTGACAACAGGATTAGAGAGCGCCGCCAAGTCCTGAGCCTCCCCGGCCTCAATGCCTCAACATGGAGCCCGTCTACCTCCTCCAGTGACTGTCCGGAGCCCATGCAAGTGGGCCGTACTCGTCTCTCTGCATCTGAGAGGGAGCGCAGAAGGAGGGACAAGTGCTGCATCTACTGTGGCAAGCCTGGCCATTTCTGAACATCATGTCCCGAGCTCTCGGGAAAAGGACCGAGGGAAAAAAAAAAAGCCGAGGGAGGGTTGTGACGGGGCCTACCCTCTCTCCCAAACTCCTTGGCCAAGGAGTCTACATCCCGGTCTCCATCTCCTGGGGTGAGTCCGTCCACTCTTGCCAGGCCTTGTTAGACTCAGGGGTGGCTGGAAACTTTATGAATGTCCACTTTGCCCAAGGAATTAATGTCCCTACTGCACCTCTTGAAGTCCTGCTGTCTGTGTCTGCCCTGGATGGCCAAGCTTTAGGTGATGGAAGAGTCACCCAAGTTACTTCTCCAATCTTTCTCCAGTCTCAAGGTCACAAAGAAGAAATTTCACTGCACCTTATTCATTTGTCAGAGTTCCCAGTTATTCTAGGCCTTCCTTGGCTTACCCGCCACAACCCTCGCATAGACTGGGTAACAAGCCAGGTTGTGGAATGGGGTCCTGCATGCTATGCCTCTTGTCTGCTCTCTAGCTCTCCTGTGTCTCCTGCCGAGCTTCCTGATCTCACTGAGTTATCTCAAGTTCCCACAGAGTACTGGGATCTGAAAGAAGTTTTTAGCAAGAGCAGGGCTGCTGTTCTTCCTCCGCACTGTGCCTACGACTGTGCCATCGACTTGCTCCCTGGGACTACCCCTTCTCGTGGCAGACTGTTTTCCCTCTCTCAACCAGAATGCAAGGCCATGGAGGAGTACATCAAGGACGCCCTGGCCTCTGGGTTCATTCGACCCTCCACCTCACCCGCTGGTGCTGGCTTCTTCTTTGTCGGCAAGAAGGATGGGGGCTCCGGCCATGTATAGATTACAGAGGCCTGAACAAGATCACTGTGCACAACCGCTATCCTCTTTCGCTGATGTCCACAGCATTCGACCTGCTCCAAGGTGCCACTGTCTTCACCAAGTTGGACTTACGGAATGCATACCACCTCATCCGTATCTGACAGGGAGACGAGTGGAAGACTGGCTTTAACACCCCGTCAGGGCACTATGAGTATCAAGTTATGCCCTTCAGACTCACCAATGCACCAGCAGTTTTTCAGGCCCTTATCAACGACGTCTTGAGGGACATGATTAACCAGTACATTTTCGTCTACCTCGACGACATGTTGATATTTTCCAAGACCTTACAGGAGCACCGCCACCATGTCCGCCAACTCTTCCAGAGGCTATTACAGAACAATCTGTTTGCTAAGGCCCAGAAATGCGAGTTTCATGTCTCCGAGGTCTCCTTCCTGGGTTTTATTGTATGGACGGAACAACTCCAAATGGACCCAGCCAAGACCTTGGCCATCCGGGACTGGCCTACTCCCAAGTCCGTTAAAGAAGCTCAGCAGTTCTTAGGATTCGCTAACTTCTACCGCAAGTTTGTCAGGAACTTCAGTTCTGTAGCAGCACCCATATCAGATCTCACCAAAAAGACTGGTGGATCTTATGTCTGGTCTCCTCAGGCGGAAAAGGCTTTCAAGGACCTCAAGCACCGCTTTTGCACGGCACCCAGTCTGGTCCTCCCGGACACTTCCCAACCATTCATTGTGGAGGTGGATGCCTCGGACAGTGGTGTCGGCGCGGTTCTCTCTCAATGCTCGGAAGGAAAGTTGCACCCCTGCGCATACTTCTCCCACCGCCTGAGCCCTGCGGAGTCCCGGTATGATGTGGGGGATCGAGAACTGCTAGCGGTTAAACTGGCCCTTGAGGAGTGGAGGCACTGGCTGGAGGGAGCACAACATCCACTCCTGGTTTGGATGGACCACAAGAACCTGGAGTACCTCCAGCAAGCCAAGAGACTGAACCCACGACAGGCTAGGTGGGCCTTGTTTTTCAGTCGATTCGACTTCACCCTATCATACCGCCCCGGCTCTAAGAACACCAAACCTGACATGCTTTCCAGGCTGTTCTCACCCACCAACAGGGAGAGTGAAGTTGGGCCTATTATCCCTGTGTCCTGGATTGTGACCCCTGTCCACTGGGGTGTCGAGGAGGTCGTCCGATGAGCTCAACGCCAGGACCCCGGTCCTGGGACGGGGCCACCGGGCCTCTTGTACATCCCTCGTCAAGCCCAGGCCAAGGTTCTCCAGTGGGGTCACTCGTCCCCTCTCACTGCCCACCCAGGAGCTCGGAGTACCCTGGTCTTCTTGAAAAGACGCTTCTGGTGGCCGAGCATGGAGAAGGAAGTGAGGTCATTCATCCTGTCCTGTGATGTGTGCACCAGAACCAAGAACCCACGACAGTGTCCCCAGGGCCTCCTGCATCCTCTGCCTATTCCCCGGTGTCCCTGGTCCCATGTGGTGGTCGACTTCATCACAGGCCTTCCAGACTCTCAAGGTAACACTGTCATTTTGGTCATAGTCAACAGATTCTCTAAGGCCTGCTGCTTCATACCACTGTGCAAGCTCTCTTCTGCCCTTGAAACAGCTAAACTTATATTTACTCATGTCTTCCGAGTCTTTGGTCTCCCACAGGACATCGTCTCAGACTAGGGGCCCCAGTTCTCCTTGCGAGTGTGGCGCAGGTTCTGCAAGCTCATCAGGGCCACTGCCAGCCTCTCCTCTGGGTTCCACACCCAGTCCAATGGCCAGACGGAGAGGCTCAACCAGGACCTGGAAACCACCCTGAGAGGCCTGGTGATGGATAACCCAACATCATGGAGCACCTGGCTGCCATGGGCGGAGTATGCCCACAACACCCTGCAGTCATCGGCCACCAGGTTGTCGCCATTCCAGTGCCAATTCGGGTTCCAGCCACCTCTGTTTCCGGACCAGGAGGAGGACGCTGGGGTGCCCTCAGTCAACCAGTACGTGAGACGGTGTCGCAAGACCTGGAACAAGGTCAGGAGGACCCTCATCCAGACTTCCAGGGCCAACCAGACTCAGGCCAACCGCCATAGAAGGCCTGCCCATGTTTTCCCCTGGGCAGCGGGTTTGGATGTCCGCCAAGGACCTTCCACTGCAGGTGGAGAACCGCAAGCTTGCTCCTCACTACATTGGCCCCTTCAAGGTTGTGTGCAGGGTGAACCCTGTCGCCTACTGGCTCCAGTTGCCCCGGACTCTAAGGATCAACCCCACATGTTGAGTTACATGTTGATCCTGGGATTGAGATGCTGGCCTCTTCTGCCCCTCGGACCTGCTTGATCCATCCTGGTGCCCTGTGTCTGGTCGGAGTTTTATCGCCCCACTCCTGTGAAGGACGGCCCCATGAGGACAGTTGAGGGTTATACCTGTTAAAACTGTTAATATTATAGTCAGGCTGTTTGTTGTTGCCCAAATGAGGATGGGTTCCCTTTTGAGTCTGGTTCCTCTCGAGGTTTCTTCCTCATGTCGTCTGAGGAAGTTTTTCCTTGCCACCGTCGCCACAGGCTTGCTCATTGGGGATAGATTAGGGATAAAATTAGCTCATCTTTTAAGTCGTTCAAATTCTGTAAGGCTGCTTTGCGACAATGTTTATTGTTAAAAGCGCTGTACAAATAAACTTGATTTGATTTGATTTGACATTCCATGTTTCCCTGTTGCGGCCCGTACTGTCATCCACGTATGCCCCTGCCCCAGGAATCCCCCACCCCCCCGCATCTTCCAGGGTCAGACTGTGTTCACTGTGCACTGCCTGCTTGACTCCCGCTGGGTCCGCAGTGGGCTCCAATATCTAGTGGACTGGGAGGGCTATGGCCCTGAGGAGCGCTGCTATGTTCCCGCTCGGGACGTGTTAGACAAGGAACTGTGTTGGGACTTCCATTCGGCCCATCCGGATCGCCCTGGGAACATCAGGAGACGCTCCTGGGGGGGGGGGGGTCCTGTTAGGACTGGGGACTGTCTTGGCCTCTAGAGGCTGCCACTGCTTCTGTGTTTTGTGTTTGTTTTGATTGCCTGTTTCCATGTGCCTTTTACCCCCACCTGTTCTTTATTTACTGCCCCACCCAGTTTCTTAATTTCCCTGTGTATATATACTTCCTCAGTTTGGTCCCTTGTCACAGAGTCTTTGTGCTGTTATGTTATCACTAGAGACCTTTGTTCCATGTTCCTTGCCTTTGTCTTTGTGGTCTTTTGTACTTTGTTTTCTTGTGGACTTTTTGGACTTTGTATTTACCATTTTGGATCTTCTGAGTGTTTGGATTTTTACCTTTTCTTTTTCTTATTTTTTGGCTTTTTGTTTTGACTTTGAACTTTTGGATTTTTTATTTTTTCCCGTATATCTTCTGAGCGTTTGGATTATACTTTTGTTTTTTGCCTTGGATTTTTTGCATTGTAAATAAACTGTTTTTTCTACTCTACTTTCGCCTCACTCTTCTGCACTTGAGTCATTCCCCTGGTGGCCTAGTGGGGGTTTGCTGAATTATTACACCTGGGATCGATTCCCAGCAAAACCCTAACAAAATGAGGATGGGTTCCCTTTTGAGTCTGGTTTCTTCCTCATGTCGTCTGAGGGAGTTTTTCCTTGCCACCATCGCCACAGGCTTGCTCATTGGGGATAGATTAGGGATAAAATTAGCTCATGTTTTAAGTAGTTCAAATTCTGTAAAGCTGCTTTGTGACAATGCTTATTGTTAAAAGTGCTATACAAATAAACTTGACTTGAAACTTGACTTGATAATGAGGAAAAACATGCAGTCCTGGAAAATCAAAAGGTGATGAGATCAGTTAGAATAGTTATTTATATATATATATATATATATATATATATATATATACTGTATATACACACACACACACACAGTGGTACCTTGTATTACGAACTTAATGTGTTCTTTGACTCCGTTCGCGAACCGAAAAATTCGCGAACTGTATTAGTTTTTCCCATTGAAATTAATGTAAATCCAATTAATCCATTCATCGGCCCCAGAAACAGTTTTTTGTAACTTTTTATGGGTTTATGTGTGGAAAAAATACAGGAAGGAATTAAAGATAACCTTAATTATATAAAAATACAGTAAGCGTAAAATAAAACATAATAATTGTACAGTACACTTTACCTTTGTGGTTGATAGTTGCTGGCACATGTGGATGGAGGAGGAGGAGGAGAGGAGGAAAGATCAGAAACATGAACACCACATTCATGTTTAACTATTATTTCCTTCTTTGTTTCAACAGTAATACGTTTAGGCTTCTTAACAGCACTATCACTAACACTTTCTCGTTCTTGGGAGCCATAATGAGGGTTAATTTAATACAAAAAAGAAATCGTATCAACATAATGCAATGACAAACATTGTTCACAGCGCGCCACCTTGAGTAAAACTGATGCTGCCGCATGCCTCACATGGTGCAGAAGCCCGCTAGTTTGTGTGTTTGTGCATTCATGCATCAAAGCACCATTCACAAATTGAAGCAAAATTTGTTCGGAAATGGTGTTTGTAGCCCGATTTGTTCGTGAATAGGGACGTTTGCGACCGGAGGTTTGGCTGTATATAAATGAGGTCTGCAGAAGGGGTGGTGCATTTTTCCATGACAAAAGCCATCATTTATCATCAAGAAGATGGAGACTGTGCTGACTGGGGAAGATGAAGGCTGAATGATTCTATGGTGAGGGAGTCATTGATATGTCAAGTCAAGTCTATTTGTATAGCACTTTTAACAATAATCATTGTCACAAAGCAGCTTTACAGAATTTGAACGACTTAAAACATGAGCCAATTTTATCCCTAATCTATCCCCAATGAGCAAGCCTGTGGACATAAGCCCGGGACATAAATCAGCCAGCCACTACACTGTCAACAAACTCAAGTGAGCAAGCATGTGGGGGACTGACAGCATCCAAACATCCCAGTTTCCCAAAAGATTCTATGTCTGAGGACCCTCCAGATCTACACCTTTACCTCATAAACACCATTAACAAAAGGCTTGACTAAACAGATAGGTTTTCAGCCTGGACTTAAATGCTGAGATTGTGTCTGATTCCCGAACACTACTTGGAAGGCTGTTCCATAAATGTGGGGCTTTGTAAGAAAAGGCTCTGCCCCCTGATGTAGCCTTCACTATACGAGGTACCAGCAGATAGCCTGCACCTTTTGATCTAAGTAGGCATGGCGGGTCATAGAGGAGCAGAAGTTCACTCAGTTACTGTGGTGCGAGACCATTCAGTGCTTTAAAGGTCAATAGTAGTATTTTATAATCAATACAAAATTTGATTGGGAGCCAATGCAGTTTGGATAAGACAGGGGTGATGTGGTCATATTTTCTAGTTCTAGTAAGGACTCTTGCTGCTGCATTTTGAACTAACTGGAGCTTGTTTATGCACTTATTGGAACATCCAGATAGTAAGGCATTACAATAATCCAACCTGGAGGTAACAAAAGCATGAACTAGTTTTTCTGCGTCATGTAGTGACATTAAATTTCTTATCTTAGCAATATTTCTGAGATGAAAGAAAGCTATTGTTGTAGAAAGAACCTGATGTGGGTGGAGCACAGAAGCATGGCAGGTGCACTGTTAACAATTGCTGTAAAACTTACAGTATAGCACCATATTATATTACAGTAAGATACTGTGTGACGCTTAAACAGTAAATAACTGTCGGTGGCTATGTTTATACAGTACAGTGTACTGCTACTGTAATGCACAAAGGTTTCTGGGAATTTTTTGGTGCTAAGCATGAAGCGAGCCAACAGATGCTGATGCAACCCACTCACCCACTGCCGTGAATCTGGTAAGGAAGCAGGAAGCAAGCTCTTTTGCAAGTTGCCTCTAAATATTGTGGGTGCAATCAGTTAATTATTGATATTAAGTGATCAATCTCGTTAAATCAGTCTCATTAAATTTTGAAGGTTAATAATTAAAATGAATCAATCCCATTGAATCGTTTACTTTGACTCCTTTGAATTGAAACATACCATAGAATCACTCTCATTTGAAGTGAATCGTTCAGTGAATCGTTCAATGAATCATTTAGGGAATCGTTCAATGAATCATTTAGGGAATCGTTCAATGAATCATACCATGAATCCTGGATAAATTACCAAACAGCTAGATTATGGTATATTTCCAAATTATTACAATCACTTACCATATTACATAACTTGTATATGCACCCTTTTGAATTCGAGGGAGACTGGGGACTTCATATTGTTCACACAAATAAACACAGCTTGTTTAATAAATGAATTTAGTATAACAAAGATAAAAATAATAAACCAATATATACAAGCAGTGAGGTGTGTGTGTGGGTGTAGGACTTGACCATGTGTTTAGCCTCGTGTAGCTAACTACACGTGGTGGAGGCCTAGCTTGTTGGTAGCTAAACAAAAGAATGTTATCTAAACAGAACAAAGGATTAGCTCTGTGTTTAGCCTTGTGTTGCTAGTGTGAGTTTGCTAAAGGCCCTTTGGCCTAGCTAAAGTGTGTTTGTTAGGCCTGGTGAGGCCTACTGAGCACGTGTTGCTAAAGACAAGGGTATTAGCCGTAGCTAACTAAAAGCTAACTTGTGGATTTCTAGCTGAGGTGTGGTTTATCAGGCCTGATGGCCTGCTGAGCACATGGTAGGCCTTGATTAGCTTTGTGTTGCTAAGCAGACAAAAGCGAAGCTGTAGCTAACCCACTAGCTCATAACCATACTGAATCCACTGAAATCTTAATGACATCAAGATGTATAATAATGAAATTATAATGTTAGTAAGAATAAAAAAGAGAGAAGCATGCGCAGCCTATCTATTAAACAATTGAGAGAACATAGAACCAAAATAAATCAACACGCTGCGTGTTCAACAGTGTAACAATAAACCTGGGTTTAAATTCACACTATTTCAATAAAAGCAAATTCCTAAGACTATCCTAATTATGCCCAAATGCCAAAATCTTACTTAATCCTGCCTTTAGCAAGATATGAAGAACTATTCGCCGGTGTAGTTTCAGGCCTCGCCGTGGGAGCACGTGAGCCGCTTGTGATGGAGGCGGAGAAAACTTTCGGGTCCAGCGGAGCACTTGGGTGGGTCCCGTGGAAAGCAGAGGATTCTTGGTCCGAACCTCAGCGTTCATGAGGAAAAGTCTCTGATCAGAATAAGATGCACAGCGCTTTTGAGTTAAAAAGGATTCAGTCGCTTCTTAACTTTTAACTGCCTGGGCTGCAGTCGTGACGTCACTTCCAATGCAAGTAAACCGGTTGTAACTCAGGTTGAGTTTAAAGATCACGCGACTCTAGAGTTTACCTTTGCCAAGGGTAAGAAAGAAAATCGCGCTGAGTGATGGATCTTGCAAGAAAGAAGACGTCTTTTGGGGTGGAGAGCGCCTCTTTATATGTCCAGATTCATCGGAAGCCAGATGAGAGACAAAGATGGAAGCGTTGTCCCATTGTTTTATGTTTCCTTGTATGATGACGTAGATGATCCCGCCCACGCGTGACGTAGGTCACACGGAAGTGGACAGGGAATTGTAGTTCTGACACAAGATGGCGGCATGATACCTACAATATAATAAGCTTTACTGGATGTTGAACTCATACTGATTTGTTTTTATGACTGGTATTTTTCAACGTGTGCATAGGTCGGCAACATCTGTATCAATTCTACAAGTATACGGACACAATCTAACATTGGTTTTTAGGCCTAAACATTAGCCTCAGGGCAGCACGGTGGTATAGTGGTTAGCACTGTCTCCTCACAGCAAGAAGGTCTGGGTTTGAGCCCCATGGCCGGCGAGGGCCTTTCTGTGTGGAGTTTGCATGTTGTCCGCGTGGGTTTCCTCCGGGTGCTCCGGCTTCCCCCACAGTCCAAAGACATGCAGGTTAGGTTAACTGGTGACTCTAAATTGACCATAGGTGTGAGTGTGAATGGTTGTCTGTGTCTACACTGTTAAAAGTTTACTGTAAAATGTACAGTAACATCTTGCAGTAGTGTAAAAATTACAGTAACATACTGTCCCACAATTTACAGTAGGGTTTTTTGTTACTGTAAATTTTACAGTAAATTTTTAACAGTGTGGTTGTTTTTATCTTAGTTCTTTTCTTTATTGCTGCTTTTCAGCACAAAACTCAAAAACTCTCTGTCACTCACGCACACACACAGACATACACAGGCTACAAGCAAGCCCTCGGCGTCGACCTCCCCTTCTCACTCTCCTTTTATCGGGCACGGTCACTGGAGGAGACACACAAACACATGTTAATTGACAACAGGTGTAGTGACATGACCACTCATCTTTCCTGACTCCACCCTCCATTCACAGACTGACACTCGGCCACGCCCCTGCTGCCACATACCCCCACCGCCCGACTCAGGCCGGGGAGCCATCCGGCCTGAAGCTGACTCCCCACCCCTCGCTTGAAGGGACAGGAATTCCACCACCACCTTCTGTGCCCCCGGCCTGTGGACCACCTCAAATTTAAATGGCTGGAGTGCAAGATAACAACTTTTTTTTTCTCTCCATGCTTCCACGGAAGGCGGTCGCATTTTCTGCTCTCCCTCCTTTTTTTCCCTGCTTGTCCTTCTGTGTCTTGTCTCATCTGCTGTACTTTTTGAAGAGACTCTTCCTGCATAACTTTCTAAACTAAAAAAAAGCATGGAATTGATAAACTGGTCTCCTAACGAAATTGACACAGTTTTCTCGATGAGAAGTTTGGGTTCGGGGGAACCCATTTGTCCTGCTGGAATGTTTGCGGCTGGTTACACGATGGATGCGTGGGAGCAGTGGGGGGTCATGTGCCTGGCGATTCTTTCTGTGGAGGACATTGAAGATATCTACCTATTCAGAACCATGATTACAGGACTTTTGCTGATTGGATTAGGCATTGCCCTGGTATATCGAGGAAATCAGACAACAGTGACAGCTGTTCAAAGCCCCACAAAGCTGCCCTATATGATTGGAGTGGTGGGCAAAACTGTTGGCACTCAGACTGTGGACATTCAGAACTTTAACCACAAAATGGTTGTTATCTCGGAGCAGCTTTCAGCTTTGCAAGGAATACATTTTTCGGAGATCAATTTGAATAGAATGGACAGAATGGACAGATATGGACGAGCGGTGTGGATGTGCAAAGACTGCATCTGGAAAGACCAAACAATTCATATCTTATTGACATTCGGCGCCCTGAGACAGCACCAGCCTTGGTTTAGGCCGTTGCTGAGAAAACATTTCCCCATGAAGGTCACTGCCGGGAGATACTCTCATTCCTCGCATTCCTCTCTAACTCTCCGCGGTCGCCATTTTTACCCCCAGTGTGACAACTGGGTGCGTGACCAGCGCCTTCATGGCTGCAGGAGCGAACGTCTGCTTGCTTGCGCTGGATTACCTCCTCCCCTCCCCCCTCTCCCCTAATTCCCCCCCTCAAGTCCCGTGTTTAAAGTGTACTTGTGTTGTTGTGTGCTTATGCAAAGGTTTTTTAAATGTTCCCACACTGTACTCCTGACAGGAGCATAGTGGGGGGGAGTGTTCTTTTTTTTTCCTTATCTCTCCTCATGTTGTGTTTCCTTTTTATCTTTATCCCTGTCTTCCTGTCCTGTCTACCCTATGTCAATTATATGTTGTATATGTCCGGACAGGTTGACGGCTAATTTCACTGGTACATGTGACTAGTGACAATAAAGGGCATGATCATCATCATCATCATCAACAGGTGATCCATGCGTTAGCATTGTAGGTACAGTCCCTTTTAAGAAACTACATTTCCCATCAGCCAACTTCCGCGTTGACCAACGTCATGCTGGGCTGGATCACCAACGTCACATCCTCCATGAATGCATAAGAACTGAACAACACTTACACTCTTTCTCTTTTCTGTCCTGGACTTCAAGCTGTCTAGACACAAAGAGGCTGCTCACCCGAGTAAACCAGAAAGAGACCTCTTTCTTGCAAGATCCACGATTTAGTGCGATTTCTTTCTTACCCTTGGCCAAGGTAGACTCCAGAGTCGCGCAATCTTTAACTCAGTCAAGTTAACCGGTTTTATTCATATTAGAAGTGACGTCACGACTGCCGCCCAAGCAGTTTTAATTCAAAGTTAGGAAAGCGGCTGAACCCTTTCTTTTTTAACTGAAGCGCTGTGCACCTTGTTCTACAAAGATTTCCTTCCCATGAGCTACGAAGCATCGGACCAAGAATTCTTTGTTTTTCTACAGAAGTCTCTACAGGCTCCTGTGAACTCAGCCTCTCCAAGAAATTCCCTGTGCTTCACGGAGATCTCCACAATGGTGAAAACTCCAAAAGTCTCGGGACATCTTCTCATAATTTCACGTAGAAGCGAAATACGGAAGTAAGACTGGCATTTTGGGCATAATCAAACCTAGTCTTAGGAATTAGCTTTTATTGAACTAGTGTGAATTTAAACTCAGGAACGGTTTAATTGTTACACTGTAGACACGCAGCATGTTGAATTAATTGTTCTAATTTTGTCCTCTCAATTAGTCTAGCCTCGCACCATATCAACAAAACACCCCAGGCATCAAATTGTGCCCGCCAATCACAACGCAAGGTTTTTGTTTGGATTCTTTGGGCAGGCTTTTGCAGGAGTGATGATAAGGCTGCGCGACGCTGGAGAAAGCACAACAGGAAAGATGGCTATGGCTAGTGAACAGCGCTTGTTTGACTCCACTTTGGAATCAGTTTTAGAAGAATTAGACTTGGAGTTTTTGTTGAAACATGAGCAGGAAGAGGCTCTCCACTCATTCCTTTTCAAGAAGGATGTTTTCGCTGTTTTGCTGACTGGCTATGGCAAAAGTCTGATCTACCAGCTGGCTCCGCTGGTAGCCAAAAGGATGGGGCTAGTTTGTGCAGTACAAAGAATTAATAAACAGCTTTGAAACATTACTTTTTGATTGTTTCTTATTTTCCCGTTATTTTAAATTTAAGGGAAATTATTTCACCAAACATCACTAAATAAAAATAAAAACTCTCAAAAACAGTTTAAGCAAACCCTTGAAAAACACTTGAAAAAAAATAAGAGAGTGTATGTTAAGTATGTGGTACAGACTCCAAACTTGTGGTCATTATCTCCAAACTTCTTAATATCTAGAACCTGTTTATTAACAGTGTTGGGGAGTAACGAATTACATGTAACGACGTTACGTAATTTAATTACAAAAAAATTGTAACTGTAATTCGTTACAGTTACAACAGGAAAATATGTAATTCAGTTACAGTTACTTATGGAAATATTGAGAATTACAATTTTAGTTACATTTGAAAAACAAAAACCTTTGCGACATGAGCAAGGATATTTTTATTGCTTTGCGCATAATTTTGCCGTTTCCCGCCACGGCTCCTTGTCTGTCCTGGGTTTTCCTATCATGTTTGCCAACAGCAGCGCCACTCTGTTTCTGTGCTTGAGCACTACAGCAGCAAGAAGCGCGCGGTTCGGTTCAGTTCAGCTCAAGCAGCAGTCATGTCAGACGCCTTCAAGCATTGGAAATTTAAGAAGCATTTCATCTACATCACTGAAAATGGCTAAAATTTAACTGTCCAATGCAAGCAGTGTTTGCCGGCCATCAAGAAGTTGTCCACGTCGAAGCAGTCTATGTCAAACCTAAGCAGTGGCGGAACAAGTCAGAGCCGGGCCGGGGGCGGGGCAAATGACCGGGCCCTTTATTAAAGCTTATCATAACATTTTAGGCTACAAAATATCCGCAACTGCGGTGTTTACCAATTTCAACACTACCGGGTGCAACTATGTTATTTAGTACATCAAGTCCTTCAAACGAACATGTAACTCAGAAACAAAAAAACATTAGGATACTGTACATGGCTCATAATAAAACATCAATAGCCTATACTGCGCACATTATTTGAAGGGCATACGAATGAGCGCTCAGAGGTTACAACGGTGACAGGAAGAGTCAGAAATAAAAGGAGGGCGGTGCATGTTTTCAGCAAAATTGGCCTGATCAGTCGGAAAACACTCTAGAGGAGGGTTTTCACCATCCACAGTCTGCGTGTCAGCTGTAGTGTGAGGAGACCGGCTGCTTTCATTTCCAGTGTCCAGCGCGGGTCGGGTGGGGAGGGGGGCTGTCAAGCACCAGGTCTGGCTCTACCCTGGAGCAGCTCGCAACTGCTGAGTCCCTAACATCACTATACAGCGGAGAGAGAAAAAAGTGGATGCATGTAGCAACTCGTCTAATATCAGGAAAGTAGCCTATATAATTCAGAAAGGAAAAATGGTGGCGTATAAGCTCTAAGGGGCTGGGCTAACCAGATTAAAGCCAACGTTATAAGCACATTAAAGCTAACATCGTCTGATTGTTTGAAATTCTAGGCTACCTGTCAGTCTGGCTCCCTGCTAGCAGTATTGGTGGGCCTGAATTGCTGCCAACATTGTCGGATTCATTTCCATGACCATGAGGACGAACTAAATATGTGTCCAGTTTAAGTAATTTAGCCTTTCCCTGCTCCCTTTTTTCCCTTTCTTTTCGCTTCGTCGCTCCACTTTTATGTTTATATGAACTCATGTTAACTATCGTAGTAAAAATGCTTGTAGCATAGCCAACTCTGTTGACAAGTGACTGATGACGTTGTGGAGAGTGATGACGATTTTACCCAAAATACACTTGGAGACAATATCTTATTAAATTTGCACGCTGTAAAGCAAAACGCGAGAGTGAAAAGCAGGACAGTTATACAAAACATTTTATTCTATATTTTACAGCTGTTAAATCTTGAGTGAATCTTGAGTTCAGTTTTTAGCAACTATGAGGCATAACTCACCCTGACTGTGTCAAGCTATAAGCCCTAACACAACCCCTGAGCTACGGCAACATGCATTATCTTACAACATTATACATGCTCGCGCGCTCGACTATTTGTAACACATTGCAATGATTTTAAGGGGTGCATCAGATAACTTCCTGGGCCCTCACACAGGCCCGGGCATGAGCACGACGAATGTAATCTCGAAGGACTGAGTGTAAGCGATATATCGGGCTTATCTCCGGGCCCGGTTCGCCCTCTCAGCCCCCCCTCCTACGGTCCGCCCCAGAACCTAAGGAAACATTTAGAGGTAAGTGCAACTCACTGGTTTATTTCCGATCAGAAGGCATTCATTTTGAGGTTGTAAGCACATTAACAGCAAGGTAGGCTATGCTGATGAAATATGTTGAACTACCAGCTCTAGAACAACTGACACCCACCTACATACCATCGTTGTTATTAATCCCAGTGGGCAACATAATATAATGATGTACGATTGATTCAATGTCATATATCACAACAACGGTTAAGCACACATGTCGTTTCCCTAGTTAGCTACGTGCTAGGCTACTACCATTCACTTGAATGTGTTTATTGTTTATTGTATTTTTTTGTAATCAACATTCCATTGACTCTTAAATGTTCAATGACTGACTACCCATCGTCAGTCTTAATTCTTGATGGACTGTATTGTGCCATGTTTCATTTTACAAGCAAAGAGAAAAACAAGAAAAATAAAATGTGATGTAAAAGTCTCACTTTGGTTATTTATTACTAGATTAAAGTAGAACACTTCATTGTCATTGCACATGTATGAAGTAATGAAATGCAGTTTGGCATCTAATCAAGTGCAACACGTGCAGACTGCACATAATGCAGTATTTAGAGACAAAATGCCATTATTTACAGCTAGTGTAAGTAAAGATGGTTATATGTGCAGAGCATGTATGCGCAGAGTATGTACAATGTAGTTATGGCAGTACAATGCACAGGGCAATGAAAAATAGCATGGTATAAATAAATGTGATGAATACAGATGGAATCATTATACAGGTAATCCTATACCACTGTAGATAGGGCTATACAGATGTGAATTGAAGAGGAACAGTATATGGATGGTAAGGTGTGGATAGAGGGGAACGAAAGACTGGTCTTTGGGAAGAGTTCAATAAGGTGACCGCTGTGGGAAAGAAGTGGTTTCTGAACCTGCTTGTGTAGTCTGCAAACTGTGAAAACGGTAGAGCCTAGGGGAGGAACAGAAGAGTATGGCCCCTATGACAGGAGTCTGAGAATCACATGCACGGTGCAAGCATCTCTTATGGACCTCCTGTGATTGCTTGTCAGCAATTCCCTCTCAGCTTAGTACTGCTTTAAGGTTCACACTGTCGGTTTTCAAAAATTAAATGGTGAACATGGGTCAATATTCATTAAAACCTTAAAGTAATTAAAAAGTAATCCAAAAGTAACTAGTTACATTACTTTTTAAAAGTAACTGAAAAAGTTACACTACAATTACATTTTAAACAAGGTAACTTGTAACTGTAACGAATTACATTTTTAAAGTAACTTACCCAACACTGTTTATTAATTAATACGCATTTTGAAAAATTATTTATTTCAAGGCCTCCCCCACTGCTTTCTGTCGCTCTGACTATGTCACAATCATTGTTGCACTGATTGGTCAGAGCGTTGGCCTATACGCACAGAGACAGTTTGAAAGACAACGGGTTGTTCCTACCCACGCCCTTCAGAAATGTCTACGACCGAGACCAGACTAAATATTCACATTTAGTCTGGCTTGCCAGGCTACCTCTCAATTGTTTAATAGATAGGCTGTGCATGCTTCTCTTTATTCCTTACTAATATCCTCAATTTCATTCTTACACATCTTAACCGCATCAAGATTTCAGTGGATTTAGTAGTGTTATGAGCTAAATTCCCTTTGTCTTAGCTTAGCCACACAAGGCTAATCTAGGCCTAAACAAACACATGGTCACCAGGCCTCACCAGGCCTGACACACACAAACACACCTTAGTTAGCAATCCATGCTAACTCTTTGTTCAGGCCACACACAGGCTAACTCTTTGTTCAGGCCACGTGGCCACTCACAAACACACCTTAGCTAGCATTATTTTGTCTTGTTAGCAAGCTAGGCTAACCTTTTGCTTAAGCCACAAGGCCTACACCATGTGGACACACCCTAGCTAGCATTCCTTTGTCTTAGCAACCAAAGCTAACTCTCGTGTTACTAAGGGCCTCTGCATGCTCTTGCGCCAAGGCTTTTGCAGATAGCTTTTCGCAGACAGTTGTAATTTATCGTTGAGCAGGGAGTAATAGGCGTGCGTGATGTTATTCACTGCCACAATGCAAGGGGGCACGAAATTGCTAGGAGTAGTTGGTGGGTGTGGTTAGTGGAGTGTTTATCCTCCGGTTACTTATAATGACTAGAACTGGAGTCGTATAGATGTACGTACTTCCTCACTTCCTCGATCAACCACTCTTCGTGCTGCTCCATCTTCGCTCGTGTTTTTAAAAATGGCGGTAGTGAAAACAAACCAAACCGGGAAAGTAGGGAAGCGGAAGTGCGTGTACAGCGGATGTAAAGTAGACCAATCAGAGCCCTCTTGTCTGTGACGCTGTCTGCGAGGCTTCTGCGGTGGTCACAATTTTTGGGAGGTGCGCGCAGAGCGTCTGAGAAGGGGGGGCTACACAGACGCCATCTGCGATGCCATCTGCGAGGACTGCATTGTCAGCATAAATTGGCCTTTAGAAACACATGGTCACCAGGCCTCACACACACAAACACATCTTAATTAGCACACAAAGCTAATCTTTTGTCTTCACCACAACACATTCACACACACACACACACACACACACACACACACACACACTCATCAAGTATATCTCACTGTTTGTATATATTTCAACTGCCATTATTCATTTTTATCTTTGTTATAATAAATTCATTTATTATTGAAACTGTGTGTTTATTTGTGTTCCAATATTTCTGAAGTCAACCAATCTCGAAGAATTCAAAGGTGCATATGATTTATGTAATATGGTAAGTGATCATAATAATTTGGAATATACCATAATTTAGCTGTTTGGTAATTTATTATTAAGCACCAAAATTAATGGTATTAATTAATGAGACTGATTCCATGAGTGATTTAATGATAATATGAGACTGATTCAATGAAAACAATTCAATGTGAATGATTCAATGGTATGATTCAAATGAGACTGATTCAATTTTAATTATTAACCTTCAGATTTAATGAGATTGATCACTCAATTACCCAAATGCACCTACAGCATCCTTCATGCAGTGGAGCCACTGGAGGGGTGTGTGGTCTGAACAGAGGGTGAAAGGGTGTCCCAGCAGGTAGTGCCAGAGGGCAAGGACCGCACACCTGATAGCTAGGCACTCTTTTTCAATCTTGCTGTACCTGCCTTCGTGCATCGACAGCTTCCGGGTAATGTACAGCACAGGACGATCCTCCCCCTCCCCCTTCTGGGACAGAATGGCCCCCAGCCCTCTGTCCAACGCATCTGTCTGTAAAATAAAAGGGAGAGAAAAGTCAGGGGAGTGTAACAGTGGCCCCCCACACAGTGCAGCCTTTACCCTAGAGAAATCCTGTTGGCATTGCTCCATCCACTGGACCGGATCTGGTGCTCCCTTTTGAGTGAGATCTGTCAGCGGGCTGGTGACGTCTGAATAATTAGGTATGAACCTAAGATAGTAGCCAGCCAGCCCCAAGAACTGTCTCACCCCCTTTTTGGTGTTGGGCCTCAGGCAGGCCAAAATCGCTGCCGTCTTATTACAACCCCGATTCCAAAAAAGTTGGGACAAAGTACAAATTGTAAATAAAAACAGAATGCAATAATTTACAAATCTCAAAAACTGATATTGTTTTCACAATAGAACATAGACAACATATCAAATGTCGAAAGTGAGACATTTTGAAATTTCATGCCAAATATTGGCTCATTTGAAATTTCATGACAGCAACAAATCTCAAAAAAGTTGGGACAGGGGCAATAAGAGGCTGGAAAAGTTAAAGGTACAAAAAAGGAACAGCTGGAGGACCAAATTGCAACTCATTAGGTCAATTGGCAATAGGTCATTAACATGACTGGGTATAAAAAGAGCATCTTGGAGTGGCAGCGGCTCTCAGAAGTAAAGATGGGAAGAGGATCACCAATCCCCCTAATTCTGCACCAACAAATAGTGGAGCAATATCAGAAAGGAGTTCAACAGTGTAAAATTGCAAAGAGTTTGAACATATCATCATATACAGTGCATAATATCATCAAAAGATTCAGAGAATCTGGAAGAATCTCTGTGCATAAGGGTCAAGGCCAGAAAACCATACTGGGTGCCTGTGATCTTTGGGCCCTTAGACGGCACTGCATCACATACAGGCATGCTTCTGTATTGGAAATCACAAAATGGGCTCAGGAATATTTCCAGAGAAGATTATCTGTGAACACAATTCACCATGCCATCTGCTGTTGCCAGCTAAAACTCTATAGTTCAAAGAAGAAGCCACATCTAAACATGATCCAGAAGCGCAGACGTCTTCTCTGGGCCAAGGCTCATTTAAAATGGACTGTGGCAAAGTGGAAAACTGTTCTGTGGTTGTAAGGACTGGGACTGTTTTGGCCTCTAGAGGCCGCTGTTATTTCCTGTTTTTTGTCAATGTTTGTTTTGGCCTCTAGAGGTCGCCACTGTGTCCTGTGTTTTGGGTTGGTGTTGATTGCCTGTTTTCATTAGTGTCCTGTTTCCAATTTATTTTGTGTATTTATACCCCCTGAGTTCAGTCCTCTTGTCACGGAGTCTTTGTACTGTTATGTTGAAGCTCCAGTTACCTCTGTTCCGATTTCCTCGTCCATGTCCTTGTGTTCTTTGTATTTTTGCTTTCTTTTGGACTTTGTGGATTTTGTTTTTTGACTTTGTGAATCTTCTGAGCGTTTGGTATTTTTGCCTTTTCTTTTCTAGTTTTTTTGGCTTTTGTATTGACTTTGAACTTTTGGATTTTTTATTTTTTCCCTTAAGATCTTCTGAGCGTTTTGGATTATAGTTTTTGGATTTTTTGTAAATATTGTAAATAAAGCTTTTGATACTTTTTCTACTTCTGCCTCACGCCTCTGCATTTGAGTCATCCCCCTGGTGGCCTAGTGGGGGTTTGCTGGATTATTACACCAGCAAACCAGGTTCGAATCACAGCAAAACCCTAACAGAAAGACTCCGTCATGACCGACTCAGCAGAGGCTGCTTCAACTGTCTACCCGGCCAACCTTTAGGGAATTATGGCAGCTTTGACACGCTTCGGAGCAACCATGGAAGCTCATGGACAAATGCTCGCCAGCCAACATGAGGCCCTTGCTCGCCACGAGGAACTGCTTCAGCAAATTGGGAAAACCCTGGCACAGCTGACATCTCTGCCTGCATATCCTGATCCAGCTCCTGTTCCTGCTCCAGTGCCTTCCGCCACACTGTCTCCTTCACCTCTCGAACCCAGCCTTCCTGCACCACAGAGGTATGACGGCAAGCACGGCGAGTGCCGGGAGTTCCTTACCCAGTGCCAACTCACCTTTGAGCTACAGCCTACCACCTACACTACGGATTGCCGCAAGATCGCCTTTGTGATAACCTTGTTAGCTGGTAAGACACGAGCTTGGGCAACAGCCATCTGGCAGAGACGGGGACCCGAGTGCTCTGATTTTGAACTATTTACTGAATAGATGCTTTGGGTCTTTGACCAGGCGGACATCAGTACCGACGCAGCCAGAAAGCTCATGTCCATCCGGCAAGGAGGAAGCTTCGCAGATTACGCCATCTCGTTCCGGACGCTCGCAGCTGTAAGTGGATGGAACGAGACTGCCCTGGTGTCAGCCTTCCACCATGGTCTGTCTGACCCCATCAAGGACGGCCTGGCCTCTATTGGATGCCCAAGTGACCTCGAAACTCTCATCTCACATTCTACTCGTCTGGACAACAGGATGAGAGAACGCAGCCAAGTCCTGAGCCCCCCCAGCCTCCCTACCTCTACCTGGAGCCTGTCTACCTCCTCCAGTGACTGTCCAGAACCCATGCAAGTGGGTCGTACTCGCCTCTCCGCATCTGAGAGGGAGCGCAGAAGGAGGGACAAGTGCTGCATCTACTGTGGCAAGCCTGGTCACTTCCGAGCATCATGTCCCAAAGTCTCGGGAAAAGGACCGCCCCGTCCAGCCGAGGGAGGGTTGTGACGGGGCCTACCCTCTCTCCCGGACTCCCTGGCCAAGGAATCTACATCCCGGTCTCCATCTCCTGGGGTGAGTTTGTCCACTCTTGTCAAGCTTTGTTAGACTCAGGGGCGGCTGGGAACTTTATGGATATTCACTTTGCCCAAAGTATGAATGTCCCGACTGCACCTCTTGAAGTCCCACTGTCTGTGTCTGCCCCCGATGGCCACGCGTTAGGTGATGGAAGAGTCACCCAAGTAACTTCTCCAGTCTTCCTCCAGTCTCAAGGTCATAAGGAAGAAATATCCCTGCACCTGATTCCTTCACCTGAGTTCCCAGTTATTCTAGGCCTTCCTTGGCTTACTCGCCACAACCCTCGCATAGACTGGGTAACAAGCCAGGTTGTGGAATGGGGCCCTGCATGCCATGCCTCTTGTCTGCTCTCTAGCTCTCCTGTGTCTCCTCCCGAGCCCCCTGATCTCACTGAGTTATCTCAAGTTCCCACAGAGTACTGGGATCTCAAGGAGGTCTTCAGCAAAAGCAGGGCCGCCGTTCTTCCTCCGCACCGGGCCTACGACTGTGCCATCGACTTGATTCCTGGGACTACCCCTCCTCGTGGCAGACTGTTTTCCCTCTCTCAGCCAGAACGCAAGGCCATGGAGGAATACCTCAAAGACGCCCTGGTCTCTGGGTTCATTCGACCCTCCACCTTGCCTGCTGGTGCCGGCTTCTTCTTTGTCGGCAAGAAGGATGGGGGGCTCCAACTATGTATTGACTACAGGGGCCTGAACAAGATCACGGTGCGCAACTGATATCCCCTTCCGCTGATGTCCACAGCTTTCGACCTGCTCCAAGGCGCCACCATCTTCACCAAGTTGGACCTACGGAACGCATACCACCTCATCCATATCCGACAGGAAGACAAATGGAAGACTGCCTTTAACACCCCGTCTGCGCACTACGAATACCAGGTGATGCCCTTCGGACTCACCAATGCACCACCTGTTTTTCAGGCCCTAATCAACGACGTCTTGAGGGACATGATTAACCTGTACGTTTTTGTCTACCTCGACGATATCCTTATCTTTTCCAAGACCATGCAGGAGCACCGCCACCATGTCCGCCAGGTTCTCCAGAGGCTGCTACAGAACAATCTGTTCGCCAAAGCCCAGAAATGTGAATTTCATGTTCCCGAGGTCTCCTTTCTGGGTTTTATTGTACAGACAGGCCAACTCCAAATGGACCCAGCCAAGACTCTGGCTGTCCAGGACTGGCCCACTCCCAAGTCCGTCAAAGAGGTTCAGTGGTTCTTAGGATTTGCTAACTTCTACCGCAAGTTTATCAGGAACATTAGTTCTGTAGCAGCACCCATGTCGGACCTCACCAAATGGACAGGTGGATCTTATGTCTGGTCTCCTCAGGTGGAAAAGGCATTCAAAGACCTCAAGGATGACTTCTGCATGGCACCCATTCTGGTCCTCCCGGACACCTCCCAACCATTCATCGTGGAGGTGGACGCCTCGGACAGTGGTGTCGGCGCGGTGCTCTCTCAACCTTCGGAAGGAAAGCTGCACCCCTGTCCTTACTTCTCCCACGGCTCCAAGAACACCAAACATGACGCACTGTCCAGGCTGTTCTCTGCCACTAACAGGGAGAGTGAAGTCGGGCCTATCATCCCTGTGTCCCGGATTGTGGCCCCTGTCTGCTGGGGTATTGAGGAGGTCGTCCAACGAGCCCAACGCCAGGACCCTGGTCCTGGGACAGGGCCACCAGGCCTCTTGTATGTCCCACATCAAGCCCGGGCCAAGGTTCTCCAGTGGGGTCACTCTTCCCCTCTCACCGCCCAGCCGGGAGCTCGGAGGACCCTGGACTTCCTGAAAAGACACTTCTGGTGGCCTAACATGGAGAAGGAAGTAAGGTCATTTGTCCTGTCCTGTGAGGTCTGCACCAGAACCAAGAACCCACGACAGCATCCCCAGGGTCTCCTGCATCCTCTGACCATTCCCCGGCATCCCTGGTCCCACGTGGCAGTCGACTTCATCACGGGTCTCCCTGAGTCTCAAGAAAGTAACACTGTCATTTTGGTTTTAGTCGACAGATTCTCGAAGGCCTGCCGCTTCATACCACTGTGCAAACTCCCTTCTGCTCTTGAAACAGCCAAACTTATTTTTAATCATGTCTTCTGAGTCTTTGGTCTCCCACAGGACATCGTCTCAGACCGAGGGCCCCAGTTCTCCTCCCGAGTGTGGCACGGGTTCTGCAAGGTCATCGGAGCCACTGCCAGCCTCTCCTCTGGGTTTCACCCACAGTCCAATGGTCAGACGGAGAGGCTCAACCAGGACCTGGAAACCACCCTGCGAGGCCTGGCTATGGATAACCTGACATCGTGGAGCACCTGGCTGCCATGGGCAGAGTACGGCCACAACACCCTGCAGTCATCGGCCACCAAGCTGTCGCCATTCCAGTGCCAATTCGGGTTCCAGCCACCTCTGTTTCCGGACCAGGAGGAGGACACGGGGGTGCCCTCGGTCAGCCAATATGTGAGACGGTGTCGCAAGACCTGGAGCAAGGTCAGGAAGACCCTCATCCAGACCTCCAGAACCAACCAGACTCAGGCCAACCGCCATACAAGACCTGCCCACGCTTTCAGCCCTGGGCAGTGGGTTTGGCTGTCCAGTAAGGACCTTCCGCTGTGGGTGGAGAACTGCAAGCTGGCTCCTCGCTACATTGGCCCCTTCAAGGTGGTGCGCATGGTGAACCCTGTCTCCTACCGGCTCCAGTTGCCCCGGACTCTGAGGATCAACCCCACATTCCATGTTTCCCTGTTGCGGCCCGTACTGATGTGCACGTATGCCCCTGCCCCTAGGAACCCCCCACACCGCATCTTCCAGGGTCAGACTGTGTTCACCGTGCATCGCCTGCTTGACTCCCGCCGGGTCCGCAGTGGGCTGCAATATCTTGTGGACTGGGAGGGCTATGGTCCTGAGGAGTGCTGCTGGGTTCCTGCTCGGGATGTCTTAGATAAAGAACTGTGTCAGGACTTCCATTCGGCCCATCCGGATCGCCCTGGGAACGTCAGGAGACGCTCCTTGGGGGGGGTCCTGTTAGGACTGGGACTGTTTTGGCCTCTAGAGGCTGCTGTTATTTCCTGTTTTTTGTCTATGTTTGTTTTGGCCTCTAGAGGTTGCCACTGTGTCCTGTGTTTTGGGTTTGTTTTGATTGCCTGTTTTCATTAGTGTCACCTGTTTCCAATTTATTTTGTGTATTTATACCCCCTGAGTTCAGTCCTCTTGTCACAGAGTCTTTGTGCTGTTATGTTGAAGCTCCAGTTACCTCTGTTCCGATTTCCTCGTCCATGTCCTTGTGTTCTTTGTATTTTTGCTTTCTTTTGGACTTTGTGGATTTTGTTTTTTGACTTTGTGAATCTTCTGAGAGTTTGGTATTTTTGCCTTTTCTTTTCTAGTTTTTTGGGCTTTTGTATTGACTTTGAACTTTTGGATTTTTTATTTTTTCCCTTAAGATCTTCTGAGCGTTTTGGATTATACTTTTTGGATTTTTTTGTAAATATTGTAAATAAAACTTTTGATACTTTTTCTACTTCCGCCTCATGCCTATGCATTTGAGTCATCCCCCTGGTGGCCTAGTGGGGGTTTGCTGGATTATCACACCAGCGAACCAGGTCCGAATCCCAGCAAAACCCTAACAGAGGTCAGACGAATCAAAATTTGAAGTTCTTTATCAAAATCATGGATGCCGTGTCATTCAGACTAAAGAGGAATGCATCCTCATTCTGACTCTCTTCAGCATGTTCTTCTCCCTGCTGTTGCACCACGCCTTCCGACAGTCCAAAGACAGCATCTTCCTCCACACCAGGAGTGATGGGGGCCTCTTCAACCTGGCACGCCTCCGAGCAAAGAAGAAGGTGTGGAAGGTCCTCATCAGAGATATGCTCTTCGCAGACGATGCCGCCCACACTGCCCACACTGAGGAAGTGCTACAGTGACTCATCACCCACTTCGCAGATGCGTGCAACGAGTTCGGGCTCACTATAAGCCTGAAGAAGACCAACATCATGGGCAAGGATGTCAGCAGAGCTCCCCACATCACCATCGGCAACCACACCCTTGAAGTGGTGGATAGGTTCACCTATCTGTGCTCCACCATCTCCAGCAACCTCTCTCTCGACACCAAGCTGAGCGTGTGGATCGGCAAAGCAGTAACAGCAATGACCTGGCTTGCGAAGAGAGTCTGGGACAACACCATGCTCATGACCAACACCAAAATAAGAGTGTATCAGGCCTGTGTGCTGAGCACTCTCCTCTATGGAAGCGAAGCATGGACCCTCTACTCCCGCCAAGAATGCAGACTGAACGCCTTCCACATGCGCCATCTCAGAAGACTTCTGGGCATCACCTGGCAGGACCATGTCACCAAGACCAATGTCCTGGCCAAGGCAGGGATGCCCAGCATGTTTGCCATGCTGACCCCAAGATGCCTGCGCTGGCTAGGCCACGTCAGCAGCATGGACAATAGCCACATCCCAAAGGACGTGCTGTATGGTGAGCTGACCACAGGCTCCAGACCCACAGGACGACCTGCACTATGCTACAAGGACATGTGCAAGCATGACCTGAGGGCAGGCGGCTTCAACCCCACAGACCTGGAGACGGCGGCCTCAGACCACTCCGGATGGCGGTCCACCACCAAGGCCGTCATTGGGGAAGCCGAGGAAAAGGAGAGAGACCCTGTGGGTGGAAAGGAGGCTCTGACAACAGCGAAGACTGCAGATGGCATCAACAGACACCCGACCAAGCAACTTCACCTGCAGCAACTGTAGCAGACCATGCTGCTCATGCATCGGCCTATACAGTCATACTTGGCGCTGCAACTCGACAACTGATGGATGACCCCTGGTGCAGATCACCACAATCTTTTGAGATTGAAGGAGCCAGCAACAACAAATATGTATGCAAAAAATAGGAAAAAATTGCAAAAAATAGGAATAATTTAAAAAAAAAGTTTACGGCTTGAAACTCATGCAAAGAATGCTAATTAATCAGGAAATTTGTTGTTTACCACATCATTTATGAGATGTGTTATTGAGTGTCAGTCCAGTGCTACTTGCATAACACTTGTATAGCACTCAGTGACTGCTGTGTGACTGCCAGAAAACCGCTCAGACATATGTTCGCACTTCTGTGATGGTCAGGAGCAGTTATATCGTGGTCGGCCATGTAACCTGTGCACATGGGGCAGTGGCTCCACTGTATGAAGGATACCAATGCGTGGATCACTCGACAGTATCTGGCCCTTCAGCCTTTTAAAGTTGAGGTGGTCCACAGGCCAGGGGCACAGATGGTGGTGGCAGATTACCTCTCCTGTTGGGGGGTGTCAGCTACAGGATGGCTCCCCAGCCTGAGTTGAGTGGTGGGGGTATGTGGCAGTGGGGGCGTGGTTGAGCGTCGGTTGTGAATGGGAAGGAGGCGGGTTGAACCAGCAGGTAACATGTGATGAGGTGCACCTATGTCAAATTACTGGCTGTCTATTGACCTTTGTCTGTGTGTGTCTTGCAGACAGTCAGCAATGAGAGAGAGAGAGCTGTGACACCCAGTCGTATGTGTTTAGTGTGTTTGTTTTGTGTATGGTCACTGAAAAGTGTGCCAAAAGAGCTCACCTGTTCTGAAGCCTGTTTCCCATTCCTCTGTTTCCCAAAGTCTCAGGACTGTTACAGTAGCACTTTAAATGGTCCATGAAAGACTAGTATTCAAGAGGTGTTTACTCTGCAGTGTTTTAAGGAGAAGGACATTAAAGACTCTAAGAAAACATTTTTTTCTCTTTTATACCACTGAAATTATTGATTACCCAGATGTATGATAGCAAAGGGCTGGAAGGAGGCAGGAATTTCCTTTAAGATGCTCTCAGCAAATCACTAAGGACTGTGAGTCTGGATGGGAAAATATAAAGATCCATGAAGTCAACTTCCTCACCACAGCTGTGGTTTATCTTTGTCGACACACTGCTCTCTGAATGACTGCTGTAAAATCACATGGATTACTTTTCAGAAATTAATGGATTATTCTACCAATTTTACATATTTGTCACTGGAGGGATATGTTGAATTAGAGAATTACAGATATGTTTATTTTATATTTACACTGACTGTATATATAATAATGATCTGTTTTAGCACTGTCATCATTTTTGTCATATTCAAAAAGAAATGTTTTCATGAGCCCATGTACATTTTCATAGCTGCTTTGCTTTGTAATTCTCTCTTTGGATCGACAGCTCTTTATCCTAAACTGCTCATTGATTTACTGTCTGAAAACCAAACTGTATCTTATAAAGAGTTTTTATTTCAGGCATTTTGTTTGTATACATATGCTGCATCAGAGGTCACATTGTTATCAGCGATGGCCTATGACAGATATGTGTCCATCTGTAATCCATTATTATATGCAAATGTTGTAAAAATGTCCACTGTTGGAAAGCTCTTATTTTTATCATGGTTTTTGCCTTGTTGTGAAGTTGGTGTTGCCATTATTCTAACATCCCAACTTCAACTGTGCAAATTTAAATTGAACAGAATATACTGCAATAATTTTTCAATTGTGAAATTAAGCTGTAAAGAAACATCTCTTAATAACATATATGGACTTTTTATTTTTGTCATTGCTCTGTTTCCTCCAGTAATCTTCATACTTTACTCTTATATCAGGATACTCACTGTGTGTTTAAAGAATTCTAAAGATTTCAGAAGAAAAGCTTTACAGACATGTTTACCACATCTTCTCATTTTTATCATTTTTTCTGTCAGCATAAGTTTTGAAATTATAAATAACAGACTAGAATCAAAACAAATTCCCCACATTATGACCATGATCCTGTCACTTGAATATGTACTTATTCCTCCTCTGTTTAATCCTGTCATATATGGATTAAAACTGCAGGAGATTTATAGTAACATTAAGAAAATGTTTCAGTCTCAAAAAAGAGTACAAGTTTCTTTTTAGAGCCTTCCTTTCCTCTTGTGATTGAGATTTTATTAGATTGATGTACCTATGATGAACACCAAAGTTAAATCATGACTAATATTCTCATTTTCATTGTCATGAAACCTCTGCCAGAATTTCAGGTCAACTTCTCTCAGCTATACTTGCAAAAATGCAATCTTGCAATGAAAATAGTCTTTTTGTGTCAGTAAATATTTTGCATATATAATCTTTAATGTATCTCACAAAAGTTATTACAGTCAATCACTGATGTAAACTGCTCTCCTGTGTTTCCCTGATCAACCAATGAATCCCACTGACAAGAATACCAAGCCACAGGCATTATGGAATTGGTAGTATCCCAAATAGCACTGAAGGAGAGCCTCTTGAAGAATAGAAAAGCTCTTCATGCTGTGAGAGCAATGTATCTCTCCACCCTAATAGAGGATAGCAAAAATGATCCTAGATTTGCATTTAATACTGTAGCAAAATTAGCTCACAATAAGACCACCAGAGACATTTACACACCTTCAATATGTTGCAGCAACCACTTCATAATTTTTTTAAAGAAAATTTGAAAATATCAGGCAAAATAAATAAATACACTACCATTCAAAAGTTTGGGGTCACCCAGACAATTTTGTGTTTTCCATGAAAAGTCACACTTTTATTGACCACCATAAGTTGCAAAATGAATAGAAATATATAGTCAAGACATTTTTCTGGCCATTTTGAGCATTTAATCGACCCCACAAATGTGATGCTCCAGAAACTCAATCTGCTCAAAGGAAGGTCAGTTTTATAGCTTCTCTAAAGAGCTCAACTGTTTTCAGCTGTGCTAACATGATTGTACAAGGGTTTTCTAATCATCCATTAGCCTTCTGAGGCAATGAGCAAACACATTGTACCATTAGAACACTGGAGTGATAGTTGCTGCAAATGGGCCTCTATACACCTATGGAGATATTGCACCAAAAACCAGACATTTGCAGCTACAATAGTCATTTACCACATTAGCAATGTATAGAGTGGATTTCTGATTAGTTTAAAGTGATCTTCATTGAAAAGAACAGTGCTTTTCTTTCAAAAATAAGGACATTTCAAAGTGACCCCAAACTTTTGAACGGTAGTGTAAATAAATAAATAAACCAGACTAGTTGATTAGCAACTCTTTAAGATAACTATAGAAATATCAGATCAGTGATTAGAATGTTTAACTCCCCTGAGAGAAAGCAAACTAACTTCACTAATTTCATCATAAAAATCTCCAATTTGTATATTAGATCACTAACCTACATGAGACTTCAAACAGATAATCCAAAAATCAATCAAAAAACAGATAATACGAAAATCAATCAAATCCCTCAGCACTAGATATGTCCATAAATCCTTTAAGCTCACAATTAGTAGACCCTATTGAAAAAAAGCTGACCTCACACTCACTATGTACAAACCCCATTTCCAGAAAAGTTAGAATATTAATAAAACTAAAGATGTGATTTGTTAATTCCCGCAAACCTTTCTTTAACTGACAAAAGTACAAAATCAATATTTTCAGTAGTTTACTGACTAACCTAATTGTATTTTGTAAATATAAACAAAGTTAGAATTTGATGCTTGCAACACACTCAAAAAAAGTTGGGAGAGAGGAATTATTACCATTATATTCCATCACCTTTCCTTTAATAACACTTCAATCATATGAAAATTGAGGATACTATTTGTTGCAGTTTTGCAATTGGGATTTTTGTCCATTTTTGCTTGAGACAAGACTTCAGCTGCTCACCAGTCCGTCATCCCCCATGAAACCTAACATCCAGTTTTCCTGAAGACAAGCTGAACTGTGGACTCATCTGCCCACAGCACAAGTTTCCACTGTCTTTCAGTCCATCTGAGATGAGTTTGGGCCCAGAGAAATCAGCTTTGTTTCTGCATAGAATTGATGAATGGATTCCTCCTTGCATAATACAGTTTCATGTTGCCTTTCTGGATGCAGCAGCAGACACTGCTTTGTCCATCCTGATGCCTCAAATCTGGCTGGATTCTCATCACATCACTCCTGTGGAGGATGGCCCCAGTCAAAAGACACAGTTAGATGGCGGCTCTGGACAATTAGTTTTGCTATGATGGCTGAGGACTACAATTGCTATGATAACATTTGGACTGCAGTTGTCATGAACAGTTTTACACTCAAGTCTCCATGAATGAATATTTGATAACTTCAACCAAATAGGCTTCATGTTAAAATTATAATGAATTTCTTGGTTACACAGTTGTATTTTGTGACTACATAGCCCACAGTTTTTGAAGCAAATTATTTATGACCATGCTATCTGTTATTCTCCAAATGAAAATGGGTTCCTTTTCAAATCTGGGTCCTCTCAAGGTTTCTTCCTCATGTTGTCTGAGGGAGTTTTTCCTTGCCACTGTTGCCCCAGGCTTGCTCATCAGGGATAAATAAATTTATTTGGGGAAAAAAATAGCTCATATTTGTCGCATTAGCATGACAGATACTCAGGCAGTGCCACATGATGGCTCAAAGGTCACACATATTCAACAGTGGTTTCTGACCTTGTCCTTTATGCACTGAGATTTCTCTGAATTCCCTGAATGTTTTTACACAATTATGTTTTGTAGATGTTGAAAGCCATACTATCTTTCATTGACAGGTGTTTGTTTTGAATTGATGAACAATTCTCTCACAAATTTTTGCACAATGGAGTGAGCCATGACCCATACTTGCTTGCAAAGACCGAATCATTGGTGCTGCTTCTTTTATACCCAATTTTGCTGCCAATTAACCTGCTAATTGTGGAATCTTCCAAAATGGTGTTACTTGAATATCCTAGAAACTGTTCAGTCTCATTTTGCCTTTGTCACATTTTTTTTGTGTGTATTACAGGCATCAAATTCTAAATTTGTTTTTTTAATTCTTTCTTAATCATGTATTTCATTTCGGTACAGTAATTAGGTACATAGGATTATAAGTCGTGGGGAAGTGATAGTGATGAAGAGCAGAGATAATCACATCATTCCTGTGGAGAAGGGCCCCATGTGGACAGTTGAAAGTCACACCTGGAGGACGCTCTGGACTCTTACAGTAATGCTTTTATGGCTGAGGACTACAGCTGACTTGCTAACTTTAGGACTGCAGTTGTCATGAACAGTTTTGCACTCAAGTTTCCATCAGTGAAGAGTTATAACATCAATGAAACTGTCTTCATGTTAAAACTGTGAATGTTATAGTCATGCTGTCTGTTGTTGCCCAAATGAGGATGGGTTCCCTTTTGAGTCTGGTTCCTCTCGAGGTTTCTTCCTCATGTCGTCTGAGGGAGTTTTTCCTTGCCACCGTTGCCACAGGCTTGCTCATTGGGGATAGACTAGGGATAAAATTAGCTCATGTTTTAAGTCATTCAAATTCTGTAAAGCTGCTTTGTGACTGGTTATTGTTCAAAGTGCTATACAAATAAACTTTACTTGATAATGAGGAAAAACATGCAGTCCTGGAAAATCAAAAGGTGATGAGATCAGTTTGAATAGTTATATATATATATATATATATATATATATATATATATATATATATATATATATATATACATACATACAGTGGTACCTCGGGTTACGAACTTAATGTGTTCTTTGACTCCGTTCGCGAACTGAAAAATTCACGAACCGAATTAGTAGTCCTTCTGCTTAACTCTGACAAGACTGAAGTACTTGTACTCGGACCACATACAGCTAGAAGCAAGTTTTCTGATTACACAGTGACTCTGGATGGCCTTTCTGTTTCTTCACATGCAGCAGTAAAAGACCTCGGAGTGATTATTGACCCCAGTCTTTCATTCGAAACTCACATTGATAACATTACCTGGATAGCTTTCTTTCATCTCAGAAATGTTGCAAAGATAAGAAATTTAATGTCACTACGTGACGTGGAAAAACTATTTCATGCTTTTGTTACCTCCAGATTGGATTATTGTAATGCCTTACTGTCTGGATGTTCCAATAAGTGCATAAACAAGCTCCAGTTAGTTCAAAATGCAGCAGCAAGAGTCCTTACTAGTACTAGAAAATATGACCACATCACGCCTGTCTTATCCTCACTGCATTGGCTCCCAATCAAATTTCGTATTGATTATAAAATACTACTATTGACCTTTAAAGCGCTAAATGGTCTCGCACCACAGTACCTGAGGGAACTTCTGCTCCTCTATGACCTGCCACGCCTACTTAGATTAAAAGGTGCAGGCTATCTGCTGGTACCTCGTATAGTGAAGGCTACATCAGGGGGCAGAGCCTTTTCTTACAACGCTCCACAGTTATGGAACAGCCTTCCAAGTAATGTTCGGGAATCAGACACAGTCTCAGCATTTAAGTCTAGGCTGAAAACATATTTGTTTAGTCAAGCCTTTTGTTAATGGTGTTTATGAGGTAAAGGTGTAGATCTAGAGGGTCCTCAGACATAGAGTGTTTTGGTAAACTGGGATGTATGGATGCTGTCAGTCCCCACTCGCTTGCTCACTCGAGTTTGTTGATGGTGTAGTGGCTGCTGCTTTATGTCCTGGGGACTCTCATGCCTGTGTTACCTTCTGGCTCTCCCCTTTTAGTTATGCTGTCATAGTTAGTTGCCGGAGTCCCTGCTTGTACTCAGTACAATATGTATACTGTTCCTACTTATTCAGGTGACATTGGGCATACCTAATGACCTGCTTTTTCTTCCCCCCCACCAAAATCTGTCCCTCTGAGTTACATGGAGTCAACAGGAAATCTTTTGGTGGAGAGGGTGGAGACCTTGACTGGTTCTCGTAGCCTGCAGGGAATTGGCCGTCAGACCTCCTGTCGCATGTCCCAGACCCGGTGAAACATAACTGAATTGTCTTGGCCAGCCCTAAGGGTCCCATCTGCATCTCATCATTGCTGAGGAGTGTGCTCCCATCACCCAATCAAGCATCCAGCCAGAGCAGGTCATGATATTTTTTAACCATATTACCATGCCATTGTTGTGTGTTATGCCTGATGTCAAGAGACTCGTCTCTGCGAGCCTACCACACAGATTTAATACTTGTGTCATTTTTAGGGCATACCTAACAACCTGTGTTTTCTTTCTCTCTCTTTCTCTCCCTGCCCCCCATCTGTCCCTCTGAGTTACATGTTTGTCCTGGGATTTAGATGCTGGCCTCTTCTGCCCCTCGGACTTGCTTGATCCATCCTGGTGCCCTGTGTCTGGTTGGCGTCTAATCACATCGCTCCTGTGGAGGACGGCCCCATGAGGACAGTTGAAAGTCACACCTGGAGGATGCTCTGGATTCTTACAGTAATGCTTTTATGGCTGAGGACTACAGTTGACTTGCTAACTTTAGGACTGCAGTTGTCATGAACAGTTTTGCACTCAAGTTTCCATCAATGAAGAGTTTATAACATCAATGAAACTGTCTTCATGTTAAAACTGTTAATGTTATAGTCATGCTGACTGTTGTTGCCCAAATGAGGATGGGTTTCCTTTTGAGTCTGGTTCCTCTCGAGGTTTCTTCCTCATGTCGTCTGAGGGAGTTTTTCCTTGCCACCGTAGCCACAGGCTTGCTCATTGGGGATAGATTAGGGACAAAATTAGCTCATGTATTAAGTCATTCAAATTCTGTAAAGCTGCTTTGCGACAATGTTTATTGTTAAACGCGCTATACAAATAAACTTGACTTGACTAGTTTTTCCCATTGAAATTAATGTAAATCAAATTAATCCATTCATCGGCCCCAGAAACAGTTTTTTTGTAACTTTTTATGGGTTTATGTGTGGAAAAAATACAGGAAGGAATTAAAGATAACCTTAATTATATAAAAATACAGTAAGAGTAAAATAAAACATAATAATTGTCCAGTACACTTTACCTTTGTGGTTGATAGTTGCTGGCACATGTGGATGGAGGAGGAGAGGAGGAAAGATCAGAAACATGAACACCACATTCATGTTTAACTATTATTTCCTTCTTTGTTGCAACAGTAATACGTTTAGGCTTCTTAAAAGCACTATCACTAACACTTTTCTCTTTCTTGGGAGCCATAATGAGGGTTAATTTAATGCAAAAAAGAAATCGTATCAACACAATGCAGTGACAAACATAGTTCACAGCACGCCACCTTGAGTAAAACTGATGCTGCTGCATGCCTCACGTGGTGCAGCAGCCTGCCAGTTTGTATGTTTGTGCATTCATGCATCAAAGCATCATTCACAAATTGAAGCAAAATTTGTTCGGAAATGGTGTTCCTAGCCCGATTTGTTCGTGAATAGGGACGTTCATGACCGGAGTTTTTACTGTATTTATATGAGGTCTGCAGAAGCGGTGGTGCATTTTTCCATGACAAAAGCCATCATTTATCATCAAGAAGAATGAGACTGTGCTGACTGGGGAAGATGAAGGCTGAATGATTCTTATGGTGAGGGAGTCATTGATATGTCAAGTCAAGTCAAGTTTATTTGTATAGCGCTTTTAACAATAAACATTGTCACAAAGCAGCTTTACAGAATTTGAATGACTTAAAACATGAGCCAATTTTATCCCTAAGCCAGTACCCTAACCCTAATTCTTTAAAACCCGGCCAATCAGTCCCCAAAATCAGTGAGTGGGTGAGACGAGGGTTAACCACCGCCTTTACATTATTCTTTTGCCCTCGAAATAGAATGTGGATGGACACCAAAGGGTAGTCATGAACAACCCCGTGCACACACAACACCTTCATCACTCGGGCTCTCTCCAATGCCTCACCTTGCACCAGGCTTTGGTGGATTGAGGTCTGGTTACAGCCAGAATCCACCAAAGCCTGGTACATATCCCCTTGGACACTTATGCCGCTTTTCCACTACCAACGCGGCTGAGTTGGGCTGAGCCGTGCCGTGCTGAGTCAAGCTGAGTGGGGCTGTTGGAGTTGCATTTCGACTACAACCGCGCTGAACCGTGCTGGCTGGAAGTGGGTGGACACATTGGGTGGAGTTAGCAAAAGTGGGTGGATGTCACGTGATGTCGTTAGGCGGCGCAAACAGTGACATCAGTGACCTTTTAAGCGGTAGTCTCATGACCCGGATAGTAAACAATAAACATGGAGTCGTTAGTGTTGCTGGTCTTGGTGCTGTGGCTTGTTGTCACCGACAACATCAACAGATACTGGCAAGAGCGTATAGATGAGGCGAGGCGCATAAGGCTTCAGAAATTCTCATAATTCGTAATTATTCTTCTTCCGGGTTTATGGTGTTTACAGATCCCAGCGTGCTCGCGGGGTGTGTGTGGGCATGTGAGGACACTCCTCCTCACCAATCAGTGCACAGGGGAGTGTCTCCTCACACCCCTAGCCCCACTCGGCTAGGTTTGGCTCGCTTCAGCCAGACTCCAAAACCGTGCAAGTTTTGGGGGCTGAGTAGGGCTGAAGCGAGCTGAGTCGTGCTGCTCCGAGGTAGTCAAAACGCGAGCCGTGTCGGGCTGAAGTGAGCTGAAGTGAGCTGAAGCGAGCTGAAAAAGGGTAGTGGAAAAGGGCCATTACTGGTATACGATACACTCCGGCCCGATCGAGGGTGGTTTCTGGTGCATCGTGGACCCAGACCATCACGCCCACCTCCATCACGGAGCACTGATGCTGAAGATGTCCTGGCTCCCTGCAGTGCCAGCACAGCAGCCCAGGCTCTCCCTCTGCACCCGGGTTATGGGAATCACTCACCTGGGGGGGGAAGGAGACACAGACAAGGAAGGGGAAAACAGAAGGACACCACGGGTGCGTCGCGCCAGCTGGGGGGGAGCAGGCCCCCGCCTCCGAGGTGGGGTAATGGGACGAGGAGAGGAGAGAGGAGAAGAGGAGACACGCCTCCCTGTTGTCGGAACTGCCGCCATGTGGTCCTCTGCCAGCTCGATAGCTTGGTCCAGCAATGCTGGACGATGACACTGGACCCACTCCACTGTTCCTTCCAGAAGTCACGTGACAAATTGCTCCAGTGTCACCAGGTCGATCACTCCCTCGGCGTCGTGGTTGTCTGCCCTCAGCCACTGCCAGCAGGCATCCCAGAGTTGTTGCCCGAACATGAACGGTCGGCCGACCTCCTCCAAATTCAGGGAGCGGAAGCGCTGCCATTGTTGCTCCGGGGAGCAGCCGACATGCTGGACGATGGCTTGCCGGAGGTCAGTGTACACAGGCTGTCAGCGGGGAGCTGCAGTGCAGCCAGTTGCGCCTCTCCCGTCAGCAAGGGGAGGAGGTGTGCCGCATGCTGTTCGACCGGCCAACCCCAGGCCTCCGCTGCATGCTCAAAGAGCGTGAGGAAGGCCTCCGGATCATCATGCAGACCCATCTTCATTAGGGTGAGGTGGGGAGGGTCCACTCTGCTGACGGTCATGGGTCCTGCCGACACGAGCAGGTACCGGAACGCCTGACGGTCTTCTTGTTGGGCCAGCACCAAGGCTTCAAACTGTTGTTCTTGCTCCTGCCAGAGGACAACCAGTGCTTGGTGCTGGTTCTGCTGGGCAGTGGCAAGGGCATGGATCAGCTCCTTGAATGGCGAGGACTCCATGGGGCTGTTCCCTTCTGCACTCTCCCTGGTTTCAGCACCAATGTAGAAAGAATCTGATGTGGGTGGAGCACAGAAGCACGGCAGGTGGTGGTTTGTATCTTAGTTCTTTTCTTTATTGCTGCTTTTCAACACAAAAATCAAAACTCTCTCTTGCTCGCACACACACACATACACACGCAGGATACAAGCAAGCCCTCGGCGCCAACCTCCCCTTCTCACTCTCCTTTTGTTGGGCATGGTCACTGGAGGAGACACACAAACACACATTAATTGACAACAGGTGTAGTGACACGACCACTCACCTTCCCTGACTCCGCCCTCCATTCACAGACTGATGCTCGTCCATGCCCCCGCTGCCACAGTTATCAATGTGAGTTTTGAATGAAAGACTGGGGTCAATAATCCCCCCGAGGTCTTTTACTGGTGCACGTGAAGAAACAGAAAGGCCATCCCGAGTTACTATGTAATCAGAAAACTTACTTCTTGCTGCATGTGGTCCAAGTACAAGTACTTCAGTCTTTTCAGAGTTAAGCAGAAGGAAGTTAATAAGCATCCAGTGGAGTTACTGATACAAGCAGCCAACTGAAGGGGTCTGCCATGGACACCTTCAGAAAGAGAGAGAGGAAGAATGAGGACTGGTTTGAGACAGGGATTGTCGAGATAGAGCCTGCCATTGCTGCCAAGCGAGCCGCTCTCCTCGCTTACAATAGAGAGCCCTCAGTGAAGACGCGTTCTCTCAGGGGAGTTAAACATTCTAATCACTGATCTGATAGTTATATTGTTATCTAAAGAGTTGAAAATCAAGTAGTCTGGTTTATTTATTTATTTATTTTGCCTGATATTTTCAATTTTTCTTTGAAAAAATTCATGAAGTGGTTGCTGCAACATATTGAAGGTGTGTAAATGTCTCTGGTGGTCTTATTGTGAGTTAATTTTGCTACAGTATTAAATGCAAATCTAGGATCATTTTTGTTATCCTCTATTAGGGTGGAGAGATACATTGCTCTCACAGCATGAAGAGTTTTTCTATTCTTCAAGAGGCTCTCCTTCAGTGTTATTTGGGATACTAACAATTCCATAATGCCTGTGGCTTGGTATTCTTGTCAGTGGGATTCATTGGTTGATCAGGGAAACACAGGAGAGCAGTTTACATCAGTGATTGACTGTAATAACTTTTGTGAGATACATTAAAGATTATATATGCAAAATATTTACTGACACAAAAAGACTATTTTCATTGCAAGATTGCATTTTTGCAAGTATAGCTGAGAGAAGTTGACCTGAAATTCTGGCAGAGGTTTCATTACAATGAAAATGAGAATATTAGTCATGACTTAACTTTGGTGTTCATCATAGGTACATCAATCTAATAAAATCTCAATCACAAGAGGAAAGGAAGGCTCTAAAAAGAAACTTGTAGTCTTTTTTTGACACTGAAACAGATGCACCAACCAGTACTGGCTGAAGTTGTGCCAGGACATCCAGGTATTGGCAGACCTTGGCAACGTCTGAGCCATGCACGATGGCATGAAGAAAGCTTTCGACCCAAGCATCATCAAGACTGCTCCCCTCAAATCTGCCTCTGGTCAAGTCATTACTGACTGCAGCAAACAGATGGAGAGGTGGGCAGAGCATTACCAGGAGCTCTACTCCAGGGAGAACACCGTCACATGCACGGCCATCGAAGAGACCACCCCACTGTCCATCATGGAGGAGCTGGACACCCCACCCACCGTCGAGGAGCTCAGCAAGGCCATTGTCTCGCTAGTCTGTGGTAAAGCTCCAGGTAGTGATTGCATCCCACCTAAAGTCATCAAAGCCGGCAAGGAAAGCTCCCTCTTCGGCCACCTACATGAGCTTCTGCTACAGTGCTGGGAGGAAGGGACAGTACCCCAGGACATGTGTGATGCCAAGATCATCACGCTGTACAAGAACAAAGGGGACTGCAGCGATTGCAACAACTATCGCGGTATCTCGCTCCTCAGCATCATTGGCAAAGCCTTCGCCCGCATTGTCCTCAACAGACTGCAGCTCCTCACCGAGCAGGTGTACCCAGAGACACAGTGCAGCTTTAGAGTGGCCAGATCGACCATCGACATGGTTTTCTCCTTGAGACAGTTACAGGAGAAGTGCCATGAGCAGAGACAACCCTTGCTCGTCGCCTTCATCTACCTGACCAAGGCATTCGACTTGGTCAGCAGGGAAGGACTCTTCACCCTCCTACAACAGATTGGATGTCCCCCCAAGCTCCTGAGGATGATCACGTCTTTCCATGAAACATGAGTGGCACTGTTCAATACGACGGCTCATCTTCAGACCCCTTCCCAATCAAGAGCGGTGTCAAGCAGGGGTGCATCCTCATTCCGACTCTCTTCAGCATGTTCTTCTCCCTGCTGTTGCACCACGCCTTCCGACAGTC
This sequence comes from Neoarius graeffei, assembly GCF_027579695.1. Lineage (NCBI taxonomy): Eukaryota > Metazoa > Chordata > Actinopteri > Siluriformes > Ariidae > Neoarius > Neoarius graeffei. The sequence goes on along the minus strand of NC_083584.1, from coordinate 1,131,198 downwards.
CGAAGACAGCATCTTCCTCCACACCAGGAGTGACGGGGGCCTCTTCAACCTGGCACGCCTCCTAGCAAAGACGAAGGTGCGGAAGGTCCTCATCAGAGTGTTAGGACTGGGACTGTTTTGGCCTCTAGAGGCCGCTGTTATTTCCTTTTCTGGTCATGTTTGTTTTGGCCTCTAGAGGTCACCACTGTGTTCTGTGTTTTGTTTTTGTCTTATTGCCTGTTTCCTGCCCTGCCCTTAATTAGTTTGTGTATTTATACCCCTGAGTTCAGTCCTCTTGTCACGGAGTCTTTGTGCTGTTATGTTTAGCTCCAGTTTCCTCTGTACCATGTTCCTTGCCTGTGTCTTTGTGGTTTTTGTACTTTCCTTTCTTTTTGGACCTTTTTGTATTTTGTTTTTACCATTTTTGAGATCTTCTCAGCGTTTGCATTTTTGCCTTTTCTTTTCTTATTTTTTGGACTTTGAACTTTTGGATATTTTTTATTTTCCCTTTATCTTCTGAGCTTTTGGATTACTTTTGTTTTTTGCCATGGATTGTATATATTGTAAATAAACCTTTTGATACTTTTTCTACTTCCGCCTCACGCCTCTGCATTTGAGTCATCCCCCTGGTGGCCTAGTGGGGGTTTGCTGGATTATCACACCAGCGAACCAGGTTCGAATCCCAGCAAATCCCTAACAGAAAGACTCCGTCATGACCGACTCAGCAGAGGCTGCTTCAACTGTCTACCCGGCCAACCTTCAGGGAATTATGGCAGCTTTGACACACTTCAGAGCGACCATGGATGCTCATGGATGAACGCTCACCAGCCAATGTGAGGCCCTTGCTCGCCACGAGGTATTGCTCCAGCAAATTGGGAAAACCCTGGCACAGCTGACACCTCTGCCTGCATCTCCTCATCCTGATCCGGCTACTGCTCCCGTTCCAGTGCCTTCCGCCACGCTGTCTCCTTCACCTCACGAACCCAGCCTTCCTGCACCACAGAGGTATGACAGCAAGCACGGTGAGTGCCGGGAGTTCCTTACCCAGTGCCAACTCACCTTTGAGCTCCAGCCTACCACCTACACTATGGATCACCACAAGATTGCCTTTGTGATAAGCTTGTTAGCTGGTAAGGCACCAGCTTGGGCAACGGCCATCTGGCAAAGACAGGGACCTGAGTGTTCTGACTTCAAGCTATTTACGGAGGAGATGCTTCGGGTCTTTGATCAGGCAGACATCAGTAAAGATGCAGCCAGGAAGGCTGTCATGTCTGTCCGACAGGAGGGAAGCATTGCAGACTACACCATCTCGTTCCGGACGCTCGCAGCAGTAAGTGGATGGAACGAGACTGCCCTGGTGTCAGCCTTCCACCATTGTCTGTCTGACCCCATCAAAGACGGTCTGGCTTCTATCGGATGGCCAAGTGACCTCGAAACTCTGATCTCACATTCTACTCGCCTTGACAACAGGATGAGAGAACACCGCCAAGTCCTGAGCCTCCCCGGTCTCCCTGCCTCTACCTGGAGCCCGTCTACCTCCTCCAGTGACTGTCCAGAGCCCATGCAAGTTGGCTGTACTCGTCTCTCCATAGCCAAGAGGGAGCGCAGAAGGAGGGACAAGTGCTGCATCTACTGTGGCAAGCCTGGTCACTTCCGAGCATCATGTCCCGAGCTCTTGGGAAAAGGACCGCCCCGTCCAGCCGAGGGAGGGTTGTGATGGGGCCTACCCTCTCTCCCAGACTCCCTGGCGAAGGAATCTACATCCTGGTCTCCATCTCCTGGGGTGAGTCCGTCCACTCTTGTCAAGCCTTGTTAGACTCAGGGGTGGCTGGAAACTTTATGGATATCCACTTCGCCCAAAGCATCAATGTCCCGACTGCGCCTCTTGAAGTCCCACTGTCTGTGTCTGCCCTCGATGGCCAAGCCTTAGGTGACGGAAGAGTCACCCAAGTAACTTCTCCAGTCTTCCTCCAGTCTCAAGGTCACAAGGAAGAAATATCCCTGCACCTGATTCTTTCACCTGAGTTCCCAGTTATTCTAGGTCTTCCTTGGCTTACCCGCCACAACCCTCATATAGACTGGGTCACTAGCCAGGTTGTGGAGTGGGGTCCTGCTTGCTATGCCTCTTGTCTGCTCTCTAGCTCTACTGTGTCTCCTGCCGAGCCTCCCGATCTCAACGAGTTATCTCAAGTTCCCACAGAGTACTGGGATCTCAAGGAAGTTTTCAGGAAGAGCAGGGCCGCCGTTCTCCCTCCGCACCGTGCCTACGACTGTGCCATCGACTTGCTCCCTGGGACTACCCCTCCTCGTGGCAGACTGTTTTCCCTCTCTCAGCCAGAACGCAAGGCCATGGAGGAGTACATCAAGGAGGCCTTGGCCTCTGGGTTCATTCGACCCTCCACCTCACCCGCTGGTGCCGGCTTCTTCTTTGTCGGCAAGAAGGATGGGGGGCTCCGGCCATGTATTGATTATAGGGGCCTGAACAAGATCACTGTGCACAACCGCTATCCCCTTCCGCTGATGTCCACAGCATTCGACCTGCTCCAAGGTGCCACCATCTTCACCAAGTTGGACTTATGGAACGCATACCATCTCGTCCGTATCCGACAGGGAGATGAGTGGAAGACCGCCTTTAACACCCCGTCAGGGCACTACGAGTACCAGGTGATGCCCTTCAGACTCACCAATGCACCAGCTGTTTTTCAGGCCCTTATCAAAGACGTCTTGAGGGATATGATTAATCAATACGTTTTTGTCTACCTCGACGACATCCTGATATTCTCCAAGACCTTACAGGAGCACCGCCACCATGTCCACCAACTCCTCCAGAGACTTTTACAACATAATCTGTTTGCTAAAGCCCAGACATGCGAGTTTCATGTCCCCGAGGTCTCCTTCCTGGGATTTATCATATGAACGGGGCAACTCCAAATGGACCCAGCCAAGACCCTGGCCGTCTGGGACTGGCCGACTCCCAAGTCCGTTAAGGAGGTTCAGCGGTTCTTAGGATTCGCTAACTTCTACCACAAGTTCATCAGGAACTTCAGCTCCGTAGCAGCAGATATGTCGGACCTCACCAAAAGGACTGGTGGTTCCTATGTCTGGTCCCCTCAGGCGGAAAAGGCGTTTAAAGACCTCAAACACCACTTTTGCATGGCACCTATTCTGGTTCTCCCGGACACCTCCCAACCATTCATCGTGGAGGTGGATGCCTCGGACAGTGATGTCGGCACGGTGCTCTCTCAGCGCTCGGAAGGGAAGCTGCACCCCTGCGCTTACTTCTCCCACCGCCTGAGCCCTGCGGAGTCCCACTATGATGTGGGGGATCGGGAACTGCTAGCGGTTAAACGAGCCCTTGAGGAGTGGAGGCACTGGCTGGTTGGAGTGCAACATCCATTCCTGGTGTGGACAGACCATAAGAACCTGGAGTAACTCCAGCAAGCCAAGAGGCTGAACCCACGACAGGCTACGTGGGCTTTGTTTTTCAGCCGTTTCAATTTCACCCTATCATACCGCCCGGACTCTAAGAACACTAAACCGGACGCGCTCTCTAGGCTGTTCTCACCCAACAACAGGGAGAGTGAAGTTGGGCCTATCATCCCTGTATCCCGGATTGTGGCTCCTGTCTGCTGGGGTATTGAGGAGACCATTCGACAAGCTCAATGCCGGGACCCTGATCCTGGGACGGGGCCACCAGGCCTCCTGTATGTCCCTCGTCAAGCCCGGGCCAAGGTTCTCCAGTGGGGTCACTCTTCCCCTCTCACCACCCCCCCGGGAGCTCGGAGGACCCTGGACTTCCTGAAAAGATGCTTCTGGTGGCCTAACATGGAGAAGGAAGTAAGGTCATTCGTCCTGTCCTGTGAGGTCTGCACCAGAACCAAGAACCTGTGAAAGCGTCCCCAGGGTCTCCTGCATCCTCTGCCTATTCCCCGGCATCCCTGGTCCCACGTGGCGGTCGACTTCATCACGGGTCTCCCTGAGTCTCAAGGTAACACTGTCATTTTGGTCATTGTGGACAGATTCTCCAAGGCCTGCCGCTTTATACCACTGTGCAAACTCCCTTCTGCCCTTGACACTGCTAAATTACTATTTAATCACGTGTTCTGAGTCTTTGGTCTTCCACAGGACATCGTCTCTGACCGGGGGCCCCAGTTCTCCTCCCGAGTGTGGCACGGCTTCTGCAAGCTCATCGGGGCCACTGCCAGCCTCTCCTCTGGGTTCCACCCCCAGTCCAATGGCCAGATGGAAAGGCTCAACCAAGACCTGGAAACCACCCTGCGAGGCCTGGCTATGGATAACCTGACATCATGGAGCACCTGGCTGCCATGGGCTGAGTACGCCCACAACACCCTGCAGTCATCGGCCACCAAGCTGTCGCCGTTCCAGTGCCAATTCGCGTTCCAGCCACCTCTGTTCCCGGACCAGGAGGAGGACGCTGGGGTGCCCTCAGTCAACCAATACATGAGATGGTGTCGCAAGACCTGGAGCAAGGTCAGGAGGACACTCATCCAGACCTCCAGTACCAACCAGACTCAGGCCAACCGCCATAGGAGACCTGCCCACACTTTCCGCCCTGAGCAGCAGGTTTGGCTGTCTACCAAGGACCTTCCGCTGCGGGTGGAGAACCGCAAGCTTGCTCCTCGCTACATTGGCCCCTTCAAGGTTGTACGCAGAGTTAACCCTGTCTCCTACCGGCTCCAGTTACCAAGTATGCTAAGGATTAACCCCACATTCCATGTTTCCCTGTTGAGGCCCGTACTGACGTCCATGTATGCCCCTGCCCCTAGGAACCCCCCGCCCCCCCACATCTTCCAGGGTCAGACTGTTTTCACCATGCGCTGCCTGCTGGACTCCCGCCGGGTTCGCGGGGGTCTCCAATATCTTGTGGACTGGGAGGGCTATGGCCCTGAGGAGCGCTGCTGGGTCCCAGCTCGGGACATACTAGACAAAGAACTTTGTCGGGACTTCCATTCAGCCCTTCCTGATCATCCTGGGAAAGTCAGGAGACGCTCCTGGGGAGGGGGGTCCTGTTAGGACTGGGACTGTTTTGGCCTCTAGAGGCCGCTGTTATTTGCTTTTCTGGTCATGTTTGTTTTGGCCTCTAGAGGTCAATACTGTGTTCTGTGTTTTGTTTTTGTCTTATTGCCTGTTTCCTGCCCCACCCTGTCCTTAATTAGTTTGTGTATTTATACCCCTGAGTTCAGTCCTCTTGTCACGGAGTCTTTGTGCTGTTATGTTTAGCTCCACTTTCCTCTGTACCGTGTTCCTTGCCTGTGTCCTTGTGGTTTTTGTACTTTGCTTTCTTGTTGGACCTTTTTGTATTTTATTTTTACCATTTTTGAGATCTTCTGAGCGTTTGCATTTTTGCCTTTTCTTTTCTTATTTTTTGGACTTTGAACTTTTGGATATTTTTTATTTTTCCTTTATCTTCTGAGCTTTTGGATTACTTTTGTTTTTTGCCATGGATTGTATATATTGTAAATAAACCTTTTGATACTTTTTCTACTTCCGCCTCACGTCTCTGCATTTGAGTCATCCCCCTGGTGGGGGTTTGCTGGATTATCACACCAGTGAACCAGGTTTGAATCCCAGCAAATCCCTAACACAGAGTGATGCTCTTCGCAGATGATGCTGCCCTCACTGCCCACACTGAGGAAGCGCTACAGTGACTCATCACCCACTTCGCAGATGCCTGCAATGAGTTCAGGCTCACTATAAGCCTGAAGAAGACCAACATCATGGGCCAGGACATCAGCAGAGCTCCCTACATCACCATCGGCAACTGCACCCTCGAAGTGGTGGATAGGTTCACCTATCTGTGCGCCACCATCTCCAGCAACCTCTCTCTTGACACCAAGCTGAGCATGCGGATCGGCAAAGCAGTAACAGCAATGACCCGGCTTGCGAAGAGAGTCTGGGACAACACCATGCTCATGCCCAACACCAAAATAAGAGTGCATCAGGCCTGTGTGCTGAGCACTCTCCTCTATGGAAGCGAAGCATGGACCCTCTACTCCCGCCAAGAACGCAGACTGAATGCCTTCCACATGTGCCATCTCAGAAGACTTCTGGGCATCACCTGGCAGGACCATGTCACCAAGACCAAGGTCCTGGCCAAGGCAGGGATGCACAGCATGTTTGCCATGCTGACCCAGAGACACCTGCGCTGGTTAGGCCACGTCAGCCGCATGGACGACGGCCGCATCCCAAAGTACGTGCTGTATGGTGAGCTGACCACAGGCTCCAGACCCACAGGATGATCCTCACTATGCTACAAGGACATGTGCAAGCATGACCTGAGGGCAGAGCGGCTTCAACCCCGCAGACCTGGAGACGGTGGCCTCAGACCACTCCGGATGGCGGTCCACCACCAAGGCCGTCATTGGGGAAGCCGAGGAAAGGGGAGAGACCCTGTGGGGGGAGAGGAGGCTCTGACAACAGCGGAGACTGCAGACAGCATCAACAGACACCTGACCAAGCAACTTCACCTGCAGCAACTGTAGCAGACTGTGTGGCTCATGCATTGGCCTATACAGTCATACTTGGCGCTGCAACTCGACAACTGATGGATGACCCCTGGAGCAGATCACCACAATCTTTTGAGATCGAAGGAGCCAGCAACAACAAATATGTTTGAATAATTGCAAAAAATAGGAATAATTAACAAGTTGACGGCTTGAAACTCATGCAAAGAATGCTAAATAATCAGGAAATGTGTCGTTCACCACATCATTTATGAGATGTGTTATTGAGTGTCAGTCCAGTGCTACTCGCATAACACTTGTATAGCACTCAGTGACTGCTGTGTGACTGCCAGAAAAGCTCTCAGACATACTGTTCGCACTTCTGTGATGGTCAGGAGCAGTTATATTGTGGTCGGCCATGTAACCTGTGCGCATGGGGCAGTGGCTCCACTGCATGAAGGATACCAATGCGTGGATCACTCGATGGTATCTGGCCCTTCAGCCTTTTAAAGTTGAGGTGGTCCACAGGCCGGGGGCACAGATGGTGGTGGCAGATTACCTCTCCTGCTGGAGGGTGTCAGCTACAGGATGGCTCCCCAGCCTGAGTTGAGTGGTGGGGGTATGTGGCAGTGGGGGCGTGGTTGAGCATCGGTTGTGAATGGGAAGGAGGCGGGTTGAACCAGCAGGTTACATGTGATGAGGTGCACCTATGTCAAATTACTGGCTGTCTATTAACCTTTGTCTGTGTGTGTCTTGCAGACAGTCAGCAATGAGAGAGAGAGAGCTGTGACACCCAGTCGTATGTGTTTAGTGTGTTTGTTTTGTGTATGGTCACTGAAAAGTGTGCCAAAAGAGCTCACCTGTTCTGAAGCCTGTTTCCCATTCCGCTGTTTCCCAAAGTCTCAGGACTGTTACAGTAGCACTTTAAATGGTCCATGAAAGACTAGTATTCAAGAGGTGTTTACTCTGCAGTGTTTTAAGGAGAAGGACATTAAAGACTCTAAGAAAACATTTTTTTCTCTTTTATACCACTGAAATTATTGATTACCCAGATGTATGATAGCAAAGGGCTGGAAGGAGGCAGGAATTTCCTTTAAGATGCTCTCATCAAATCACTAAGGACTAATGAGTCTGGATGAGAAAATATAAAGATCCATGAAGTCAACTTCCTCACCACAGCTGTGGTTTATCTTTGTCAACACACTGCTCTCTGAATGACTGCTGTAAAATCACATTGATTACTTTTCAGAAATTAATGGATTATTCTACCAATTTTACATATTTATCACTGGAGGGACATGTTGAATTAGAGAATTACAGATATATTTATTTTATATTTACACTGACTGTATATATAATGATGATCTGTTTTAACACTGTCATCATTTTTGTCATATTCAAAAAGAAATGTTTTCATGAGCCCATGTACATTTTCATCGCTGCTTTGCTTTGTAATTCTCTCTTTGGATCGACAGCTCTTTATCCTAAACTGCTCATTGATTTACTGTCTGAAAAACAAACTGTATCTTATAAAGAGTGTTTATTTCAGACATTTTGTTTGTATACATATTCTGCATCAGAGGCCACATTGTTATCAGCGATGGCCTATGACAGATATGTGTCCATCTGTAATCCATTATTATATGCAAATATTGTAAAAATGTCCACTGTCAGAAAGCTCTTATTTTTATCATGGTTTTTGCCTTGTTGTGAAATTGGTGTTGCCATTATTTTAACATCCCAACTTCGACTGTGTAAATTTAAATTGAACAAAATATACTGTGATAATTTTTCAATTGTGAAATTAAGCTGTAAAGAAACATCTCTTAATAACATATATGGACTTTTTATTTTTGTCATTGCTATGTTTCCTCCAGTAATCTTCATATTTTACTCTTATATCAGGATACTCACTGTGTGTTTAAAGAATTCTAAAGATTTCAAAAGAAAAGCTTTACAGACATGTTTACCACATCTTCTCATTTTTATTATTTTTTCTGTCAGCATAAGTTTTGAAATTATAAATAACAGACTAGAATCAAAACAAATTCCCCACATTATGACCATGATCCTGTCACTTGAATACGTACTTATTCCTCCTCTGTTTAATCCTGTCATATATGGATTAAAACTGCAGGAGATTTATAGTAACATTAAGAAAATGTTTCAGTGTCAAAAAAGAGTACAAGTTTCTTTTTAGAGCCTTCCTTTCCTCTTGTGATTGAGATTTTATTAGATTGATGTACCTATGAAGAACACCAAAGTTAAATCATGAATAATATTCTCATTTTCATTGTCATGAAACCTCTGCCAGAATTTCAGGTCAACTTCTCTCAGCTATACTTGCAAAAATGCAATCTTGCAGTGAAAATAGTCTTTTTGTGTCAGTAAATATTTTGCATATATAATCTTTAATGTATCTCACAAAAGTTATTACAATCAATCACTGATGTAAACTGCTCTCCTGTGTTTCCCTGATCAACCAATGAATCCCACTGACAAGAATACCAAGCCACAGGCATTATGCAATTGGTAGTATCCCAAATAGCACTGAAGGAGAGCCTCTTGAAGAATAGAAAAGCTCTTCATGCTGTGAGAGCAATGTATCTCTCCACCCTAATAGAGGATAACAAAAATGATCCTAGATTTGCATTTAATACTGTAGCAAAATTAACTCACAATAAGACCACCAGAGACATTTACACACCTTCAATATGTTGCAGCAACCACTTCATAAATTTTTTTAATGAAAAATTTAAAATATCAGGCAAAATAAATAAAGAAATAAGTAAATAAATAAACCAGGCTACTTGATTAGCAACTCTTTAGATAACAATATAAATATCAGATCAGTGATTAGAATGTTTAACTCCCCTGAGAGAAAGCAAACTAACTTCACTAATTTCATCATAAAAATCTCCAATTTGTATATTAGATCACTAACCTACATGACGCTTCAAACAGATAATACGAAAATCAATCAAAAAACAGATAATATGAAAATCAATCAAATCCCTCAGCACTAGATATGTCCATAAATCCTTTAAGCTCACAATTATTAGACCCTATTGAAAAAAAGCTGACCTCGCACTCACTATGTACAAACCCCATTTCCAGAAAAGTTAGAATATTAATAAAACAAAAGATGTGATTTATTAATTCCCGCAAACCTTTTTTTTAACTGACAAAAGTACAAAAAAATATAGTTTCAATAGTTTACTGACCAACTTAATTGTATTTTGTAAATATAAACAAAGTTAGAATTTGATGCTTGCAACACACTCAAAAAAAGTTGGGAGAGAGGAATTATTACCATTATATTTCATCACCTTTCCTTTAATAACATTTCAATCATATGAGAATTGAGGATACTAATTGTTGCAGTTTTGCAATTGGGATTTTTGTCCATTTTTGCTTGAGACAAGACTTCAGCTGCTCACCAGTCCGTCATCCCCCGTGAAACCTAATATCCAGTTTTCCTGAAGACAAGCTGAACTGTGGACTCATCTGCCCACAGCACAAGTTTCCACTGTCTTTCAGTCCATCTGAGATGAGTTTGGGCCCAGAGAAATCAGCTTTGTTTCTGCATAGAATTGATGAATGGATTCCTCCTTGCATAATACAGTTTCATGTTGCCTTTCTGGATGCAGCAGCAGACACTGCTTTGTCCATCCTGATGCCTCAAATCTGGCTGGATTCTCATCACATCACTCCTGTGGAGGATGGCCCCAGTCAAAACACACAGTTCGATGGCGGCTCTGGACAATTAGTTTTGCTATGATGGCTGAGGACTACAATTGCTATGATAACATTTGGACTGCAGTTGTCATGAACAGTTTTACACTCAAGTCTCTATGAATGAATATTTGATAACTTCAACCAAATAGGCTTCATGTTAAAATTATAATGAATTTCTTGGTTACACAGTTGTATTTTGTGACTACATAGCCCACAGGTTTTGAAGCAAATTATTTATGACCATGCTACATGTATCTGTTATTCTCCAAATGAAGATGGGTTCCCTTTCAAATCTGGGTCCTCTCAAGGTTTCTTCCTCATGTTGTCTGAGGGAGTTTTTCTTTGCCACTGTTGCCTCAGGCTTGCTCATCAGGGATAAATAAATTTATTTGGGGGAAAAAAAATAGCTCATATTTTTCACATTAGCATGACAGATACTCAGGCAGTGCCACATGATGGCTCAAAGGTCACACATATTCAACAGTGGTTTCTGACCTTGTCCTTTATGCACTGAGATTTCTCTGAATTCCCTGAATGTTTTTACACAATTATGTTTTGTAGATGTTGAAAGCCATACTATCTTTCATTGACAGGTGTTTGTTTTGAATTGATGAACAATTCTCTCACAAATTTTTGCACAATGGAGTGAGCCATGACCCATACTTGCTTGCAAAGACTGAATCATTGGTGCTGCTTCTTTTATACCCAGGTTTGCTGCCAATTAACCTGCTAATTGTGGAATCTTCCAAAATGGTGTTACTTGAATATCCTAGAAACTGTTCAGTCTCATTTTGCCTTTGTCACATTTTTTTGAGTGTATTACAGGCATCAAATTCTAAATTTGTTTTTTTTAAATTCTTTCTTAATCATATATTTCATTCGGTATAAGTATTACAGGAATTGTTGAAGGTGGGTGGAGGACAGAAGCACGGCAGGCCAGAACTGAGTGTTACAAACATCTTTTTATTAGTGTGCTTGCAAAAGCACACTATTGTTCTTCTTAAGTTTTATTTTTATTATTATTATTATTCCGTTTCACCCGTTTTTTTGATCCACTACTGCTCCTAGGGCTTTTGAGATAGAGACACCGTTCCAACGCTGAAACGTAGGGGCCGATCTGGAATGGCGTGCTTGTTAAAATGGTTGCACTACCCCTTGTCATTCGTTTGGTATTCCCATTTTTCAGCAAAATTCTGTGCCATTGAAATGAATGGGTAGAACTTTGGAGTGATGATGTCATAAGGAGCCCCTCCACTCTAGACGTTAGAGTGTGAGCAGCAGAAAAAAAATAAAATAAAACAGCGATTTTACAGCCAAAATCCATGTTTTAAACCCTGTAAAACCTCTGAATTAAATTGAAAAACATATAAAAGGGTGGAGAGGAGATTTCACTGCGTGAAGCGCAGTGAAATCTCCCTTCAAAATGATGTGAAAGAGACTTTGAGCCAGAGAAGGAGTGAGAGCTGTTGACCAAAGCCATTTAAAACAAGTCTAGTTTTAAAATCTAGTTTTAGCTTTTCAGCTTTCCCTTTCACACTCTCCCAGTCAGACACGCATGCACACAAGTGTCCAGGTTGGGGAGAGCCCCCTTTTTCTGCTCTCTCTCTCCTTTTCTTGGGTGTGGTCACTGGGGGAGACACACAAACACAGGTTAATTCATGTCAGGTGTAGTGATTCTGCCATTTACCTTCCCTAACTCCGCCCTCCATTCACAGACCGACACTTGACCACGCCCCTGCTGCCACATACCCCCACCACCCAAATCAGGCTGGGGGAGCTGTCCGGCCTGCAGCTGACTCCCCCCCCCACCTTGACGGGAGAGGAAATCCGCCACAACCATCTGCACCCCCGGCTTGTGGACCACCTCGAACTTAAACGGCTGGAGTGCCAGATACCAACGGGTGATCCACGCGTTGGAATCCTTCATGCGGTGGAGTCACTGCAGGGGCGTGTGGTCCGAACAGAGGGTGAAAGGGCACCCCAGCAGGTAGTAGCAGAGGGCGAGGACCACCCACTTGATGGTGAGGCATTCCTTTTCTATTGTGCTATACCTGCCCTCGTGCACCAACAGCTTCCAGCTGATGTACAGCACTGGACGGTCCTCCCCCTCCACCTCCTGGGACAGAACAGCCCCCAGCCCTCTGTCCGATGCATCCATCTGCAAAACAAAGGGGAGAGAAAAGTCAGGGGAGTGTAACAGTGGCCCCCCACACAGTGCAGCCTTTACCTCAGAGAAAGCCTGCTGGCATTGCTCCATCCACTGGACCAGATCTGGTGCCCCCTTTTTAGTGAGATCAGTCAGCGGGCTGGTGACGTCAGAATAATTAGGTATAAACCTACGATAGTAGCCAGCCAGCCCCAGGAACTGTCTCACCCCCTTTTTGGTCTTGGGCCTTGGGCAGGCCGCAATCACTGCTGTCTTATTGATTTGGGGACGCACCTGCCCATTGCCCAACTGGAAGCCCAGATACCGTACTTCCGCCCACCCAATCACACACTTCTTCAGGTTGGCTGTGAGACCCGCTCACCTCAGCAAGCTAAGCATGGCCCTTAGGTATTCCACGTGCCGCGGCCAGTCATTACTATAAATAATGATATTGTCCAAGTATGCAGCCGTGTAGGTGGTGTGGGGGCGGAGGACCCTATCCATAAGCTGCTGGAGTGTAGTGGGCACCCCAAACGGCCCAAAAGGAAGTGTGACAAACTGGTGTAAGCCAAACAGTGTGGAAAAGGTCATTTTCTCTCGGGATAGCGGCGTCAAGGGGATCTGCCAATATCCCTTTGTCAAATCCAGTGTCGAATAAAAATGAGCCGTGCCTAGTCGATCGAGCAACTTGTCAGTATGAGGCATTGGGTACGCATTGAATTTAGACACCACGTTGACTTTTCTATAGTCCACATAGAACTGGACCAACCCGTCGGCCTTGGGAATCAAGACCACCGGGCTGCTCCAGTCACTGTGGGACTCCTCGACGATGCCCATTTTGAGCATGGCCTTGAGTTCTTCCCGAACCACTTTTTTTTGTGTTTGGGCAGTCTGTAAGGGCGGCTGTGCACTACTACCCCCGGGGGCATCTCAATGTGGTGTTCTATGAGGTGGGTGCAGCCGGGCAGGGGCGAGAACACATCAGAAAATTCTGTCTGCAACTTGGTGACCTCCGTGAGTTGGGTTGGAGAGAGGTGGTCTCCACAGTGGACCGGAGCGGTGGGCGATGTCAATTTTCCCTTTTGAACCTCCGGCCCCAGCTCCGCCTTCTCTGGAACCACCGACACCAATGCCACGGGGACCTCCTCATTCCAAAGTTTTAACAGATTGAGGTGGTAAATCTGTAATGCCCCACCCCTGTCCGTTCACCTCACCTCATAGTCGACGCCCCTGACTTGCCGTGTGCAGTGTTGGGGAAGTTACTTTTAAAAAGTAGTGTTTGCTCATTACTTGTTACTTCTTTAAAAAGTAATCTGTTACTTTACTTAGTTACCTTCTATGTAAAGTAACTTTTTATGTTATTCGTTACTTTTATGTTACTTTTGTGTTGCTTGAGTCTGGGCAGTACTCCACATTGTTCCTAAATGTGTAGGTCTACTGTAGACCGCCTACAGAAAGTTCTATTGATGACATAACAGGCATTTCTTTTATGCTCTTTATTCTGCACTTGACATGAACATATTTGGCTACAGGCTTCACCACCAAAGCCCTGTGAAACAGCAGCAAATAACAGCCTCAATAAAGGCTCCTTAGGAACGTGATGACAACCTCAAAATGGCTCATATGTCTCAAAATAAAACATGCCTCATATAAATCCAACAGAAAAATAGAATAACCTCAGAATAGTTTGATGTTGATGGCTTGAGTAAATAAAATAAAATGGCATAATAGGACTACAACTTAACACAAAACTAGCCCCAACATTAAAAAAGGCTACTGCTTACCCTTCTTCACAGTGTGATCATGGCAAGAAAAAGATAGAAAAAAAAGTATTGGCCAAAGCTATAAAGTAAAGTAAAGGCCAAAGCTATAGCATGGGTGGCAGTCAACTTATTCTAGATCAGCACAAAATGTGTGATTATACCTCATCAGGAGTAGTCTTTCAAAACATTTATCGGAAAGTCTGTTTCTTCTGGGGGTCAGCACAAGACCTCCCAGGCTGAACAGCCTTTCCACTGGTGCACTGGATGTTGTGGCAGTGTTGTATTTCATGAACACAGCTTTCACTCGGGGGAAACGGTTGAGGACTCCTAACTCTGAGCCTGATCTCATGTACTCAAGTACCTCTGCATCTGTGCTAAAGGACATGATTTCATCCTCCTCATCATCAAAAGAAAAAAAAGTCCTTCTCATTGGCACTGCTGTGTGCGGCAACTTCTCGGTTTTTATTCTCGGCCGGCTCTGCATCCTGTGGTATAGTGCGACACTCTGCGACAAGAAGCGTACACGCTTCTTCTCTCCGCTCCGCTGCCCCTATCCATCGTACTTTAAAATTCGGCAATGTCAAGGCAGCCAATAAAGCTTCGCTGCTCTCCAACAGTGGTGCAAATCGTGTCTTGATAGCCTAGGACAAAATGAAAAGACGTAGCCTAAGCCTATTTTCAGGCACATGACTCACTCTATCGAAGCGTAATTAATGCATGTATCAAAATTTAGAATATTTACGAAGAAATGCACGTTATGGATAAACATATGTCTACGCTACTAACTTTAAGTTAGAATATTAAGAATTGGCTTACCTGTACAATTACCCCCGGTAGGCCTGCGGTCATCCTCGACAGTCCATTTTGAAGAGCCAGCGTCCTGGTCATCAGGATCTCCAGGGTTGGTAGAAGACTCCCATAGTAACAGTTATCTTCGCCTTGCAAGATGTCAAATGCTACTGTCAGCGGTTTCAAAACAGTGCAGTATTCTTTTAGAAATAGATGTTTGCACTCTGTCCGGGCTCTGCAGTCCAGTCTCGTTCAAAGCGTATTCAAATCCTGGGCCGGTATGTCAGTGATATGGGACAAAGCATCGTGGTATGAATTCCACCTTTTTTGATGGTTTTTGACGTTACCTCCAGTTGTGAGTGAACACTGGCGCGTGTTTGGCTGCCGCTGCTCCCCGGAATTTGGAATCCGTTTGCAGCTACTTTTTAAAACTTTGTTGTGGGCTATCTCTGGCTATTTTCTGCACTATTGGTGCAGATAACGAACTACTTCACTCATCTCATGAGTCAGACTTGCTCCTGATTACTTTTCTGGATGAGATTTGCTGGTCTGTTTACCTGTGCGATGGCCTGTTCTACCTGTGCAACTCTGCCTGTGGATTACGAGTAGACTGTGTTGCTGCTGTGGATTACTTGTGGGCTGTATTATACCTGGACTATCTGTCTCTGTGGGATGCTCTGGCGGTGTGCCTGCTTGTGCTTTTCTGTGCGAGCCCTCTCGTGAGTACTGTGCTGGGTCTGCTTGGTAAGTGTCTTGCTTGCTATTTTAGTGGGTGAGTATCTTGCTTATGCGTGTCGGTGGTTACTTGTGTTGGCTAACATACTACCGTAGATATGCATGTAGGTTTTATCTATGCGAGCCCTCTCATGGTTCTCTGCTGGGTCTGCTTGGTAGGTGACTTGCCTGCTACTTTAGTGGATGAGTCTCTTACTTAGGCAGCTTGGTGGTCACTCGTGTTGGCTAACGTAATAGATTCTGCCTACTGGCTACCACCACAGATTAATGTCCCTGTTGTGAATAAATCAGTGACTGATTCCCACCCCTCTGATGCAACCTTCAATGGTGTTGCTCTGGCTCCTGGTTGAGCTTTGGCTGCTGTCACCAAAGCCCTGTCAAATTTCGCACAAACTGTTGCACTCGTCAACCATGGTGAAATACTCAGCTGCGTTCTTGCACAGCCTACGTAAAGACTCTTATAAACTCTCTGATGCTCTTAAAATGCACCAACACCTTGACATTCTGCATCATCAGCCTAAATACATGCACAGAGGCTCTCGCAGGAAGTTTGCTCATTTTTCCCACCCCAACAGCATTGATTCTGTTTGGAGCTGGTGTCGCAACCACACTGGTCCTGATGCTGAGAAGCGTAATGCGAATCAGGACAATCTATGCGCTGTAAAGTTTATCGAGCCCTTTCCAATCTGTGGCTCAAATGCACTGGCGACGTTTGCTCTCTTTAATGTGCAATCCCTCAAGAACAAAGGGCCGTTCATTAATGATGTAATTACAGGCTTGGACTTGGACTGTATGTGCCTAACAGAGACGTGGCAGCTTCCAAATGAACATATATCGCTAAATGAAGCTGTACCTCCAGGCTATACTTTTCTTGATAAACCTCGCCTGTCAGGGTGTGGGGGAGGTTTGGCTGTAATACATTGCTCTGGTTTTAAGGTTGTGGCTGTGCCCCTGCAGGATTTTACATCTTTTGAGTGTCTTGGCCTAAGTTTTACTGGCAGCCAACCTTTACTCATTTTACTGGTGTATAGGCCTCCAAAGGCATCCTCTGTCTTTATAAGTGAGCTTACTGAGCTGCTCTCCTCTGTATGTCCCAAGTACTCCTCCATCCTGGTTCTGGGTGATTTTAATATACATGTTGATTCTAATCATTGTAATTTTGCTAACCAATTTCTAAATGTTTTAAACTGCTTTGATTTTACCCAGCATGTTAATTTTCCTACACAGTCAAAAGGTCACACTCTGGATCTCATCTGCACTAGTGGTACATTGCCTTTTGACATCTCACCTAAAGACCTCTCTATCTCAGATCACATAGCTGTTCTCTTCCGTATGGCTATCCCTGAGCCTCAGCACCACCTCTGCCCCCTGCGTTCCATCACATACCAGAACACTAGGAATATCAACATGACTGAGCTGGCTAGCTTACTACGTTCACAGCTTTCAGTGCAACCACTCAGTTCATGCTCTGATGACCTAGTGTTTTCCTATGACTCAACCCTCACCAGCACATTGAATCAGTTTGCTCCCCTGAAAACCCACACTGTCTCCTTTTTACACTCAGCTCCTTGGTATACACCTGAGCTGAGGGCAATGAAGGCTGCTGGCCGAAGGCTTAAGCGGCTCAGTAAAAAAGACTGGGCTCACTGTCCATGCACAAACTTTTAAAGATCATGTTCTGGCTTACAAGGAGGCCCTAAACAAGGCTAAGTCCTTGTATTACTCCACTGTCATTGCGAGAGGTCAGAACAACCCCAGAGCCCTGTTTTCCACTGTACATAAAATCCTTCAACCATCTAAATCCTTCCCACTTACTCCCTCAGCAGATCTCTGCTTTGATTTTCTAAATTATTTTGGAAATAAAATCAGCACCATCTACAGACAGCTCCAGTCGCTCTCTTCTCCCACTCTGAGGGATGGTCCATCTCTGCCTGCAACACCTACTCAATCATTCTCCTGTTTCTCTGCTGTTGATGAGGAAACCGTCCATGATTTTGTCATCAAGGCAAGGCCTACCACCTGCCTCTTGGACCCCATGCCCACCCCTCTTGTCAAAGCCTGCCTGCCAGCTCTCTGTCCCCTTCTTGCCAAAATCATAAATACATCTCTCCAGACAGGCGTGGTCCCCCACTCCCTAAAAACTGCAGCCATTACGCCTGTCCTCAAAAAATCTGGAGCAGCTGTGGATGATTTTAAGAATTACCATCCCATTTCAAATCTACCATTCATTTCTAAACTGCTAGAACGTACTGTGGCCTCCCAGCTTCAAGACCACTTAACATCACACAGCCTGTGGGAGGAGCTTCAATCTGGCTTTAGAGCCAAGCACAGCACTGAAACGGTCCTAGTCAAGGTCGTAAATGACCTGCTGATTGCTGCTGACTCTGGCCACTTCAGCATCCTCCTACTGCTGGATCTAACAGCTGCATTTGACACTGTCTGCCACAGCACTCTATTCACATGGCTGGAATCACTCCTGGGCATCACTGGCACTGCACTTTCCTGGTTTAGTTCATATCTCACAGGAAGGGAACAGTTTGTCTCCATTGGTGATTTCTGTTCCCCTAGTGCATGCCTCCCACATGGTGTTCCACAAGGTTCTGTCCTAGGTCCCTTGCTTTTCATCATCTATATCCTTCCCCTGGGTCACATCCTCTGTCAGCATGGCCTATACTTCCACTGCTATGCTGATGACACACAAATTTACATTCACACTAAACCCTCTCATCCACTCCCCCTCTCACAATTGTCCACCTGCCTGTCTGATATTAGTAACTGGATGACACACAATTTTCTCAAACTCAACCATAACAAGACCGAAGCCATAGTCATTGCCACTCCAACACTGCTGAAGAAGTTAAATCTTGCGCAGTTCTCCATCCCAGGTTACTTCACCACCATCTCCTCCGAAGTGAAAAACCTGGGTGTCATCATTGATTCAGCTCTCTCTTTTGATTCACACATAAAACACATCACTAAAACAGCATTTTTTCATCTCAAAACTATCTCCAAACTCTGCCCCTCACTCAGTCTTCCCACTGCAGAGACCCTAATTCATGCCTTCATCACCTCCAGACTTGATTACTGCAATGCCCTGCTCATTGGGCTTCCAAGTAAATCAATAAACAGACTAAAACATATCCAGAACTCTGCAGCTAGACTCCTCACCCATACTAGACCTTGACATCACATCACACCCATCCTCCATCAGCTACATTGGCTTCCTGGTAAATTTCGCATCCATTTCAAAATCCTCCTCCTTGTTTACAAGGCCCAGCACAACCTAGCACCCACCTACCTCTCTAGTCTTCTCACTCCATACTTACCCACCTGAAATTTACGCTCCTCTGATACACTCCTTCTCACCACCCCCTCCACAAATCTCTGATCTATGGGTGATAGGGCTTTTAATGTGGCTGGCCCCAAACTCTGGAACAGCCTCCCACTTCCATTGCGTCAATGCACCTCCCTTTCATCTTTTAAAACCATGCTCAAAACTTATGTACCCTTGCTTTCTCATCATAATGCTGAACGATTGAGGTTATTTTTATTAATATTTTTTTTATTTATTATTATTGTTTTTAATTGTATTGCTGCATCATCTGTGGTTTTTTACTTTGTTGTTGATTCTGTGTCATGCTTCTGTGCCTTTTAACTAGTTCTACTTTGACTTTTACTTACAATTTTCACTTTTTGTAAAGTGTCCTTGGGTATCTTGAAAGGCACTCCAAATAAAATTTCTCATCTCATCTCATTATCTCTAGCCGCTTTATCCTTCTACAGGGTCGCAGGCAAGCTGGAGCCTATCCCAGCTGACTACGGGCGAAAGGCGGGGTACACCCTGGACAAGTCGCCAGGTCATCACAGGGCTGACACATAGACACAGACAACCATTCACACTCACATTCACACCTACGGTCAATTTAGAGTCACCAGTTAACCTAACCTGCATGTCTTTGGACTGTGGGGGAAACCGGAGCACCCGGAGGAAACCCACGCAGACACGGGGAGAACATGCAAACTCCACACAGAAAGGCCCTCGCCGGCCCCGGGGCTCAAACCCAGGACCTTCTTGCTGTGAGGCGACAGCGCTAACCACTACACCACCGTGCCGCCCCCAAATAAAATGTATTATTATTATTATTATTATTATGTAGGCACAATAATTTTTTTCCCACATATTTCATCGACAGTCTCAGAGGCCACGGTAGAACGGCTTGCCTTTGTCCAAAGAGCAGTGCACTTCGCCGTGGCACTTCTGTACACAATTTTTGAGTCACTGTTTGATGACAGCCCTTTGTCGATGTCATTGCATATGATCAAGTTGAGCGTATGCGAGGCACACCTAAAATGCAGAGGAAGAGAAAACTGACCCTCTGTGGTGCCAAGCAACTCTTCCATATCTGTGAAAACTACACATTGCTCTTCATCTTCCTCCTCATCAGGATCGGGGGGGGTTGCATACATCTTAAAAGCTTTAACAAAATTTGACCCATTGTCTGTAACGGTGGCGGTGATCCTATGTGAAAGGCCAAATGCTGAGTGAATTTGTTCCAATTCAAAGCCTATAACATCATATGTATGCCTTCCCTTAATTCTTCTGCAAGCGATGGTAGCTTTCTCACGATTAAAGTTTTGTTGATTGATCCAGTGCACAGTGATTCCCAAAAAGCTTCTGTTACGGCTACTCCATATATCCGCTGTGGTTGACACATACTGCAAACTCTCGAAAGATGTCTTTAATTCAGTCTCCATTTTCAGAAAACATTCATTCAGATAGTGTGTAAAAGTTTTACGATCTGACCATGGGCGTCTGTCTCCTGTTATCGGTATCTTGCTAAGTATCTTTCTGAAACTGGGAGATTCGACAGTATTGATGGGCAACATTTCTTCAACGATGAATGAAGCGACAAGTTTGTCCAACTGTTGTTTAGTTACCTCATGAAAATGAAGTTTTAGCTGCTTATTTGGGCCTGGCCCATCATAATTTCCCTGGGGATCCTGAGCTACAAGCTTCACGTTAGCATGTTTTCCTTTCAAATGCTTAGAAAGGTTAGCAGTTGAATTAATGGCAGTGGATAAAACTTTCTGGCCAGGGCAGAGTTTACACCTAACACTCACATTCCTCCCCTTTGTTTCAATGAGTTCAAAGTAATGAGAATACTTCCATCCCTCAAAAGTTATTGTTCTCGCTGCTTGCTCTCTTCATCATGCAATCAGCCTCTACTTATGCCCTACTGTGTGAAATGAGAGCTGTGTGAAATGAGAGACTATTGCGCAAGCGTGAAGCTGAGAAGCGGTGTTGCCATCAAATATGTCCCTACGGAAAGTAACGTTGTGCCAAATTGGAAAAGGAACTACGCTTCATTACCAAATTTTTTGTGGTAGCGCATTACACTACTTTTCACCTGAAAAAAGTTATGTTACTGTAACGCTTTACTTTGTAATGCGTTACACACAACACTGGCCGTGTGAACTCAAAGGGTCCTTGCTACCTGGCGATCAATTTGGAGCTCGACGTGGGCAACAACACGAGTATTTTATCTCCCGGTGTGAATTCCCTAAGGCACGTGCACGTGTGTGGAGTTTGGCGCGCAGATGAATAACATATTGAATTTCATTTTTACTTGTTGAAGGTCCCTCCTCCCAATTTTCATGCAGCACATCTAGAATGCCACGCAGCTTACGCCCGTACAATAATTAGAACGGGGAGAACCCCAAGGAGGCTTGTGAGACCTTTCACACTGCGAATAACAGGGGTTTGAGCCATTTATCCCAGTTGCATGCGTCCTCGCTTACAAATTTCTGAATTATGTTCTTGAGAGTGCGGTTGAACCATTCGACTAAGCCATCCGTTTGTGGGTGATAAACGCTGGTGCGGATAGGCTTAATTCCCAGTAACCCATATAGTTCGCGCAGTGTGCGTGACATAAACATAGTGCCTTGATCAGTCAGAATCTCTTTGGGGATTCCGACTCGGGAGATGATGCAGAAGAGTGCTTCTGCAATACTACGTGCTGAGATATTGCGAAGAGGCACTGCTTCCAGATATCGCATTGCATAGTCCACCAGAACTAAAATAAAGTGATATCCTCTTGTTGACCGATCTAATAGCCCGACGAGATCCATCCCAAATCTTTTGAATGGGGTCTCGATTAATGGCAGAGGGCGCAAAGGCGCTTTTGAAATGGCCACGGGATTTACTAACTGGCATTCACAGCACACCGTATACCACCTACGGACATCGCCGCGAATCCCTGGCCAATAGAACCAGGCCATTATTTGGGCTAGTGTCTTATCCTGCCCCAATTGTCCAGCCATGGGATTAAAGTGAGCCACCTGGAATATAAATTCCCGGAAGCTCTTTGCGATTAAAAGCTGTGTTATTGGTTCCTTAATCTGAGTGTCCTGCATCACTCGGTATAATCTATCCTTAATAATGGAGAAATAGGGGAAGGACAGGGTGGCGTTTGGCTGGAGCGTTTGACCATCGAGTCTCGTCTCACAACTGCTCTAATGGGAAATCCGCGAGGGATTCCCTGAGAGAGGGAGGAGGAGCATGCTGCTCCTCACTCTGACACAGTGATGACATAGACGGCTCTGTGACAGCTGCTCCCGCCAATGCCACACCAGGACCTCCCCCTGCTAAATTATGGCAGGCCCCACTCTTCACTAAATGTGACATTAATTCCCTAAATCCCTGCCAATCAGTCCCCAAAATTATTGAGTGGGTAAGGCGAGGATTAACCGCCGCCTTTACTCTAAATTTCTCCCCTCAAAATAGAATGTGGACCGACACTAAAGGGTAGTTGTGAACATCCCCGTGCACACACAACACCTTCATCAATTGTGCTCTCCCCAATGCCTCGTCTTGCACCAGGCTTTGGTGAATTGAGGTCTGATTACAGCCGGAATCCACCAAAGCCTGATAAGCATCCCCTTGGATACTGACCGGTATGTGATACGCTCTGGCCCAATCGAGGGCAGTCCCTGGCGCGTCAGGGATCCGGACCACTGCGCCCACCTCCATTGCCGAGCACTGATGCTGGAGGTGCCCCGGCTCCCCGCAGCACCAGCAAACCGGCCCAGGCTCTCTCTCTGCACCGGTGTTCCGGAGCTCACTCACCTGAGGGGGGGAAGACACAGACACGGAAGTAGGAAACTGTAGGGCACTGCGGGTGTGGCGGGCCAGCTGGGGTGGAGCCAGCCCCCGCTTCTGCGGTGGGGGAATGGGGCGAGGATGAGGAACAGAAGGGGGGAGAGAGAAAAGAGGGGAGAAGAGGAAACACACTGTCCTGCCATCGGAACAGCCACCATATGGTCCTCCACCAGCACAATGGCCTGATCCAGCAATGCCGGGTGATGGCACTGGATCCAGCGCCACCAGGTCGACGATTCCCTCGGCGTCGTGGTTGTAAGCCCTCAGCCACCACCGGCAGGCATCCCAGAGTTGCTGGCCAAATGCGAATGGCTGGCCGACCTCCTCCAGGCACAGCGCGTGGAAGTGCTGCCTTTGCTGCTCCGGGGTGTGCCCCACGCGTTGGAGGACAGTTCTGTGGAGGTCGGTGTAGACCAGCTGGCTGTTGGCGGGGAGTTGTAGTGCGGCCAGCTGCGCCTTGCCCATTAGCAGGGGGAGGAGGCGTGCCGCACGCTGTTCCACTGGCCAACCCCACGCCTCTGCTGCCTGCTCAAAAAGAGTGAGGAAGGGTTCAGGGTTGTCCTGTGGACCCATCTTTGTTAGGGTGAGGTGGGGAGGGTCCACGGCAGTGGTGGTGGACCCTGCCAATGCGAGAAGGTGCTGGAACCCCTGGAGATCTTCCTGCTGCGCCAGCAACAGGGCTTCGAACCGTTGTTCCTGCTCCTTCCGGAGGGCAACCAGTGCCTGGTGCTGGCTCTGTTGGGCTGTGGCGAGGGCATGGACCAGGTCCTTGAAGGGGGAGGACTCCATGGAGTTGTTCTCTTCTGTATTCCTTCCCAGGTTTCGGCACCACTGTAGGAATTGTTGAAGGTGGGTGGAGCACAGAAGCACGGCAGGCCAGAACTGAGTGTTACAAACAACTTTTTATTTTAGCTTTTAGGCTTTCCCTTTCACACTCTCCCAGTCAGACATGCATGCACACAAGTGTCCAGGTTGGGGAGAGCCCCCTTTTTCTGCTCTCTCTCTCTCTCCTTTTATCGGGTGTGATCACTGGGGGAGACACACAAACACAGGTTAATTCACGTCAGGTGTAGTGATTCTGCCACTTACCTTCCCTGACTCTGCTCTCCATTCACAGACCGATGCTTGACTATGCCCCCGCTGTCACAGATTATAAGTAGTGAGGAAGTGATAGTGATGAAGACCAGAGATAATCACATCGCTCCTGTGGAGAATGGCCCCATGTGGACAGTTGAAAGTCACACCTGGAGGACGCTCTGGACTCTTACAGCAATGCTTTTATGGCTGAGGACTACAGTAGACTTGCTAACTTTAGGACTGCAGTTGTCATGAACAGTTTTGCACTCAAGTTTTCATCAATGAAGAGTTTATAACATCAACGAAACTGACTTTATGTTCAAACTGCTAATGTTATAGTCATGTTGTCTGTTGTTGCCCAAATGAGGATGGGTTCCCTTTTGAGTCTGGTTCCTCTTGAGGTTTCTTCCTCATGTTGTCTGAGGGAGTTTTTCCTTGCCACCATCGCCACAGGCTTGCTCATTGGGGATAGATTAGGGATAAAATTAGCTCATGTTTTAAGTCGTTCAAATTCTGTAAAGCTGCTTTGCGACAATGCTTATTGTTAAAAGTGCTATACAAATAAAGTTGGATTGAAATTTGACTTGAAAATGAGGAAAAAAATGCAGTCCTGGAAAATCAAAAGGTGATGAGATCAGTTAGAATAGTAATATATTATATATATATACACACACATACAGTGGTACCTCGGGTTACGAACTTAATTTGTTCTTTGACTCCGTTTGTGAACCGAAATGTTCGCAAACCGAATTAATTTTTCCCATTGAAATTAATGTAAATCCAATTAATCTGTTCACCGGTCCCAGAAACATAGTTTTTTTTGTAACCTTTTATGGGTTTATGCATGGAAAAAACACAGAAAGGAATTAAAGATAACCTTAATTATATAAAAATATAGTAATACTAAAATAAAACATAATAATTGTACAGTACACTTTACCTTTGTGGTTGATAGTTGCTGGCACATGTGGATGGAGGAGGAGGAGAGGAGGAGGTAAGAAACACGAACACCACATTCATGTTTAAATATTATTTCCTTCTTCGTTTCAACAGTAATACGTTTAGGCTTCTTAACAGCACTATCACTAACACTTTTCACTTTCTTGGGAGTCATAATGAGGGTAAATTTAATGCAAAAAGCAAAAAAGAAATCGTATCAACACAACACAGTGATGGGGCGGCACGGTGGTGTAGTGGTTAGCGCTGTTGCCTCACAGCAAGAAGGTCCGGGTTCGAGCCCCGTGGCCGGCGAGGGCCTTTCTGTGCGGAGTTTGCATGTTCTCCCCATGTCTGCGTGGGTTTCCTCCGGGTGCTCCGGTTTCCCCCACAGTCCAAAGACATGCAGGTTAGGTTAACTGGTGACTCTAAATTGAGCGTAGGTGTGAATGTGAGTGTGAATGGTTGTCTGTGTCTATGTGTCAGCCCTGTGATGACCTGGCGACTTGTCCAGGGTGTACCCCGCCTTTCGCCCGTAGTCAGCTGGGATAGGCTCCAGCTTGCCTGCGACCCTGTAGAAGGATAAAGTGGCTAGAGATAATGAGATGAGATGAGACAACACAGTGATGTCAGCCCTATGATGACCTGGCGACTTGTCCAGGGTGTACCCCGCCTTTCACCCATAGTCAGCTGGGATAGGCTCCAGCTTGCCTGCGACCCTGTAGAACAGGATAAAGTGGCTACAGATAATAAGATGAGATGAGACAACACAGTGACGATCAATGTTCACAGCGCGCCACCTTGAGTAAACCCGATGCTGCCGCATGCCTCACGTGGTGCAGAAGACCGCCAGTTTGTGTGTTTGTGCATTCGTGCATCGAAGCATCGTTCACGAATCAAAGCAAAATTTGTTCGGAAATGGTGTTCGTAGCCCGATTTGTTCATGAATAGGGACGTTTGTGACCCAAGGTTTGACTGTATATATATGAGGTCTGCAGAAGGGGTGGTGCATTTTTCCATGACAAAGGCCATCATTTATCATCAAGAAGAAAGAGACTGTGCTGACTGGGGAAGATGAAGGCTGAATGATTCTAATGGTGAGGGAGTCATTGATATGTCAAGTCAAGTTTATTTGTATAGCGCTTTTAACAGTAAACATTGTCACAAAGCAGCTTTACAGAATTTGAACGACTTAAAACATGAGCAAATTTTATCCCTAATCTATCCCCAATGAGCAAGCCTGTGGCGACGGTGGCAAAGAAAAACTCCCTCAGACGACATGAGGAAGAAACCTTGAGAGGAACCAGACTCAAAAGGGAACCCATCCTCATTTGGGCAACAACAGACAACATGACTATAACATTAACAGTTTGACCATAAAGTCAGTTTTGTTGATGCTATAAACTCTTCATTGATGGAAACTTGAGTGCAAAACTGTTCATGCTTTTCCATTCTTTCCCTCTTAAGAGAGGACAGATTGTACAGCTGACTGGTAGGTGGAGAAGCTTCAGAAAGGAGGTAAATCACATAATCCTGAGGCTGATGAAGAAGTACTGAAAGGGCCAGTTCCTTCCTGAAAACCTTCCTGAGGTCAATATATTCAGAGTTAACAGTGAAGATGTTAGGGGGTTCAGAGACAGATGAGGTAACAGTAACCTCCTCTGAAGGAAGGGCAGATTGCACACATGCGGAATGACAGGAAGGGCTCCAACTGACTACCAGTACCAGCTTGGAGAACTTATTTTGTTCAGGAAGTTGTCTTCTGTGCCAGAATCCACTAATGCTAGCAGAGGCAAAGACTGTATAGTATAACACAGTGGCTTGGAGGTACATCCAGGCTCATGGGATAGAAGGGAAGGTTGTTTGGCTTACCAGGATCCCCACTGCTTCTGATGAGCCCCATCCCCTTTGGCCAGAGGGGTCAGGTTGCAAGATGGCTGAACTGACTGCAATATAAGCATTTGCCTGCTCTCATTCTCCAGAGAGGTTCAGTGGGAGAAAAGTGGCCTGCCACAATTTCATGGGTTTCTCTGCTTGGTTGTTTGAAGTGGCAGGACAGGGTACTACCCAGGGAGCAGAAGCAGGAAAACAGGTTGTTCTGGTGATAGATGGAAAAGACAGTTGAGTGGTGGGTGAACTATTCTATCTCTCTCCATTGCTCTCAGAGATGATTGTCCAATGTGGTGGACAAGGAAATCAGAGAATCCAGGTTGTTGGCATCGCCTCACACCATGAAACTGTACTTCACCATGTCACTATATGCATTCAGGAATACCCCTTCAGTTGCCTGCTTGTGTCAGTAACTCCACTGAGTATCACGAAACATTCCAGGAGCCCTGCTAAAGAAAGAGTGGGTGCTTGATGACATATTTTCCCTGGCCTGGGTGATCAAAGCTTTTTCACATTTCTGCAATAAACCTGGTAACTGAGATGCAAATGTCTGGTTGGTTGTTCCATTCTGTTGTGGCCCACGCTTGTGCTTCCCTCTTAACAACACTATGATATAGGCAAACTTTGAATTATCTGTGTAATCAGTCAATGGCTGCTGTTCAAACACAAGGAGGAGAAAGCACCTGCACTTTTCCAGGACTTCTAAGTAATATTCTGGCTCTGGTATGTGAGGTTCCCTGGCCCAGGATGCTGATGATGCTAGAGGGGTTACTGGTTCAGGCTTGCTGAATTAGCAAGACTTTACTACTGAGCCAGCAGGGAGTGACAGCAAGTGGTGGAGTGAAAAGAGTCAAGATGCATGCAGGGAGTGAACATGAATGTATGTATCTTTACCACTGAACCAACAATGAATGGCAGTAGGAGTTGTAGTAAGGCAGAGCAGAGCTAGACATTGGGAGCATGAGTGTGGCTGGAGAGGAATCGGTATGCAGAGAGACAAGTGGGTAATCCAGCAGTATGCAATGCTCCTGTTACACAGAGACAGGGTTTAGGCACAAAACAATAAGCATCAACATGAGAACTAAGAAATTAGAATGCACTATTCTCAGTGGCCAATAGAGGCAATTTACCACACTGGCTAAAGCAATGATCTGGCAATGATTGGATGGAAAGCTGGGGCATTTATGCTGCAGGATAGATGATCTTCATGTATGCCACAATCAGGAAGCCGGGTGAACACACACACAGGCACACACTAGCAGAAACAGATAGATGTGGGAAGCAGGAAAAACACAAGGAAAATAGATTTTTTTGGAAAATACAAAGTAAAAATGGGAGGAACAGCAAGGACAATAATAATAATAACTTATATTGTGCTTTTCTCACACCCAAGGTTGCTTTACAATTAAAGAAAACAAGTCCACCAAATGTGGCCATGATGTAACTTCACTGGCATAGCTGCTCACAGTCCCACCAAAAGGTGCACACAGGTATG
The DNA here is from genome assembly GCF_027579695.1 of Neoarius graeffei. Lineage (NCBI taxonomy): Eukaryota > Metazoa > Chordata > Actinopteri > Siluriformes > Ariidae > Neoarius > Neoarius graeffei. Next base: position 1,103,027 of record NC_083584.1, on the reverse strand, counting down.
TCCCACACTGCCCACACAGCTACTGCAATGCCACCAGACAACAGCTCTTGGAACACCGTGCCACACATCCACAAAGTGAGCACAGAAACATTGCTACATAAAGTGCTGGGCAACTTCAATGCTGATGAGATCAATGAGCATAGTCCAGTCAATAGTGAGCAGAACATATATCACTCATGGCAGACCAAGGCCTGAGAAAACTAAGGCTCAAGACTGGGCTCAGAGTCACGCCACAACTGGCAGACAATGACACAGAATCAGCAAAATATTTAAATAGAAATCAAATATCAAAACATACAAACACAGAAAGAAAAAACATAAAAGAAAAAGAAAAAAAAACAGGAGTCACCTCTCGGCTTGATCAGTGAGCTCTTCTGCTGAGAACGTCTTGCCTCTGATCAGTTCATTATGCCACCTGTCTCTATCTGATGCCACATTGTACCACATTGAATTACAAATCCCAAAGCACTTGATATCATCTTTTACACAATCCTTCCACCACTTATGTGGGCAGCCACAGCTATGTGCGCCATTTGACAGCTCACTGAAAATGAGCTCTTTAGGTGCCCTGTGGTTATCCAGTCTAGATACATGGCCCAGCCAGTGCAAAAGATTATCTCATAACATGGTCTCGATGGTAGTAGACCTAGCTCTGGTAAACACCTCAGTGTTGGTAACATGTTGCCACCACGTAATGTTCATAATCCTCCTAAGAGATTGCTGGTGGAACATCTCAAGTCTATGGGTGTGAGTGGCAAGGGTGGCCCAAGTCTAGCTGCCATAAAGTAAGGTGGAGAGAACAGTGGCTTTATAAACTATGAGATTGGTAGTAATTGACAACTCAGAGTGCTTCCACTTCAAGATTCAAGATGTTTATTCTCATATGCATAATAAAAACATGGAAGTTCAGACAATGCATTGAAATTCTTACTTTGCTGCTCTCCTTACACACAACAATAACACATACACTCAACAAACACATGACAAAAAGGTGCAAAAGGGAATAAAAGTAATAAAAGTAGTAAATTTAGTTAAACTAAATAAAAGCTTAAAAAATAATAAAAAATAAAAATAAAAAATAAAAAAACCTAAAGTAAAAAAAAAACCTGAAGTAATAAAAGTAGTAAATGTAGTAAAACTAAATAGGTAAAAGAAGTGCTATAAATCCTGAGTGAGTTTGTAAAGTGACTCTGTGCTTTGTGCAAACAGGTAGCTGCAGTGGGGATGCTGGAGAATGGGGAGTGCAATATTTAGTGTGTTGTATTTTCAGGAGCCTGATAGCCTGTGCATAGAATCTGTGAGTCTTGTAGTCCTTGATTCACTGCAAAAAAATGATATCTTAGCAAGTGAAAATATCTTGAAAATAGTTGAAACAATCTAACATTTCCTATTACAACCCCGATTCCAAAAAAGTTGGGACAAAGTACAAATTGTAAATAAAAACGGAATGCAATAATTTACAAATCTCAAAAACTGATATTGTATTCACAATAGAACATAGACAACATATCAAATGTCGAAAGTGAGACATTTTGAAATTTCATGCCAAATATTGGCTCATTTGAAATTTCATGTCAGCAACACATCTCAAAAAAGTTGGGACGGGGCAATAAGAGGCTGAAAAAGTTAAAGGTACAAAAAAGAAACAGCTGGAGGACCAAATTGCAACTCATTAGGTCAATTGTCAATAGGTTGACTGGGTATAAAAAGAGCACCTTGGAGTGGCAGCGGCTCTCAGAAGTAAAGATGGGAAGAGGATCACCAATCCCCCTAATTCTGTGCCGACAAATAGTGGAGCAATATCAGAAAGGAGTTCGACAGTGTAAAATTGCAAAGAGTTTGAACATATCATCATCTACAGTGCATAATATAATCAAAAGATTCAGAGAATCTGGAAGAATCTCTGTGCATAAGGGTCAAGGCCGGAAAACCATACTGGGTGCCTGTGATCTTCGGGCCCTTAGACGGCAGTGCATCACATACAGGCATGCTTCTCTATTGGAAATCACAAAATGGGCTCAGGAATATTTCCAGAGAACATTATCTGTGAACACAATTCACCGTGCCATCTGCTGTTGCCAGCTAAAACTCTATAGTTCAAAGAAGAAGCCGTATCTAAACATGATCCAGAAGCGCAGACGTCTTCTCTGGGCCAAGGCTCATTTAAAATGGACTGTGGCAAAGTAGAAAACTGTTCTGTGGTCAGACGAATCAAAATTTGAAGTTCTTTATGGAAATCAGGGACGCCGTGTCATTCGGACTAAAGAGGAGAAGGATGACCCAAGTTGTTATCAGCGCTCAGTTCAGAAGCCTGCATCTCTGATGGTATGGGGTTGCATTAGTGTGTATGGCATGGGCAGCTTACACATCTGGAAAGATGCCATCAATGCTGAACGGTATATCCAGGTTCTAGAGCAACATATGCTCCCATCCAGATGACGTCTCTTTCAGGGAAGCTCTTGTATTTTCCAACATGACAATGCCAAACCACATACTGCATCAATTACAGCATCATGGCTGCGTAGAAGAAGGGTCCAGGTACTGAACTGGCCAGCCTGCAGTCCAGATCTTTCACCCATAGAAAACATTTGGTGCATCATAAAATGGAAGAGACAACAAAAAAGACCTAAGACAGTTGAGCAACTAGAATCCTACATTAGACAAGAATGGGTTAACATTCCTCTCCCTAAACTTGAGCAACTTGTCTCCTCAGTCCCCAGACGTTTACAGACTGTTGTAAAGAGAAAAGGGGATGTCTCACAGTGGTAAACATGGCCTTGTCCCAACTTTTTTGAGATATGTTGTTGTCATGAAATTTAAAATCACCTCATTTTTCTCTTTAAATGATACATTTTCTCAGTTTAAACATTTGATATGTCATCTATGTTCTATTCTGAATAAAATATGGAATTTTGAAACTTCCACATCATTGCATTCCCTTTTTATTTCCAATTTGTACTTTGTCCCAACTTTTTTGGAATCGGGGTTGTAGAAGAATACAAGACACCAATTCTGAGATTATTAAACTTAGTTCGAGATTGCAACCGACTTATACTAAGATGTCTGATCAAGTAAAAATATCTGTCCATGCAGCAAGATAATTTCACTAGTATTAAGTAATTTTCTCCTCAAATTCAGTTTTCAATTTTTTGCAGTGTTTGACACTCTGGTAGCATCTCCCTGACAGCGGGAGTGTAAAGAGACTGTGTTGTGGGTGTGTGTTGTCCTTATAATGTTATGGGCCCTCCTGATGACCCCGGTTGTTATGCTCCATCCCAGACATCCACTCCGGAGATTACAGATCTCTCACGCCAGCACCGATCCAGATCCGGGACAGGAATTGCTTCTCACCTGCATTCACTTCCTGGTTTCTCAGACTCATACTTTGCCAGAACAGCTTGTTTTGCTACTCTAGCCATTTCTGTGCCTCTCTTACTTCTCATGGTTTTTCTCTCTAGCGATTTTCTCTTATTCATGGTTTTTGCACTAGCGGTTTTCTGGTTCATGGTTTTTTGCACTAAGGGTTATTTCTGGTTTATGTTTTTTTTGCACTAAGGGTCTTTTCTTGTTCAGGGTTTTTTGCGCTAGCGTTTTTGTCTTTGCCTGTCTCATGTTTTTGTCAAGTTGTTTGTTCTCATTTTGCCCAGACTATTTTTGCCATTTTGTTTTTTGTCCTGTTTGTTTACCTTTTGCCACACTCTTTCTTCCCTGTATTAAATCATCTAATTTATTGGATTACTGTCTGTGTTCTGCTTTTGGATCCGAACTTCACCATACCTCCACCTACCCTAACAGTACATTCTGGCCAACAGTACATTCTGGTCAACATGGATCCAGCAGAACTCGCCACCCTGTCCAATGCACTCACCCTTCTCACCACGCAGATGCAGCACTGTCAGGCAGTGCCTGCCCCTGTTCAGCTGTCTCCTACTTCAGCTCCTGCCACTACCTTTCTCCATGAACTGAGACTTGCAGCGCCTCAGCCCTACAAGGGAGAACCAGGTACTTGCAGATCATTTCTGTCTTAATGTTTGTTGATCTTAGAGCTGCAACCTCTGGCCTTCCCCACAGAACACTCCCAGCAGTCTGGGATGCCAATGCACCCTTTTGTTCCAGTTTCAAGGATTTCTCCGAGGAGATGATGTGAACTTTCGACCGCTCTCTCTCCAGCCGGGAGGTGGCCAGAGAGCTCATGGAGCTGCAGCAGGGGTCCCGGTCTACTCGGATTACGCCATCAAGTTCCAGACGTTGGGAGCTTCATGCGGTTGGAACGAGAATGCCCAGATTGACACGTTCCTGCATGGCTTGTCCGACACCATCAAGGACGAATTGGTATCACGGGAACTGCCGTCAGACCTCTCCAGCTTCATGGACCTCGCCAACCACATCAACGCTCGGATCCAGTAATGGAGGAGAGAGAAGAACCAACCCAGCTTCACCTCCTCTCCACCTCCCACTGCATCCGTCGAACCCATGCAGGTAGACCAGGTTCGGGTGTCAACGGAGGAATGACATCACCAGTGGAGCATGGGGGCCTGCTTCTACTGCGGTCAGCTGGGACACATCTGCGGAGCTTGCCCGCTAAAAGGACGAGCCCACCAGTGAATCAAGGGGCTCTGGTGGCCAACGCTAGGAACCAGTCCCCCACTAATCATCTGTTACTTCCTGTCATCATTATCTGTGACAACCAGCATCACCACCTCCAGGCCTTCATCGACTCAGGGGCGGACAGGAACCTGATCTGCTTCACCACTGCAAAGTGTCTGGGAATCCTGCTACTTACTCTCAACATCCCTTTCATGGTTCTGACACTCAATGGCACTGGCTTGACCAGCATCACCCACTTTACTGCCCCGCTCACCCTAAGGATTTCCAGTAACCACTCAGAAACCATCCAGGTTCATGTCATGAACAACCCCCACGTACCCATTGTCCTAGGATTACCATGGTTAACACAGCACAACCCCCACCTTAACTGGGCTGACAACACCATCCTAGGCTGGAGCCAATCTTGCCTAGCTTCCTGTCTGAACTCCGCTCTGCATCCCCTCCAAACCACCACAGCCTTCAGCCAGCAAGTTGCCCAACTTCTGTCACGTGCCTTTGGAATATCTGGATCTCAAACTTGTTTTCAGTAAGACCCGAGCAGTGTCCCTCCCTCCTCACAGACTCTATGACTGTGGAATCAACCTCCTACCTGGGACAGTGCCACCCAAAGGACGACTACTCTCTCTCCCATCGAAAGGCAAGCCATGGAGAAGTACATCTCTGAATCTTTGGCAGCTGGGATCATCTGTCCTTCCTCCTCCCCAGCAGGGGCAGGATACTTCATGGAAAAGGACAAGTTGCTCCGCCCCTGCATTGACTATCAGGGTCTCAACACCATCACAGTCAAGAACCACTACCCGCTACCGCTCATGACCATGGCCTTTGAACTATTCCAGGGAGCCAAGGTATTCACCAAGCTAGATCTATGCAATGCATACCATCTCATCAGGATCAGGGAGGGGGATGAGTGGAAGACTGCCTTTAACACCACCACTGGTCACTACAAGTACCTCGTGGTCCCTTTCAGCCTGACCAACGCACCCGCAGTCTTCAAGGCACTCGTTAATGACGTCTTAAGGGACTTCCTAAACATCTTCATTTTCGTGTACCTGGATGACATCCTGATCTGCTCCCATTCCCTGGAGGAACATCGGGGTCATGTCCGGCAGGTCCTCCTGCACCTGCTTGAGAACAAGTTGTTCGTCAAGGCAGAAAAGAGCGAGTTCCACCAAGGCTCTGTCTCATTCCTGGGGTTCATCATCTCTCCAGCAAAGATCCAGATGGACACCTCAAGGTGGAGGCAGTCGCTGACTGGCCCACCCCATCTTCGAGCCAAGAGCTCCAGCACTTCCTGGGGTTCGTCAACTTCTACAGACACTTCATCTGTGACTTCAGCACAGTGGCTGGACCTCTCTCAGCCCTGACCTCGACCAAGACCAAGTTCAAGTGGGGGGAGGAAGCAGATAAAGCCTTTTCTGTCATGGGGGTTTCCTCTCTTCAGGTAACATTTCCACTCCTCTCCACTCAGCATTTCCGGCCACGCCCACATACACTTCCTCTTATTAACTCTCAGTGGCTGTCATTGGCTGTTGCCTATCACCTGCTCCTCCCCTGTGTGTATTTAAGCTGCTGTCCTCCCAAGCTTCAGTGTCAGATCGTCTTCATGTGGCATTTTGGATGTGCTATGTGAAAATTGGGAGGCAGGACCTTCACCTAGTAAGAATGAAATTCAATATGTTCTCGACCTGCGTGCCAAACTCCACACACTCACGCACTTAACCCAGGAGAATTTGCAGCAGACACAAGAACATCAAGTCCAACTATACGACAGGGGCACGCGCCTTAGGGAGTTCACACTGGGAGACAAAGTACTCGTATTCCTGCCTATGTTGAGCTCCAAATTGATCGCCAAGTGGCAAGGGCCCTTCAAGGTCACACGGCGAGTCGGGGACATCAACTATGAGGTTAGGGTTAGGACAACTATGAGGACATCGCCCACCACTCTGGTCCCCTGTGGAGACCACCTCTCCCCGACCCAACTCACAGAGGTAGCCCAGTTGCAGAAATAATTTTCTGATCTGTTTTCGCCCCTGCCTGGCTGCACCCACCTCATAGAACACCACATTGAGACGCCCCTGGGGGTGATATTGCGCAGCCACCCTTACAGCCTGCCTGAACACAAAAAAAGGTGGCCCGGGATGAACTCGAGGCCATGCTCGAAATGGGCATAATCGAGGAGTCCCACAGTGACTGGAGCAGCCCAGTGGTCCTGGTCCCCAAGACCGATGGGTCGGTCCGGTTCTGTGTGGACTATAGGAAAGTCAATGCAGTGTCTAAATTTGACACGTACCCAATGCCTCGCATTGATGAGCTGCTCAATCAATTAGGCACTGCTCGTTTTTATTCAACACTGGATTTAACGAAGGGATATTGGCAAATCCCCTTGACTCCTCTGTCCCAAGAGAAAATGACCTTTTCCACACCGTTTGGCTTACACTAATTCATCACACTTCCTTTTGGGTTGTTTGAGGTGCCTGCTACATTCTAGCGGCTTATGGACAGGGTCCTCCGCCCCCACACCACGTACGCAGCTGCGTATCTCGATGATATTATAATCTATGGCAATGACTGGCTGTTACGTGTTACGCCTCCTGTGTTTGTATGTGTGCATGTTTCTCCTTTCTTGTGTGTGTCTCTCTCTCTCCTCAGGTGTAGCAGCTTGTGTTGGCTCCTCCTCCTTTCACCTGTTTCCACTTGAGGAAGGCCTATATAAACCTGTGCTTCCACCTGTTAGCAGGAGAGAGGGTTTTGGGGTTTTTGCACGTTCGCCTCGCCATTTTGTGTCCGTCTGCTCGGTTGGAGGGTTGGCTCCTGGGGCTGCCACCCTCCTTGTTGGACTTTGCATTCTGTTTTTTCTATCACCTTTTGTTAAGCATTCTTGTAAATAAATTTCACCTTTTTTACTTTATGTCGTCTTGCGTTTTGGGTTTATGTCACCACCTTTTTTTTTGATTGTTCATGCCTTCCTAGAGCATGTAACAATTGGGGGCTCGTCCTAAACCCAATTTATCAATTGGAGATTCATCTTATACACCCAATTTATCAATTGGGCGTTTGTCCGTTTTTGTTTTTTTTTTGTGTGTGGAGGAACCAACTGCTCGTATTTCGGGAACTCTGGTAAGGTAGTGTGCTCCAGCAGGGTTTTGAAATCCTTCCATCGGAGTACTATTTTTATTTTCTTTGTTTTCTGTTTTGGAGGTTATTCCGGGGGGAGGTACGCTGCAAGGAGTTGGATCAAGTTGATTCAGCTTCTATGCGTTAAGCGTTTAAAGTCGCCTTTAATTGGTACGCCTCTGAAGACTAGATGAGGTTAGTTAGTATTTTCTTGGGTAGGCAAGTAGGACTAGAGTTTCCACCGTTGTGCCTTGGCTGTTTAAGGGTGGTTGGGTAAATTCGCACTAGTGGTTTTGATTTCGTTTCATTTGTTTCATTTTGTGTATTTGTTCTTTCAGTTGGTGGTGACGGCCCTGTTAGTATTATTATTTTTGTGGATTTAATTTCGGAATATTGCAAAGAGTTTGTTGTGCCGTAATTTCGTGGTTCTTTGTTCTGATTTGAAACCATGTCTTCATTAGAAGAATTTCGTGACAATCCTTCAAGGGATGTTTTATTAAAATGTACGAAAGATCAGCTGTTGGAAATTGCGGACCATTATTCCGTGCACGTCAGTAGTGACGACAAAAGATTAAAAGACGTGTTATTTTCGGCTGTGGAAAAGGCATTAATTGAGCAAGGAGTTTTTATTAAAGGTTCTAGTGCCCCTCCCTCTCCATCACGAACATTTGGTACACCTGGTTCTCAGTTGCGTGGGGGAAGTTTAGAAAAGTTTCGTGCCGACTGTGAGGCACGCGCTCTTAAAAAACTCAAGCTTGATAATAAAGTCCAACTCAGATGACTGGAAGTCGATCGCGAGTTGGACCTTAAAAAGTTGGAACAGGAGGCTGTGGAGAAAGAAAGACAAAGAGAGTTTCAATGCCAGAGAGAACAAGCGGAGCGTGAGTTCCTATTGGAAAAGCTTCGATTAGAGTTGGCTGCAAGGCAGCCCAGCGCTCCGCTAGTTCCTCCTCCTGCCTCTCCTCCACACTCTGTTCAGTCGTCTCCTGTACGGCCTGTGCAGGTGACTCTACCTGCTGGTAGTTCTCAAGCTGCCGTTGTTTCTCCCCCTACTCTTCGACGTGACTTTGCTTTCGATGTAACCAGAAATATTCGAATGGTACCAATTTTTAGTGAAGCCGAAGTTGAAAAATATTTCGCACACTTTGAACGCGTTGCAACAACATTACAATGGCCTTCTGCTGTGTGGACACTGTTGCTGCAATGCGTGTTGACTGGAAAGGCTAAAGACGTTTATTCTGCTCTAACTGTTGATCAGAGTTCTGATTGCGCGATTGTTAAAACTGCAATTTTGCGTGCCTACGAACTAGTTCCAGAGGCATATAGACAGAAATTTCGTGGTTTAAAAAAATTAGACAACTTGACGTTCGTGGAGTTTGCAAGAGAAAAAGAGAACTCGTTTAATCGCTGGTGTTCGTCCTTGCAAATCCAAACTAAAGATCAGCTTCGCGAGATGATTCTATTGGAGGAATTTAAAAACTGTGTGTCGGATTCAATCGCTACGTATATCAATGAAAGGAACGTTACAACTTTGGCACAGGCCGCTGTCTGTGCTGACGAATATACGTTGACACACAAGTCTGTTTTTAACTCCTCCCGTCGCGTTCAATCTCAGCCTTCTAGTCCGAAGCGAGTCTTTAGACGATCTGACAGTGGTAATGGAAATATTGCCAACAAGATCTCGCCTACGACTGAAACGCGTGAGTGTTTCTATTGCCACGAGTCTGGCCATCTTATTGCAGTGTGTCCTGTGTTGCAAAAACGAAAACGGTCTCCACAGACGCAGCAAAAAAGCTGTGGCTTTGTGCGTGTCCAGAGTGCAGATGACGCTACCTGTTCTCTGTACGATCCGTTTATTTTAAAGGGATTGGTCTCTCTCACTGGTCGGGAGGGAGATCAGATCCCAATTAGAGTTTTGTGAGATACTGGTGCCGCCCAGTCCTTTATTTGTGACTCCGTGCTTCCTTTTTCTGACCTCACGTATTGTGGCTCCGATGTCTTGGTTCAGGGAATTGAGCTGGGAATTATGTCTGTTCCATTGCATAATGTGCATATTGTTCATGATTTAGTGTCGGGTCCTGTCAAAGTGGGCATTCGCTCCAAACTTCCTGTGAAGGATGTTGATTTTATTTTGGGGAATGATTTAGCGGGTGGGAAAGTGCTACTTCCTGAGGTGACCGCTAGTCCATCGATTCTGTCTGATTGTGATTCTGATCAAAGCCTTGCTCAGGTGTTTCCAGCTTGTGTCGTTACTCGAGCTCAAGCTCGGAAATATGGTGAGGCTGTTGATCTGTCTGATACGTTCATGTCGGATGGTTTACTTGAGTCTTCTTCCAGCAGCCAATCAGTGACTGTTGTGTCTGAGCCGCTCCCAACTCCTGTGGAGGGTGACTTGTCGCTCTCTGTGGATAAGGAGTTAATTAAGCTGGAGCAGGCGAAAGACCCTAATTTGGCCAAGTGCCGGGATGCTGCTGTTAGCAAGAATGATTTGGATAGCATGTCTGTTGTTTTTTATTGGGAAGATGGTCTGCTAAAACGAAAGTGGATTCCATCACATCTTGCAGACAGAGATTTTGATTCTGTCCACCAGTTAGTTGTTCCTGCAAAATATCGGTTACATGTGTTGACACTCGGACATGATCACGACTTTGCAGGCCATTTAGGTGTAACAAAGACGTATAATCGTGTTTTGCGTTACTTCTTTTGGCCTGGTATGAAGGCTGATGTTGTTAAACATTGTCGCGCATGTTATAAGTGTCAGGTTGTTGGAAAGCCTAATCAGTGCATTTCTCCAGCGCCACTTTGTCCAATTCCAGTTATCGGCGAACCTTTTGAATGGGTAATTTTAGATTGTGTTGGGCCCTTGCCCAAGACCAAGTCTGGGAACTGGTTTTTGTTAACCATAATGTGTGTTGCTACTCGGTATCCCGAGGCTTTCCCCTTGCGTTCGTTGAAGGTCAAGCCTATTGTAAAGGCCCTTCTGCGATTTTTCTCTACGTTTGGTCTCCCAAAAGTAATTCAGACTGACCAAGGTTCTAATTTCCTCTCTCGTTTATTCAAACAGGTGCTGCATGAGCTGTTTATCAAGCACGCAGTATCTAGTGCGTATCATCCAGAGTCCCAGGGCGCGCTAGAAAGATTCCATCAAACTCTAAAGTCAATGCTGTGTACTTATTGCTTCGAATCTGAGAAAGAATGGGATGAGGGAGTTCCTTTGCTTTTGTTCGCTGCTCGTGAAACGACACAAGAATCTCTTGGTTTCAGTCCAGCAGACCTTGTGTTTGGTCATACAGTTCGTGGTCCTCTGAAACTGCTTAAAGAAAATTGGGAGTCGGAAGAGTCTAATAAGAAGTGTAACATTCTTGACTACGTGAGTTCATTTCGAGAACGACTGCACAGAGCTTGCGAGTGCGCTCGGGAGGCTTTGTCCTCTGCGCAGAGTAAAATGAAAAAACGTTTTGATCGCAAGGCTCTGCAGTGCTCTTTTGTTAAAGGGGATAAAGTGTTGGTTTTACTGTCCGTGCTTGGTTCGTCATTGTCCGCCAAATTCTTTGGCCCTTATGAGATTGACAGAAAACTCAGTGAAACTGATTATGTGGTAAAAACGCCTGACAGAGGGCGGAAAATGTGTGTGTCACATCAATATGTTGAAACCCTATGTGACACGAGAAGGTGAGAGCAGTGATTCTCCGGTAACTGTCGCAACAGTGTCAGCAGTAGCGCCTCTTCCTCTGCCTGAAGAGGATGGCCTCAATTTCGGCGATGTGCCGGTGTTTTGCGCTCGCTTTAAAAATTCTGAGATTTTGAAAGACTTGCCTTCATTTTTGTCTTATTTGTCTGTGTCTTATGCAACTGACATGCAACATCTTATTTTACAGTTTCCTGAGTTGTTCTCTGATGTGCCGTCTTTAACAAATGTGCTGAGCCATGACATCGATACGCAAGGCCAGGCACCGATTAAGCAACATCCGTATCGGGTAAATCCATCTAAACGTGCAATCATGAAGTCCGAAGTGGCCTATTTAGTTGAACATGGTTTAGCTCAGCCAAGTTTTAGTGCGTGGAGTTCGCCCTGTCTTTTAGTCCCAAAGTCGGACGGTACATATCGTTTTTGCACGGACTATAGGAAGGTCAATGCCGTTACCAAGTCCGATTCATTTCCATTACCAGGCATGGAAGATTGTGTTGATAGGGTGGGTTCGGCTTCGTTTGTTACCAAATTGGACCTTTTGAAGGGGTACTGGCAAGTACCACTGACACCCAGAGCTGCTGAAATTTCTGCCTTTGTTACATCAGACAGTTTCCTGCAGTATTCTGTAATGGCGTTTGGTTTAAAGAATGCACCCTCTACCTTCCAGCATTTGATGAATAAAGTGCTTGCTGGAGTTTCTAATTGTGAAGCATATTTGGATGACGTCATCATTTATTCATCGTCATGGGCTGAACATTTGGAAGATGTTCGTATCGTCTTTGCGCGGTTGAGGGATGCGTTTCTAACCTTGAATCTTGCCAAGCGCGAGTTCGGGAAGGCTACCGTCACCTACTTGGGGAAACAAGTTGGCCAGGGTCAAGTTCGCCCTTTAGAGGCCAAGGTGTTGGCTATTGTACAGTTTCCCATACCAACTACGAGAAGGGAGCTGCGCAGGTTCTTGGGCATTGCAGGCTACTACCATGGTTTCTGCTGAAATTTTTCTGATGTCGTTCTTCCTCTGACAAATTTGTTAAAACATGGTTGTGACTTTGATTGGTCTCAGGATTGTGAGTTGGCATTTAAAAATGCAAAGGCTTTGCTGTGTAGTGCGCCAGTATTGGCTGCTCCCAATTTCCAGCTGCCTTTCAAACTGGAGGTTGACGCCAGTGCCACAGGTGCTGGAGCTGTTCTTTTACAGGAAGATTCGAATGGAATTGATCACCCCATTTCGTATTTTTCAAAGAAGTTCTCTAAACATCAACTTCATTATAGCACAATCAAAAAAGAAGCTCTAGCTCTGTTGCTTGCTTTACAACATTTTGAGGTGTATGTTGGGTCAACCACAGTTCCTTTGATTGTTTTTACTGACCATAATCCTCTTGTTTTTCTATCCAGGATGCGGAACACAAACCAGAGACTGATGTGTTGGTCTCTGTATTTACAAGGTTTCAACCTGGATATCCAGTATAAGAAGGGCAAGGATAATGTCTTGGCAGATGCTTTGTCCCGCATTTAGTGTGGATTTGTAGTGTCAGTGTTTATTCTAGTACCATATAATGGTAGTGTTGTGTGAACTATATGGCAGTCTTTTGTTCAACCTATAGTAGGTTGAACTTTTGGTGGTGGGGGTGTTACATGTTATTCCTCCTGTGTTTGTATGTGTGCATGTTTCTCCTTTCTTGTGTGTGTCTCTCTCTCTACTCAGGTGTAGCAGCTTGTGTTGGCTCCTCCTCCTTTCACCTGTTTCCACTTGAGGAAGGCCTATATAAACCTGTGCTTCCACCTGTTAGCAGGAGAGAGGGTTTTGGGGTTTTTGCACGCTCGCCTCACCATTTTGCGTCCGTCTGCTCGGTTGGAGGGTTGGCTCCTGGGGCCGCCACCCTCCTTGTTGGACTTTGCATTCTGTTTTTTCTATCACCTTTTGTTAAGCATTCTTGTAAATAAATTTCACCTTTTTTACTTTATGTTGTCTTGCGTTTTGGGTTTATGTCACCACCCTTTTTTTTTGATTGTTCATGCCTTCCTAGAGCATGTAACACTGGCCTTGGCACCTGGAACACCTTAGGGCCATCCTAAAGTCGCTGAGGGGGGTGGGTCTCACAGCTAACCTAAAGAAGTGTGCAATTGGGCAGGTGGAAGTACGGTATCTGGGTTTCCACTTAGGCCATGGGCAGGTGTGTCCCCAAATTAATAAGACGGCAGTGATTGCGGCCTGTCTGAGGCCCAAGACCAAAAAGGGGGTGAGACAGTTCCTGGGGCTGGCTGGCTACTATCGTAGGTTCATACCTAATTATTCGGATGTCATCAGCCTGCTGACTGATCTCACTAAAAAGGGAGCACCAGTTCTGGTTCAGTGGATGGAGCAATGCCAACAGGGTAAAGGCTGCACTGTGTGGGGGGACACTGTTACACTCCCCTGAATTTTCTCTCCCCTTTATTTTACAGACGGACACATCGGACAGAGGGATGGGGGCAATTCTGTCCCAGAAGGTGGAGGGAGAGGAGCGTCCTGTGCTGTACATTAGCCGGAAGTTGTCAATGCAGGAAGGCAGATACAGCACAATAAAAAAAAGAGTGCCTAGCCATCAAGTTGGTGGTCCTCACCCTCCGGTACTACCTACTGGGATGCCCTTTCACCCTCTGTTCAGACCACGTGCCCCTCCAGTGGCTCCACCACATGAAGGATGCCAACGGGTGGATCACCCATTGGTATCTTGCCCTCCAGCCATTTAAATTCAAGGTGGTCCATAGGCCGGGGCGCAGATGATGGTGGCAGACTTCCTATCCCATCGGGGGGGGGGGGAGTCCGCTGCAGGCTGGACGGCTTCCCGGCAAGAATTGGGTGGTGGGGGTATGTGGCAACAGGGGCATGGCCGAGCATCGGTCTGTGAATGGAGGGTGGAGCCAGGGAAGGCAAGTGGTCATATCACTACACCTGCTGTTAATTAAGGTGTGTTTGTGTGTCTCTTCCAGTGACTGCGCCCTATAAAAGGAGAATGAGAAGGGGAGATCGGTGCTGAGGGCTTGATAATAGCCTGTGTGTGTGTGTGTGTGTGTGTGAGAGAGAGAGAGAGAGAGAGAGAATTTGAGTGTTTTGTGCTGAAAAGCAAAAATAAAGAAAATAATTAAGAAGCAAACAACCACCTGCCATGCTTCTGTGCTCCACCCACATCAGGGTCTCACTACAGTCCTTTAAACATTCCTCAATTCTATTAAGCTGGTGTCTCTCATCAGGTTTTGCAGAGTCATACAACTGTGTGTCATCAGCATAACAGTGGAAATTAATACAATGTTTACAAATAATATCACCCAGAGGTAACATATACAAAGATAAAAGCAGTGGACCCAAGATAGAACCTTGTGGAACACCAAACTTTACCTCAGTATGTCTAGAAATATCACCATTTAGATCAACATACTGATAGCGATCAGTTAAATAAGAGCTGAGCCAGGAGAGGGCCGTTCCCTTAACTCCCACAACATTTTCTAGTCTATCCAGAAGAATGGAATGATCAATGGTATCAAATGCTGCACTAAGGTCAAGCAACACAAGCAGCGAGACACAGCCCTGATCAGACACCAACAGTAGGTCGTTTACTACTTTAACCAGAGCTGTCTCTGTGCTATGATGAGGTCTAAATCCTGACTGATACATTTCATAGATGTTATTCCTATGTAAATATGAGCATATCTGCTGTGCCACAGCTTTTTCAAGGATCTTGGAGATAAAGGGGAGGTTTAATGTTGGCCAATAATTGGACAGCTGACATGGATCAAGGTCAGTTTTTTTAATCAGGCGCTTGATAACTGCTAGTTTAAAGGATTTGGGTACATAGCCAATCGTAAGAGAATAATTTATTATTTTTAGAAGCGGTTCAATTACTTAAGGTATTATCTGTTTAGATGTGTCAGTAAGGGATCTAGTACGCAAGTTGAGGCTTTTGATGCTGAGATTAATGAAAGTAATTCAATTTCTCTAAGGGGAATAAAACATTCTAATTGCTGATCTGATACAGTTATATTGTTAACTACAGAGTCACTTACATTGTCTGACCTTAAATTAATAGTTTGAATTTTTTGTCGGATATTCTCAATTTTGTCATTAAAAAAATTCATGAAATTGTTGCTACTACATACTGCAGGTGTGCATGTGTCTATAGTGGACTTATTCCTGGTTAATTTTGCTACAGTATGAAATAGGAATCTAGGATTATTGTTGTTATCTTCTATTAAGGAGGAAAGATATGTTGATCTCGCAGCACTAAGAGCTTTTCTATACTTCAGGAAGCTTTCCTTCCATGCTAATTTGAATGCTACCAATTTTGTTTGATACCATTTCTGTTCTGTTTCCCCCTCCTAGAACTGCCACCTTATTGTGGTGGAGGGGTTTGTGTGCTTGAATGATCCTAGGAGCTATGTTGTCGGGGGCATTATGCCCCTGTCAGGGTTTCCCAAGGCAGACAGGTCCTAGGTGACAGGCCAGACCAAGAGCAGTTCACCAAAACCCCGATGGAAAAACAATCAAGGACCGTGACGTCGCCCGGTATGGCGCAGCCGGGGCCCCACCCTGGAGCCAGGCCCGGGGTTGGGGCTTGTTTGCAAGTGCTTGGTGGCCGGGCCTTTGCCATGGGGCCCGGCCGGGCTCAGCCCGAAGAGGTGATGTGGGCCCGACCTCCTGTGGATTCACCACCCACAGAGGTAGCAGTAGGGGACTGGTGCAGTGTGGATTGGGTGGCAGTCGAAGGCAGGGGCCTCGACGACCTGATCCCTGGACACAGCGGATAGCTGTTGGGACATGGAATGTCACTTCGCTGGGGGGGAAAGAGCCTGAGCTTGTGAGGGAGGTTGAGAGGTACCGGCTAGAGATAGTCGGGCTCACCTCCATGCACAGCTTGGGCTCTGGAACCCAGCTCCTCGAGAGGGGCTGGACTCTCCACTTCTCTGGAGCCGCCCATGGTGAGCGGCGGCGGGCTGGTGTGGGCTTGCTTATAGCTCCCCAGCTCAGCCACCATGTGTTGGAGTTTACCCCAGTGAACGAGAGGGTCGCCTCTTTGCGCCTTCGGATTGGGGAGAGGGCTCTTGCTGTTGTTTGTGCCTACGGGCCGAATAGCAGTTTAGGGTATCCGGCCTTCTTGGAGTCCCTGGGAGAGGTACTGAGGGGTGCTCAGACTGGGGACTCCATTGTGCTACTGGGGGACTTCAATGCTCACATGGGCGATGACAGTGACACCTGGAGGGGCGTGGTTGGGAGGAACGGCCTCCCCGATCTGAACCCGAGTGGTGTTTTGTTATTGGACTTCTGTGCTAGTCACGGTTTGTCCATAACGAACACCATGTTCGAGCATAGGGGTGTCCATAAGTGCACGTGGCACCAGGACACCTTAGGTCGGAGGTCGATGATAGACTTTGTTGTCATTTCATCTGATCTCCGGCCCTATGTCTTGGACACTCGGGTGAAGAGAGGGGCTGAGCTGTCTACTGATCACCACCTGGTGGTGAGTTGGATCTGCTGGTGGAGGAGGAAGCTGGACAGACCTGGCAGGCCCAAACGTATGGTGAGGGTCTGCTGGGAATGTCTGGCCGAGCACTCTGTTGGGGAAGTCTTTAACTCCCACCTACGGGAGAGCTTTTCCCAGCTTCCGAGGGAGGCGGGGGACATTGAGTCTGAGTGGACCATGTTCTCTACCTCCATTGTGGACGCAGCTGTTCAGAGCTGTGGCCACAAGGTCTCCGGTGTACTTGGGAACGCCTCGGTGTTCTTTCCGAGGAGCTGGCCGAGGTGTCTGGGGAAAGGGAAGTTTGGGCTTCCCTGCTTAGACTGCTGCCTCCATGACCCGGTCCCGGATAAAGCGGAAGAAGATGAGACGAGAGGTCCTTACCTGTGTAGCTCCATCAGAAAGAGCAGCAACTACTGACCCTCTCAATCTCAATCCAGGCACTTTGCCAAGTACGTGTCCTTCTGGTATTCAGTGGTCCATGGAAACTGACACCTTTACTTTCAATATTGATGACAAAGACCACCCTCCAACTTGCCATGGTATCCTGTCAGCTGTCGCCTCTCTCTATGACCCACTTGGGTTCGTGGCTCCATTTACCCTGAGAGGGAAATGTATCCTGCAGGAGCTGCGTCACCGAGGTGTTGGTTGGGATGATCCCATTCCTGTAAGCCTTCAGTCACAGTGAGAGGAGTGGAAGGATGGTCTCAGAAGGTTAAGGGAGATCACTATACCCTGATGTAATGTCCCTCACAACCACGGTAACATTGTCAGGATTGAACTACACCACTTTGCAGATGCCAGCAGTACAGGATATGGCACGTGTTCCTACCTTAGGTACACAAACAACAAAGGTGAGATCCATTGCAGTCCCATAATGGCAAAGTCCAGAGTAGCTCCATCAAAGATCTTAAGTATCCCGAGATTGGAACTCTCAGCTGCTGTCACCACAGCCAGAATGAGTGTCATATTAAAGACGGAACTTCAGATGAAAATTTATGAATTTTTTTGGACTGACTCTCAGGTGGTGCTAGCATACATCTGCAATGAAGCATGAAGATTCCATGTGTTTGTGGCCAACTGTGTTCAACTGATAAGAGGGAGTACAGATCCCAGTCAATGGCACTATGTTGACACAACACAAAACCCGGCCGATCACACTTCAAATCAAATCAAGTTTATTTGTACAGCGCTTTTAACAATAAACATTGTCGCAAAGCAGCTTTACAGAATTTGAACGACTTAAAACATGAGCTAATTTTATCCCTAATCTATCCCCAATGAGCAAGCCTGTGGCGACGGTGGCAAGGAAAAACTCCCTCAGACGACATGAGGAAGAAACCTCGAGAGGAACCAGACTCAAAAGGGAACCCATCCTCATTTGGGCAACAACAGACAGCCTGACTATAATATTAACAGTTTTAACAGGTATAACCCTCAACTGTCCTCATGGGGCCGTCCTTCACAGGAGTGGGGCGATAAAACTCCGACCAGACACAGGGCACCAGGATGGATCAAGCAGGTCCGAGGGGCAGAAGAGGCCAGCATCTCAATCCCAGGATCAACATGTAACTCAGAGGGACAGATGGGGGGGGGGGGGAGAGAGAGAGAAAGAAAACACGTTGTTAGGTATGCCCTAAAAATGACAAGTATTAAATCTGTGTGGTAGGCTCGCAGAGACGAGAGTCTTTACATCAGGCATGACGCACAATGGCATGTTAATATGGTAAAAAATATATCATGACTTCAAGAGTTATTAACGCAGAAGAAATCTCTTCATCTAACTGGTTATCTGGGCCCAAATTCCTGTGGGAACAAGAAGTGCTCTTACCACCTAAGCCCTTGACTGAATTGCTTGTCAGAGATCCAGAAGTCAAGGCAGCTCAGATATTTGCAATCCAAGTCAGTGAAAAAAATGATATCCTAAGCTGCCTGAATCGGTTTTCCTCCTGGACAAAGCTCGTCAAGGTGGTTGCAAGAATCAAGAGACTTGGACCTAAGGAAACCCCACTACATGCTGACTGTGTGTTCATCGAAGAACATAAGAGCTGCTGAGGTCGTGATTAAGCTGGTCCAACAACAAGCCTTCTCTCAAGAGATAAAGGTACAGTACAACACTGATATCATAAAGTGCTTGGGATATTGGAAAAAACTTTATATCAGAACTTTATGATAAGCCTAAAGTCACTTTTTAATAGAGAGCAAAGAAACACACTTTCAAATTAAATCTTTATTTGCAAACACATAACACATACATGCATTATATTTAATAGTAACACCAATACATCAGAAGAAATCTTTGATTGTGGTTTGTTTGACACTGATCACATGATGATTGACATCAAGATCATTTTCAATAGCTAACAAATCCTTCAAATATTCCTGCATCTTGGGAAGGGGTCGTCCAGGGAGGGCCACCATGTACCTTCGAAGTTGACTGAGACCTGCCATGGCACTGGCATATGATGGCTTGTCAGAGCAATTGATAATTACTCACTGCAGCCTGACACTCATTAAAAAGCTTAACACAAACAATGGTCAAGTGCAATCAGTAAATTACTTAATCACTCCAGGCTAATGAAGTAATGGGCTGAGGAGACACAGTGGGGGCTCTGAGTTAAGATAACTTTGCAGGCTTCTGGGGTGCTTGACAGGAAAACTTTATGATTAGTGTAATTTATGGCCCCTGGGGACATCAAAATGACTTTACATTATACCTAAAATTTATGATAAGCAAGTTTATGATAAGCCAAAAGTTTTATATCATATTTAATGGACTTTATGCCAGGAAATGAAAATCACTTTACATTATCCATAACTTTACAATATCAGTGTTTACAATATCTGTGCTGTACTGTACTCCAAATGAGTCACAAGGGCGTGTCTCCCAAGTTCAAGTCCTCTTCTCTGCCTGGACCCCATACTAGATGAAGGACTGTTTCATGTTGGTGGGAGACTGAAAGAGTCAGCCCTCAGTGAAGTACTAAAGCACCCCATTATCTTCCCAAGGGACAGCCACATCACTGAGTTGATTATAGCTCATTACCATGCCCAGATCTGTCATCAGGGTGAAATCAAACATTGATGGAACTACGAGCCAAAGGCTTTTGGATCCTTGGTGGGAGTAAGACTATTGCCAAGTTTGTTCACAGATGTTTTGAATGCTGAAAGCTTAGACGACCTACAGAGGCGCAAAAAACATCCGACCTCCCAAAAGAATGCTGCCAAGCTTCAGCCCCCTTTACATTCTGTGGGATGGACTGCTTCGGCCCATTTGTCATTAAGCAATGCGTGTCTGAAGATTCTTAATCATTCAGGTCATAATAAACTGTGGGTGGTAGAAGAGAGCAACTGGACTTGTTTGAAGATTCTTGAAAACATTTCACCTCTCATCCAAAAGGCTTCCTCAGTTCTGTCTGACTAATAGGGAGTATTTATCCTCTCATGGATCATAATAGAATCAGAATTCTGATGGCTGCATAGTAGGTGGCTGATAAATGAGAGGACTTCCAGAAAACTGGCAGACATTTTAGCTAGAAAGGATCATTCTTTTGTCAACCTGAACGGCCATCACTGAACAGAGGTGGGGGTCTAAGACATCATTTATCAGCCACCTACTATGAAGCCATCAGAATTCTGATTCTATGATGATCCATGAGAGGATAAATACCTGATTCTCCCTATTAGTCAGACAGAACTGAGGAAGCCTTTCAGATGAGAGGTGAAACATTTTCAAGAATCTTCAAGCAAGTCCAGTTGCTCTCTTCTACCAACCACAGATTACTATGTACCTGGATGACTGAGAATCTTCACAGACATGTTTCTACGCACTTTGGGATGAGATCCCTTCGACTGGTGCGGGAGTATGAGAGGACTTCCAGAAAACTGGCAGACATTTTAGCCAGAGAGGATCGTTCATTTTTGCCAACCTGGAATGACAATCACTGAACAGAGGTGGGTGTCTAAGACATCTTTTATCAGCCACCTACAATGCAGCCATCAGAATTCTGATTCTGATTCTATGATGAGCCATGAGAGGATAAATACCTGATACTCCCTATGGACCTCTTGCAGTCACGTGACCGGAATGTAGACAGCCGCCATCTTGTCGGTCAACAACACAGCTGAATACTGCTGCACTCATATACAAAATGGATCAATTGAAACCGACGGACTACATGGCTCATTTTTCTAATGAACAGATAATTAGATATATGTCTAAAATAAACGACCTACAGATTAGTGACCCTTATCGCTTACTGGACATAGTTTTCACGACCGTGTCAGTGGATATTGAACTGCCAGAGGTGGAATACCCAGATGTGTATAATTACCTCATTAACTTTCCCTCGCTGTTCAGTGGTGAAGCACTGCATGCTTATAAATCTCTGGACAGTTATCTTTACAGAAATTCAGGATTTGTCAGCCCCCCTCAGATGTGGCATCTTGTAAACAAGAAAATAACAATCCTCATTGGATGGGTAAGTCACTTATGTATTGAGTACTAGTACTGATACTAGATATATCAGTAGTATCTAGTATAGCACTAACCAGCCGATTATAGAATAGAATAGGGTAATTCCAGCTGTAATTCCAAATCATCCGTCTTGTTTACCATGGATCTGGCGTTGGAGAGGTAAACGCTTGGCAGTGGAGGTTTGAGTGGCTGTTTTCTGAGCTTAGTCAACAGGCCAGCTCTGCAGCCTCGCTTTTGCTTCCTCTCCCGACGCCACCTCCTTCGCCTGCCAGACCCGATAACAATCCACGGAGACCCCGCTGGTCTCGCTATCTCGTCCGGAATGTTGTGCATGTGATGGAAATCGCTACAAACCATCATTTTCTGCTGGAAACCAATGTCCAGTAAGTCCATACGGTTGTAGTGGATATTGAAGTCTGGTACAGACGAACAACACGCAAAAATACACACAAAAACATAAAAAACGTGCACAGGTAGGGAGAGCTTGTAGCCCGCAGCCGTTGTAATAGAATTGTATATAGTAGGGTTTTCCAGAAGAAAAGGTAGAAGTAGAAGCAGAAGTAGAACCAGAAGTAGAAGTAGAAGGCGGAAATATGGCGTTTGACCAACAAGATGGCATCTGTTTACAATCTGGATCGGCTGTGATGTCACATGCAAGATCTCTATAGAGGTTTTTGACCCACGTGACCATTGCCATGTCGACAAGTAGATGGCGCCATTTTGGCGGTCACAACAATGGCGACTCCCGCTATCCCAACATGTGGGTTATCAAACCTACTTTAAAGATCTGTCAAAAAATATGTATTTTCCCTTTTCACAGCATGCATTGTTTGAATGGTTGCCATGACAACATATGCAAAGATTTCCAACAACGTTTTGTGGCAAAAAAAATTCCATAACAGTCTACTTCAACGTGATACCAAATAAAAGTAAATTCATTGCAGTTAGAAAAATAGTGTCCAGGTTGAGAGAGGGAGAGAGAGTTAAATTAATCATATAGAAAAACGCATAATAATTAATATGTCTAGTATCGAATTCTAGTTTTGTCCATTGAATATTCACATCTAAAAAGTACAACCCAACCAACAACATGGCTCTGCCTCGCCTGAGGGCACCGTGTATGTTAAACCTAGACTACACGTAAGCCGCCCAAACACTAGTAAGAAGCCCGGTGCCAGGTAGCCCCATTGATGAGGCCAAGCGGTCCCCGTCTCACGTATATAAAACCATGGATGTATAAAGATAAAACCATCGTAGCCTGACTAGTGGGGCTAGGTGCCAGGTAGCCTGAACACCGCCTAACAGGGCTTACATGTAGGCTAGGTGCTAGGCTACATGTATAATTTGTCATTTATCTCACATACGATATCTTTAAACTTTTGGAAAAGTTACCTGAGACAAATTGTTCGCCACACAAACGCGTGTTCAGTGGGCTGCCAATTCTCTCACCTGATCGCCGCAATCCACTTTTCGTGACACTGTCGATCGGCCGGGAACCTATGGAACGTTAATCCAGGTTTATCCCCTCTTCTGTTGTGGCAGCTAACTGCACAACATGTATCAGGCATTCTATGATAAAAGTAAGCGATGAAGATGGATATTACAAGCATTGTTTTCTGATAAGCATGGCTTTGTTTGACCTCCAAAATGGCAGCGTAAACAGTATCACGTGACCCTATGACATCAGGTCGAAAACCTCTATTCGTCAAACAGAACTGAGGAAGCCTTTCGGATGAGAGGTGAAAAGTTTTCAAGAATCTTCAAGCAAGTCCAGTTGCTCTCTTCTACCAACCACAGACTATAAAATAAAACTATTTCTTATTTACAACTTATGCTGTTTGTCAGGTTGCAGGCACTTACAGATGTATGTGAAGGGGAGAGCGGGGAACGCAAACTGGCAGACAAATCCCAAATGCTAGATGAAATCGAATTCGAGGGACAGGCAGGGGTTGATCAATCAGCAGACAGAGTAATAAGGGCAAGCCTACTACATAAGACAATGACAAGGCTTGGTATGACAGGTAAGACACTGAACAATACTCCACATCGGGTATGGGAGAGGTGTTTATATAGCGTGGGCTGATTAACCAGGAAATGAGTGACAGGTGTAATAAATAGACAGGTGATAGAGAGCACTGTGGTTCTTGGGTGTTGTAGTTCAGATCGGCCATGTCTGTAGTCTGACTGGAAGTGGCGCTCTCTATCGCGTTATGAACACTGTTAAACTGGCCTTTAAATATCATTGGATGAAAAAGGTAAATGTAATAGGATGTAAAAAGCAAAAACAGTTTAAAAGTAAAAAAGAAAAAGACTAATACAATTATATATGAAAGAAAAGCTGATATTCTTTAAACACATAGTCCAATAAGTCCAATACTAGTCCAATAAGTCTAATACCACTTTGTAAAAATGGTTCAAAAGACATACACTTGAATTCAAAAATACATTCAAGATGTGTATACTCTGTAGTGTTTTAAGGAGAATGGCATTAAAGACTACAAGAAACAAGGTTTTTCTCATTTAAACCATTAAAATTATTGATAAGCCAGATGTATGAGATTAAATAGCTGGAAGGCAAGAAATTTCATTTGAGATGCTCTCAGCAAATCACTAAGGACTGTGAGCCTGGATGAGAAAATATAAAGGTCCATGAAGTCGACTTCATCACCACAGCTGTGGTTTATCTTTGTCTACACACTGCTCTCTGAATGACTGCTGTAAAATCACATGGATTACTTTTCAGAAATTAATGGATTATTCTACCAATTTTACATATTTATCACTGGAGGGACATGTTGAATTAGAGAATTACAGATATATTTATTTTATATTTACACTCATTGTCTATATGATGATTATCGGCTTTAACATCATCATCATTTTTGTCATATTCAAAAAGAAACGTTTCCATGAGCCCATGTACATTTTCATTGCTGCTTTGCTTTGTAATTCTCTCTTTGGATCGACAGCTCTTTATCCTAAACTGCTCATTGATTTACTGTCTGAAAAACAAACTGTATCTTTTAAAGAGTGTTTATTTCAGGCATTTTGTTTGTACGCATATGCTGCATCAGAGTTCATGCTGTTATCAGCGATGGCCTATGACAGATATGTGTCCATCTGTAATCCATTATTATATGCAAATGCTGTAAAAATGTCCACTGTCAGAAAGCTCTTATTTTTATCATGGTTTTTGCCTTGTTGTAAAGCTGGTGTTGCTGTTATTCTCGCATCCCAACTTCCACTGTGTAAATTTAATTTGAACAGAACATACTGTGATAATTTTTCAATTGTGAAATTAAGCTGTAAAGAAACATCTCTTAATAACATATATGGACTTTTTATTTTTATCATTGCTCTGTTTCCTCCAGTAATCTTCATACTTTACTCTTATATCAGGATACTCACTGTGTGTTTAAAGAATTCTAAAGATTTCAGAAGAAAAGCTTTACAGACATGTTTACCACATCTTCTCATTTTTATTAATTTTTCTGTCAACGAAAGTTTTGAAATTATAAATAACCGATTAGAATCAAAACAAATTCCGCACATTATGGCCATGATCCTGTCACTTGAATATGTACTTATTCCTCCTCTGTTTAATCCTGTAATATACGGATTAAAATTGCAGGAGATTTATAATGATGTTAAGAAAATATTTCTATGTCAAAAAAGAGTATAAGTTTCTTTTTAGATACTTCCTTTTCTCTTGTGATTAAGATTTTATTAGAATTATATAACTATGGGGCGGCACAGTGGTTAGCACTGTCGCCTCACAGCAAGAAGGTCCTGGGTTTGAGCCCAGCGGCCAACGTGGGCCTTTCTGTATGGAGTTTGCATGATGTTCTCCCCGTGTCTGTGTGGGTTTCCTCTGGGTGCTCCGGTTTCCCCCACAATTAATTGGTGGCTCTAAATTGACCGTGAGTGTGAATGGTTGTTTGTCTTTATGTGTCAGCCCTGCAATGACCTTGTCTCCAGACTTGACACCTCTCACCCATAGTCAGCTGGGATAGGTTCCAGCTTACCTGTGACCCTGTACAAGATAAGTGGCTACAGATAATGGATGGATGGATGGATGGATGGATGCTGTAACTATGATGAACACCAAAGTTAAACCATGACTAATATTCTCACTTTCACTCTAATGAAACCTATTCCAGAATTTCACATCAAATTTTCTCACTTATACTTGCCAAAATGCAATATTGCAATGAAAATAGTCTTTGTGTGTCAGTAAATATTTTACATGTATAATATTTCATGTATCTCAAAAAAGTAATTCCAGTCAATCCCTGATGTAAACTGCTCTCCTGTGTTCCCCTGACCAACCAAGGAATCCCACTAACAAGAATACCAAGCTTCAGGCATGATAAAATTTTTTGTAAAAGTGTATTGTAAAAATGCCCAGTCATTATTTCAACTTTTTTTTTTTTTTGCTATGAAATTCGTTTATCTGTTGCACTGACATCCTGACTTCAGCTGACTAAATATAATTTAAACAGAATATTCTGTCACAATTACTCAGTTGTTAAATTATGCTGGTGGGAAAAGTTTATGAATAACATATTTGGCTTTTTATTTTCAACATTCTGACATATCCTTGAGTGTTTTTCATAATCTACTTGTGTATCACGAAACTCTGTTTGTTGAAAGAATTCAAATTATTTCAGAAGAAAAGTTTTTCAGACCTGTTTACCACATCTTCTGATTTTCATCAAATTTCCTGCCATGCATATTTTAAAATAATAAAAAAAGAGACTTAAATTAAAACAAATTCCCCTCATTATGATCATGAGCCTGTCAGTTATTCCTTTGGTTATTCCTCATCTATTTAATTTTAGGATATAAAGTTGTGGTCAGAAGTTTACATACAGTGACATGAATGTCATATTGGATATGAACGTCATTGCAATATTTGGGCTTTCAGTAATTCCTTTGAACTGTTCTTTTTCTGTGGCAGAATGATTGTACAGCATACAGCTTTAATAATAATAATTTAAAAAATAGAATTTGGTGCAGAAGTATTAATTTTCTTTAGGCTTTCTGAAATCAACATAGGGTCAAAATTATACATACAGGGCCAAAAATTTGCATACGCTCACTTAAGATTATTAATTCAGAGGTGCTGAAACTTCCAAAATGTCTCTTATCTTGCCAAGGCCGAGGTCTCTTAACCTCCTGATAGTGATCATGATTGACTACAGCTGGTAGATTCTCTGTGCCTTCATAAAAAGGGTTTGTTTACAGCACTCATTGGATTGACCAATACACAAACTGAGAAAGTCCAAGGAGCTCAGTGCAAATCCGAGAAAGAGGATTACAGATATACACAACTTTGGAATGTCTCTTGGAGCCATTTCTAAACAACTGCAAATTCCAAAATCAGTTCAAACAATTGTATCCAAGCTATTCTGAGGTGTAGTCACTTTGCCAAGTCACTTTGCTTCAAGAAAACCCAAACTGTCACCCTCAGCTGAAAGGAAATTGGTTTGGATGGTCAGGAACAACCTGGGAACCACCATGGCACAGCCCTACCATGAACTGGAAGCTGATGGATCATTGTTTACAGTTCAGATCACCATGATCTAAGAAGCTGCTATCCAAGAAATAACCACCTGCTCCAAAATTGACAACTTCAAGCTTAACTAAAGTTTGAAGCTGACCACATGGATAAAGAAAAAGCCTTCTGGAGGAAAGCTGTATGGTCAGATGAGATAAAGATTGTGTTGTTTGGCCATAATGACCACCAAGTACAGAGGGACACTGTACCAGATGGTGGTGGTGGTAGGATCATCATGCTCTGGGGCTGTTTTGCTGCCAGTGGAACTGGTTTATTACACAAAGTGGATGGAATAATGAAGAAGGAGGACTACCTCAGAATTCTTCAGCATAAACCATCAGAAACTTGAACATGACTTGGGACTTTGGAGTTACAACAGGACAATGAACCCAAACATGCATCAGAGCTGGTTGTGGAGGATAAAGCAGGCTAGCATTAAGCTTAAAACAAGTCCTGACTTCAAACCTATTGAAAATATATGGACTGTGCTTATAATTCGAGTCCATACCAAGAAAAAGAAAATAACAATAATAATTTAATTGAACTCTACCAATTCTAGTCAAGTCAACTTTATTGTCAAATATGCTATACATGCTCAACATACAGCACAGATGAAATTTCAGTCCTCTCTGACCCACGGTGCAAAACTACCATGAAGAGTTGTGAAATATCCAACCAGAATTCTGCCAGAAGCTTGTTCATGGTAAACAAAAAATGTTTGGTCAAGGTGAATCTTGCGAAGAGACATTGTCCCCAAATATTAGGTGTGTTGTATGTATATTTGTGACCCTGGAAGTATAATTTGGACCTTTTGTTGAATTCAGTAAACCCAAAGAAAATTAAAACTTCTGCACCAATTTCTAGTGATTATTATTATTATTATTATTATTAAAAATGTATGCTGTACATTCTGCCACAGGAAAAAAAACGTTCAAAGATATTACTGAAAGCCCAAATATTGCCATGACATTCATATCCAGGATGACATTCATGTCACTGAATGTAAACTTCTGAACACTCTGTATAGATTAAAACTACAGCACATTTAAATAGTAGACACTGATAGTATCAGGAGCCTACGTTCATGAAAAAAAATCAGAAAATAAATCTTTCACGTGTATATTTAAGAAGAAGAAGAGGAAGAAAAGAAGGAAGAACCTCAGTAGAAACAGAGATGAATAATAATTTTTCCATGTTCACAATAATTGCTGTATCACATTATAGAGACAACATGCTAATATATTATGAAATATAGTATATTACTGCGATGACCTCGTGAATTGTCCTGGGTGTACCCTGCCTCTCGCCCATAGTCAAGTCAAGTCAAGTTTATTTGTATAGTACTTTTAACAATAAACATTGTCGCAAAACAGCTTTACAGAATTTGAATGACTTAAAATATGAGCTAATTTTATCCCTAATCTATCCCCAATGAGCACGCCTGTGGCGATGGTGGCAAGGAAAAACTCCCTCAGACGACATGAGGAAGAAACCTCGAGAGGAACCAGACTCAAAAGGGAACCGATCCTCATTTGGGCAACAACAGACAACATGACTATAACATCAACAGTCCTAACATAAAGTCAGATTCGTTGATGCTATAAACCCCCCACCGATGGAAACCCGAGCGCAAAACCGTTCATGACAACCGCAGTCCCAAAGTCAGCAAGTCAACTGCAGTCCCCAGCCACAAAAGCACCACTGCAAGAGTCCACAGCATCCTCCAGGCGCAACCACCACTGTCCACATGGGGCCGTCATCCACAGGAGCGATGCAATGAGACTCCAACGAGACACAGGGCACCAGGATGGATCAGGCAGGTCCGAGGAGCAGAAGAGGTTCAGCATCTCGATCCCAGGACCAACATGTAACTCAGAGGGACAGATTTTGGGGGGGGAGAAAAAAAAAACACACACAGGTTGTTAGGTATGCCCAATGTCACCAAAATAAGTAGGAACAGTATACATATTGCACTGAGTACAAGCAGGGACTCCGGCAAATAACTATGACAGCATAACTGAAAGGGGAGAGCCAGAAGGTAACACAGGCATGAGGGAGCCCCGGGACATAAAGCAGCAGCCACTACACCGTCAACAAACTCGAGTGAGCAAGTGAGTGGGGGACTGACAGCATCCATACATTCCAGTTTACCAAAACACTATGTCTGAGGACCCTCCAGATCTACACCTTTACCTCATAAACACTATTAACAAAAGGCTTGACGAAACAGATACATACCGTATGTTTTCAGCCTAGACTTAAACACTGAGACTGTGTCTGATTCCCGAACACTACTTGGAAGGCTGTTCCATAACTGTGGGGCTTTGTAAGAAAAGGCTCTGCCCCCTGATGTAGCCTTCACTATATGAGGTACCAGCAGCTAGCCTGCACCTTTTGATCTAAGTAAGCATGGTGGGTCATAGAGGAACAGAAATTCACTCAGGTACTGTGGTGCGAGACCATTCAGTGCTTTAAAGGTCAATAGTAGTATTTTATAATCAATACGAAATTTGATTGGGAGCCAATGCAGTGTGGATAAGACAGGGGTGATGTGGTCATATTTTCTACTTCTAGTAAGGACTCTTGCTGCTGCATTTTGAACTAACTGGAGCTTGTTTATGCACTTATTGGAACATCCAGACAGTAAGGCATTACTGCTTTCGTTCCCTCCAGGTTGGATTATTATCCAACCTGGAGGGAACGAAAGCATGAACTAGTTTTTCGGCGTCATGTAGTGACATTAAATTTCTTATCTTAGCAATATTTCTGAGATGAAAGACAGCTATCCGAGTAATCTTATCAATGTGAGTTTTGAATGAAATACTGGGGTCAATAATCACGCCGAGGTCTTTTACTGCTGCACATGAAGAAACAGAAAGGCCATCCAGAGTTACTGTGTAATCAGAAAACTTACTTCTAGCTGCATGTGGTCCGAGTACAAGTACTTCAGTCTTGTCAGAGTTAAGCAGAAGGAAGTTAATAAGCATCCAGTGTCTAATGTCCTTCACACATTCCTCAATTCTATTAAGCTGGTGTCTCTCATCAGGTTTTGCAGAAACATACAACTGTGTGTCATCAGCATAACAGTGGAAACTAATACAATGTTTATGAATAATATCACCCAGAGGGAACATATACAAAGAAAAAAGCAGTGGACCCAAGACATAACCTTGTGGAACACCAAACTTTACCTCAGTACATCTAGAAATATCAACTGTTAGGGTTTTGCTGGGATTCAAACCTGGTTCGCTGGTGTGATAATCCAGCAAACCCCCACTAGGCCACCAGGGGGATGACTCAAATGCAGAGGCATGAGGCGGAAGTAGAAAAAGTATCAAAAGGTTTATTTACAATATTTAGACTATATATAATCCAAGGCAAAAACAAAAGTATAATCCAAACGCTCAGAAGCTAACCAGGAAAAAAAAAAAAGTTCAAAGAAACAAAGAGCCAAAAAACAAAAAAAAGAAGAGGCAAAAATTCAAACACTCAGAGGATCCAAAATGGTAAACACAAAGTCCAAAAAGTTCAAAAGAAAGCAAAGTACAAAAACCACAAAGACACGGGCGAGGAAATCGGAACAGAGGTAACTTGAGCTAAACATAACAGCACAAAAACTCAATCTAGTGTACAATCCGGGATATAGGGATGATAGGCCCGACTTCACTCTCCCTGTTAGTGGCAGAGAACAGCCTGGACAGTGCGTCAGGTTTGGTGTTCTTGGAGCCGGGGCGGTACGATAGGGTGAAGTCAAACCGACTGAAAAACAGGGCCCACCTAGCCTGTCATGGGTTCAGTCTCTTGGCTTGCTGGAGGTACTCCAGGTTCTTGTGGTCCGTCCAAACCAGGAATGGATGTTGCGCTCCCTCCAGCCAGTGCCTCCACTCCTCAAGGGCCAGTTTGACTGCTAGCAGTTCTCGATCCCCCACATCGTACCGGGACTCTGCAGGACTCAGGTGGTGGGAGAAGTAAGCACAGGGGTGCAGCTTTCCTTCCGAACATTGAGAGAGCACCGCGCCGGCACCACTGTCTGAGGAGTCCACCTCCACGATGAATGGTTGGGAGGTGTCCGGGAGGACCAGAATGGGTGCTGTGCAGAAGCAGTCCTTGAGGTCTTTGAACACCTTTTCTGCCTGAGGAGACCAGACATAAGATCCACCTGTCCGTTTGGTGAGGTCCGACATGGGTGCTGCTACAGAACTAAAGTTCCTGATAAATTTGCGGTAGAAGTTAGCAAATCCTAAGAACCACTGAATCTCTTTGACGGACTTGGGAGTGGGCCAGTCCTGGACAGCCAGGGTCCATTTGGAGTTTGCCTGTCCATACAATAAAACCCCGAAAGGAGACCTCGGGAACATGAAATTCGCATTTCTGGGCCTTGGTGAACAGATTGTTCTGTAGCAGCCTCTGGAGAACCTGGCGGACATGGTGGTGGTGCTCCTGCATGGTCTTGGAAAAGATAAGGATGTCATCGAGGTAGACAAAAACATACAGGTTAATCATGTCCCTCAAGAAGTTGTTGATTATGGCCTGAAAAACAGCTGGTGCATTGGTGAGTCCGAAGGGCATCACCTGGTATTCATAGTGCCCAGATGGGGTGTTGAAGGCAGTCTTCCACTCGTCTCCCTGTCGGATACGGATGAGGTGGTATGCGTTCCGTAGGTCCAACTTGGTGAAGACGGTGGCACCAGTCTATGCGAGGGTTGTGGCGGGTAAGCCAAGGAAGGCCTAGAATCACTGGGAACTCTGGTGAAGGAATCAGGTGCAGGGATATTTCTTCCTTGTGACCTTGAGACTGGAGGAAGACTGGAGAAGTTACTTGGGTGACTCTTCCGTCACCTAAGGCTTGGCCATCCAGGGCAGACACAGACAGTGGGACTTCAAGAGGTGCAGTTGGGACATTGATACTTTGAGTGAAGTGAATATCCATAAAGTTTCCGGCCACCCCTGAGTCTAACAAAGCTTGACAACAAATCAAATCAAGTTTATTTGTATAGCGCTTTTAACAATAAACATTGTCGCAAAGCAGCTTTACAGAATTTGAACAACTTAAAACATGAGCTAATTTTATCCCTAATCTATCCCCAATGAGCAAGCCTGTGGCGACGGTGGCAAGGAAAAACTCCCTCAGACGACATGAGGAAGAAACCTCGAGAGGAACCAGACTCAAAAGGGAACCCATCCTCATTTGGGCAACAACAGACAGCCTGACTATAATATTAACAGTTTTAACAGGTATAACCCTCAACTGTCCTCATAGGGCCGTCCTTCACAGGAGCGGTGCGATAAAACTCCGACCAGACACAGGGCACCAGGATGGATCAAGCAGGTCCGAGGGGCAGAAGAGGCCAGCATCTCAATCCCAGGATCAACATGTAACTCAGAGGGACAGATTGGGGGGGGGAAGAGAGAAAGAAAACACAGGTTGTTAGGTATGCCCTAAAAATGAAAAGTATTAAATCTGTGTGGTAGACTCGCAGAGACGAGAGTCTTTACATCAGGCATCACACACAACAATGGCATCTTAATATGGTAAAAAATATCATGACCTGCTCTGGCTGGATGCTTGATTGGGTGATGGGAGCACACTCCTCAGCAATGATGAGATGCAGATGGGACCCTTAGGGCTGGCCAAGACAATTCAGTTACATTTCACCGGGTCTGGGACATGCGACAGAATGTCTGAAGGCCGATTCCCTGCAGGCTACGATAGCCAGTCGAGGTCTCCACCCTCTCCACCAAAAGATTTCCTGTTGACTCCATGTAACTCAGAGGGACAGATTTGGGGTGGGGGGGAGGGAAAGAAAACACAGGTTGTTAGGTATGCCCAATGTCACCTGAATAAGTAGGAGCAGTATACATATTGCACCGAGTACAAGCAGGGACTCCAGCAACTAACTATGACAGCATAACTAAAAGGGGAGAGCCAGAAGGTAACACAGGCATGAGGGAGCCCCGGGACATAAAGCAGCAGCCACTACACCATCAACAAACTCGAGTGAGCAAGCGAGTAGGGACTGACAGCATCCGTACATCCCAGTTTACCAAAACACTCTATGTCTGAGGACCCTCCAGATCTACTCCTTTACCTCATAAACACCATTAACAAACGGCTTGACTAAACAGATATGTTTTCACCCTAGACTTAAATGCTGAGACTGTGTCTGATTCCCGAACACTACTTGGAAGGCTGTTCCATAACTGTGGGGCTTTGTAAGAAAAGGCTCTGCCCCCTGATGTAGCCTTCACTATACGAGGTACCAGCAGATAGCCTGCACCTTTTGATCCAAGTAGGCGTGGGGGGTCATAGAGGAGCAGAAGTTCACTCAGGTACTGTGGTGCGAGACCATTTAGTGCTTTAAAGGTCAATAGTAGTATTTTATAATCAATACAA
Organism: Neoarius graeffei; assembly: GCF_027579695.1. Lineage (NCBI taxonomy): Eukaryota > Metazoa > Chordata > Actinopteri > Siluriformes > Ariidae > Neoarius > Neoarius graeffei. The sequence continues at coordinate 1,069,688 of NC_083584.1, read as the reverse complement.
AATTTGATTGGGAGCCAATGCACTCTGTCCACAACAGTGGACAGACTCACCCCAGGAGATGGAGACCGGGATGTCGATTCCTTGGCCAGGTAGTCCGGGAGAGAGGGTAGGCCCCATCACAACCCTCCCTCGGCTGGATGGGGTGGTCCTTTTCCCGAGAGTTCAGGACATGATGCTCGGAAGTGACCAGGCTTGCCACAGTAGATGCAGCACTTGTCCCTCCTGCACTCCCTCTCAGATGCGGAGAGGCGAGTATGGCCCACTTGCATGGGTTCTGGACAGTCACTGGAGTAGGTAGACGGGCTCCAGGTAGAGGCAGGGAGGCCAGAGAGGCTCAGGACTTGGCGGCATTCTCTCATCCTGTTGTCCAGACGAGTAGAATGTGAGATCAGTGTTTCGAGGTCACTTGGGCATCCGATAGAAGCCAGACCGTCTTTGATGGGGTCAGACAGACCATGGTGGAAGGCTGACACCAGGGCAGTCTCGTTCCATCCACTTACTACTGCGAGCGTCCGGAACAAGATGGCATAGTCTGCGACGCTTCCCCCTTGCCGGATGGACATGAGCTTTCTGGCTGTGTCTTTACTGATGTCTGCTTGATCGAAGACACGCAGCATCTCCTCAGTAAATAGCTGGAAATCAGAGCACTCAGGTCCCTGTCTCTGCCAGATAGCAGTAGCCCAGGCTCGTGCCTTACCAGCTAACAAGGTTATCACAAAGGCAATCTTGCGGCGATCCATAGTGTAGGTGGTAGGCTGAAGCTCAAAGGTGAGTTGACACTGGGTAAGGAACTCTCAACATTCACTGTGCTTGCCGTCATACCTCTGTGGTGCAGGAAGGCTGGGTTCACGAGGTGAAGAAGACAGTATGGCAGGAGGCACTGGAGCAGGAGCTGAATCAGGCGGAGATGGGGGCAGAGAAGTCAGCTGTGCCAGAGTTCTCCCAATCTGCTGAAGCAGTACCTCGTGGCGAGCAAGGGTCTCATGTTGGCTTGCGAGAGTCCGTCCATGAGTGTCCATGGTGGATCTGAGGTGTGTTAACAAAGCCATCATTCCCTGAAGGTTGGCCGGGTAGACAGATGAAGAAGCCTCTGCTGAGTAAGTCATGACGGAGTCTTTCTGTTAGGGTTTTGCTGGGATTCGAACCTGGTTCACTGGTGTGATAATCCAACAAACCCCCACTAGGCCACCAGGGGGATGACTCAAATGCAGAGGCGTGAGGCGGAAGTAGAAAAAGTATCAAAAGGTTTATTAACAATATTTACACTATATATAATCCAAGGCAAAAACAAAAGTATAATCCAAATGCTCAGAAGATAACCAGGAAAAAAAAAAAGTTCAAAGAAACAAAGAGCCAAAAAACCAAAAAAGAAGAGGCAAAAATACAAATGCTCAGAGGATCCAAAATGGTAAACACAAAGTCCAAAAAGTCCAAAAGAAAGCAAAGTACAAAAACCACAAAGACACAGGCGAGGAAATCGGAACAGAGGTAACTGGAGCTAAACATAGCAGCACAAAGACTCCGTGACAAGAGGACTGAACACAGGGGTATAAATACACAAACTAATTAAGGACAGGGCGGGGCAGGAAACAGGCAATAAGACAAACACAAAACACAGAACACAGTGGCAACCTCTAGAGGCCAAAACAAACATGACCATACAAAGGAAATAACAGTGGCTTCTAGAGGCCAAAACAGTCCCAGTCCTAACATCACCATTTACATCAACATACTGATAGCAATCAGTTAAATAAGACCTGAGCCAGGAGAGGGCCGTTCCCTTAACTCCCACAACATTTTCTAGTCTATCCAGAAGAATGGAATGATCAATGGTATCAAATGCTGCACTAAGGTCAAGCAACACAAGCAGCGAGACACAGCCCTGATCAGACGCCAACAGTAGGTCATTTACTACTTTAACCAGTGCTGTCTCTGTGCTATGATGAGGTCTAAATCCTGACTGATACATTTCATGGATGTTATTCCTATGTAAACATAAGCATAACTGCTGTGCCACAGCTTTTTGAAGGATCTTGGAGATAAAGGGGAGGTTTGATATTGGCCGATAATTGGACAGCTGACAGGGATCAAGGTCAAGTTTTTTAATCAGGGGTTTGATAACTGCTAGTTTAAAGGATTTGGGTACATAGCCAATCCTAAGAAAAGAATTCATTATTTTTAGAAGTGGTTCAATTACTTCAGGTATTATCTGTTTGAATAGACGTGCAGGTAAGGGATCTAGTACACAAGTTTAGGCTTTTGATACCGAGATTAATGAAAGTAATTCAGTTTCTTTTAGGGGAGTAAAACTTTCTAATTGATGATCTGATACAGTTATATTGTTAACTACAGGGATACTTACGTTGTCTGACCTTAAATTAGTAGTCTGAATTTTTTGTCGGATATTCTCAATTTTGTCATTAAAAAGAAAATCATGAAATTGTTGCTACTACATACTACAGATGTGCATGTGTGTATCGTGGACTTCTCATCTCATCATCTCTAGCCGCTTTATCCTCTTTGACAGGGTCCCAGGCAAGCTGGAGCCTATCCCAGCTGACTACGGGTGAAAGGTGGGGTACACCCTGGACAAGTTGCCAGGTCATCACAGGGCTGACACATAGACACAGACAACCATTCACACTCACATTCACACCTATGGTCAATTTAGAGTCACCAGTTAATCTAACCTGCATGTCTTTGGACTGTGGGGGAAACTGGAGCACCCGGAGAAAACCCACGCGGACACGGGGAGAACATGCAAACTCCACACAGAAAGGCCCTCACCGGCCACGGGGCTCGAACCCGGACCTTCTTGCTGTGAGGCGGCAGCGCTAACCACTACACCACCGTGCCGCCCCGGAACTGAACTTATTTTTTTTATTTTGTATCATAAATATGAAAAAAAAATAGAAAATAATGCCAAAATTTATCTTATGAATCTCACAGATGTTGCATATATAACACATTGGGTTTATATATAAAATTGTAATATACTATATCCATCCATTCATTATCAGTAACTGCTTATCCTGTGCAGGGTCGTGGGCAAGCTGGAGCCTATCCCAAATGACTATGGGATCCTCCGAGCGATTGGGTTGCGCATGCGCATTCTGTGCTACGCACTTCCTGGTTCCCGAGTTGTTTGCAACGAGTCTTTTTTTTCCTCGAGTGTTGGCATTAATTGCTAATCTTTTTAAATTTTTTTCTACAAATCATTTTCCAGTATCCTCTTCATTTTTATTGTGCTGTCGCTTTCCTTTCGGCCTGTTCAGTGTGCTGAGTGCAGGATGTTTAGTCATTCTTCCTCGGTCGTTACCGATAGCTTTATTTGTGACAAGTGCAGATTAGTTAGCTGTCTGACAGAGAAGATTACAGTGTTAGAAGCGCATGTCCAGGCTTTAGAAAAGGCCAGTGAGAATGAGAACAGTGTAGTTTCTGTAGGGGAAAGTCTGGATGCCCTAGGTGGAGTTAGCCTGGATTTTCTCCACTTCCTGTCTGCTGTACGGAGACTGATGTTTTAGGAGCAAAGTGTTTTGGACATCCAGGGACTAGAAGGCGAAGATCTTGCTGACCTGGAGACAAAAAAGAGATAATGTGTCCAGTGATGAGGAGAGAGAGGAGAGCAGAGAGGATGCAGCAGATTCAGTGGGGAGATGAGCAAAGGATTCAAGCGGGGGGAAGAAGGTAGTGACTAAGGAGGCTAGAGAGGAGGGAGAGAGGGAGTGGAGGTTTTGACGGACTGTTACAGTGGGGGTAGGATGGGGGATGACGGGTGGAGGGGAAGAGGGAGGGAGAATGAAATGAAGTGGTGGTCAGACAGATGGAGAGGGGTAACTGTGGGATTTCAGGCAGAGCAGTTTCAGAGGAAGACCAGGTCTAGAAAGTTGCCAGCTTCATGGGTTGGAGGAGAGTTCAGCAGGGAGAGATCAAAAGAGTGGAGTAGGGGAAGGAAGGCAGCAGAGTGGGAGGCTTCAAGGTGGAGATTGAAGTCTCCCATGAAAATCAGTGGGGTACCATCTTCTGGGAAGGAGCTGAGTAGGATGTCCAGTTCATCAAAGAAACATTCCACAGGGCCAAGAGGGTGATAAACAACAATGACAAAAAGGCTGACAGGAGAAGAGACTGAAACAGATTGAAATTGAAAGGAGGAGATGGAGAGGTGGGAGAGTGGAAGAGGTGAGAATTTCCACAGCTGAGAAATCAACAAACCATTGCCACCACCATGATGACCAGACAGGCGAGTGGTGTGAGAGAAAGAAGAGGAGGTGGAGAGGGCTGCAGGTGTTGTGGTGTTGTCAGGTGAAATCCAGGTCTCTGTCAGTGCAAGGACGTGGAGGGACAGAAGGGAGGCATGGGCTGAGATGAAGTCAGCCTTCCATGTGACAGATTGGCAGTTCCATAGTCCAGCAGTGATCCAGAAGGTATCAATGGAGGTAGTTGAAAGGTAGATGAGGTTGGAGATGCAACGTCCTCACGGGGGGCCATAATGATGGAAGCACCTCTTGTGGGTGAGAGAACAAATAGGAATGGAGTCAAAACACGTAATGAGCAGGTTAGGGGAGATGTAGGAGCGGGGGAATTATTTTGCAAAGGAGCAACGCTGTGCGTTTCTTGAAACCACACTAAAAGCCAAGCTAATTAGCAAGTGAAAAACAGCTGATTGCTTGTGCAATCAAAACTGATGGGCGAATCCCGTCTAGTAGCAAACTAAGGCTACGTTTACATTAGACCGTATCTGTCTCGTTTTCTTCACGGATGCACTGTCCGTTTACATTAAACCGCCTGGAAACGCCGGGAAACGGGAATCCGCCAGCGTCCACGTATTCAATCCAGATCGTGTCAGCTCTGGTGCTGTGTAAACATTCAGAATACGCGGATACGCTGTGCTGAGCTCTAGCTGGCGTCTCATTGGACAACGTCACTGTGACATCCACCATCCTGATTCGCTGGCGTTGGTCATGTGATGCGACTGGTGAAAAACGGTGCGGACTTCCGCCTTGTATCACCTTTCATTAAAGAGTATAAAAGTATGAAAATACTGCAAATACTGATGCAAATACTGCCCATTGTGTAGTTATGATTGTCTTTAGGCTTGCCATCCTTCCACTTGCAAGTGGTAAGTGATGTGCACTGGGATCACACACACAGCGGCTCAGTCCCGAATCACAGCTTGTTCACTTCACTTGCATGCTCTGTGAGCTGCGCAAGGCCGGAGTGTGCACCCTCCAGAGGGCACTCGCTGTTCAGGGCGGAGTGATTTGGAGCGCAGGATGCCTGCGGAGCCGAGCGTATCCGTGTATTGGTATTGCTGTGTGCACGCAAATCATGTATTGGTGTTGCTGTGTGCACACTAATCGTTTTAAAAAAGTTAATCTGATGATCCGCTGATACGGTCTAATGTAAACATGGGCTAAGGCCAAGTTTACATTAGACCGTATCTGTCTCGTTTTCTTCGCGGATGCACTGTCTGTTTACATTAAAACGCCTGGAAATGCCGGGAAACGGGAATCTGCCAGCGTTCACGTATTCAATCCAGATCGTGTCTGATCCGGTGCTGTGTAAACATTGAGAATACGCGGATATGCTGTGCTGAGCTCTAGCTGGCGTCGTCATTGGACAACATCACTGTGACATCCACCTTCCTGATTCGCTGGCGTTGGTCATGTGACGCAACTGCTGAAAAACGGCACGGACTTCCGCCTTGTATCACCTTTCATTAAAGAGTATAAAAGTATGAAAATACTGCAAATACTGATGCAAATACTGCCCATTGTGTAGTTATGATTGTCTTTAGGCTTGCCATCCTTCCACTTGCAAGTGGTAAGTGACGCGCATGCCCAACATGCACTGAGATCACACACACAGCAGCTCAGTCCCAAATCACTGCTCGTGCGCTCCACTCTCGCGCTCTGTGAGCTGCGCAGGGCCGGAGTGCGCACCCTCCAGAGGGCACTTGCTGTTCAGGGCAGAGTGATTTGGAGCGCAGGATGCCTGCGGAGCCGAGCGTATCCGTGTATTGGCGTTGCTGTGTGCACGCGAATCGTGTATTGGCGTTGCTGTGTGCACACTAATCATTTTAAAAACGTTAATCTGATGATCCGCTGATACGGTCTAATGTAAACCCCACCTAAGGCTACATCCACACGACAACGGCAACGAGATGTTATTTAAAAAAATATCGCGTCCACATGGGCAACGATCAGTATGATATCAGGTCCATATGGCAACGCAACGCTTGCTGAAAATGATGCAATACACATGCCACACCTCTAGGGGCGCTGTAAGATGGTCCCTTCGGAGATACCAGAACAATAGAAGAAGTAAGGACGCATGCGCATAAACTATTATGCGCAAGACTTCATATTAGCCACAAAGTCAGGAAAATCTGTTCGTAAAATGACGTTATAATGACCAAATACAATGAAAAGTATTTTTCCAGTCTCACCTGTGAAAGGTAATCCCATGTGATCTCGTTTGGACGGCAAACCTGTTGGTACAGTTAAACGCAGCACATGAATGAGGCATCTTTATTCTCCGCTTTGACCCATCCAATATGGCGGTGAGGATGACGTATGATTCTACGCGGAAGGCGGCGTCTTTAATGGTCCGGAATAAATTGAATGCTACACGTTGATGGATTAATTTGTTGTTCTACGCCCTTTTTGAGGAATGTATTGTAGGACTTAAACCAACATCTGAAGAGGTGAGATCGCTCCTTTTTTTCCCTATTTTTGCTGGCGGGATTGACTCTGCCCTAAGGGCTATTTTCTCTCTCTCTCTCTCTCTCTCTCTCTCTCTCTCACTTTGCACCATTACACAATAAATATTCACAGTGAAAATATTTTGTAAGCACGTTTCATGAACCAAGTTATAGGATTTGTTGACAACTCGCATCGAGTTCGTTACACTTCTACCCGGCATGAAGCACTGACAGTCATGTGGATGTGACATCATCGTAAACAAATCCGTTCTACTCATCCAGACGACTTCGCAACGGCAACGTTGCCAGATCTTTCCACTCTGGGACCCGTTCTCAAAAGATTGCATTTTGGGGCACCCAAAACGCCGGTGCCGTGTGGACGCCAGGCCTAAACGATAAACAATTGTATCAGATTCACCTGAATCCGTTGCCGTGTGGACAGGGCCTAAATGTAAACACAAGGTAAACAAGAAGTATCACATGCCTAACAGCAGCAGCAGATAAGCAGAGTATTCGACAGGCACAAGAGCAGAAAAACACACAGTATTTCAATAAAAAAAAAAAATTGGCGAAGCACAGAAAACTTAGCTTGATCTAGAAGTTATCTGAATCTCCAGTAGCCAACAACAAATACACTCAACTGAGACAGATGGGGAAGCAGGAGGGAGACAGACAAGAGATTTTAGGGGAAAAAAGATATGTGAGGAAAAAAAACAGGGGGAACCACACTGACCATGACACAGGGTTTCTGAAAAGTCAAGAAGTGATAAGAGTAAAACAATTTCTTATTTACAACATGTGCTGTTAAATTAGCCTTTAAATATCAATGGACTAAAAAGGTAAATGTAATATGATATAAACATAAAAGCAAGAAAAAATGTAAAAGTAAAAAATTAAAAGACAGGTCCAATTATATATGAATACAAAGCTGATGAGCACTGAAATAAGTCCAACATAGGCGGTTTTAAACAGGGGCCAGGGGGGGCCAGTGCCCCTCTAAAATTGCTCCTGGCCCCTGTTGTGGCCCCTGTGCTGAACAGATAATAAGATTTATTAATTTCGACATGCGCTGGCTCAAAGATCGGAACTGACATGACGGAGTGTTCTACACGGACTCCTTAAAGCGCTACACGCACACTGTTACCTGCAGCAGAAAGACCAGCAGCAGCACGAATTGTAAACTTCGGATGTGAGAGATAACAGCTGCAGCCCTGCAAGGACTAGGCTACTGCAAAGAGGCGAAGGTAAGGAAAATGATTCAATTTTGTAACGTCAGTGTTTGCACATATCCGTGTTTTACTGTTGTTGTTCACTACAATAATAAATCCATTTTATTGCGCTTTCTTAAAAGTGCGTTGCACAGCAATAAGTAGCCTAACTTAATATTTTTGGGAAATGGGTAAAATAACCGACAGTGTTTAACCTGCTTGTAAAACTTGAATGGCCTTGTGATATGTAGAGGCTACATTCCTCTCTGTTTACTTTTTAGTATAGGCCTACTGTAGGCTGTCATCATGAAAAGGAGCAAGAAGGACATTATGTCCTTTTTTGCCCCTGTTGGCAAAAAGCAACATAGAGAGAGTAAGGAAGATGAAGATTATGAAAGAGGAGAGAGAGCCAGAGGTGGAGAGAGAGCCAGAGGTGGTGGTTGGAGAGGTGGAAAGTGAGGCATCTGAAAGGCAATCTGAGAGTGAGGATGAAGACATTCAGGATCAGATTGAGGGACAGAATGAGGGACAACCCAACGAGTCATTGGGACAACCAGATTCACCATGCATATCAAATACAGCACCATCAGGTTTGTGATGTTGAACAAATGTGTGTGTGTGAGCAGTGTCGGCCTACAATTCATATAGCCTAGCCTGAAAGTGTGAAGTCTGAATAATAATTAATAAATATAAAATAAAAATAATAGATATAATAATAAATTAATAAATGAATAATGATAAATAAATGAATAATGATAAATAAATGTTGTTCTCAGTCGCACTCTCATATTTACTGTATTCATCTTTCTCCAGATATCAGCAAGTGCTTGGACGACACTCCAGTGCAGCCACATCTGAAGAAAAGGTTCATTGTATGCAAAAATAGAAATCTTATTTTACAAAAAAGAGAAACATGGTTTTAAGATTTATTGAGCACAATTTATTTTATGTTTAGGCTATTGAGACAGAATGTTTATCTCATTGTATTTATGCTCAATGTATGTTGTTTTGGTTTTAAATAAACTAAACAAAACATTTTGAACACTTAAATATTGCCATGTTTTGTCCTTATATGTGCCCCCCTGAAAAAACACTGGCCCCACCTCGGCCCCCCTAGTAATTTTGGTCTAGAACCGCCACTGAAGTCCAATACTACTTTGTAAAAATGGTTCAAAAGATATACACTTAAATTCAAAAAGACATTCAAGATGTGCATATTCTGTAGTGTTTTAAGGAGAACAGCATTAAATACAAAAAAAAACCCAAGTTTTTTCTTATTTAAACCACTGAAATTATTGATTAGCCAGATGTATGATAGCAGAGGGCTGGAAGGAGGCAGGAATTTCCTTTAAGATGCTCTCAGCAAATCACTAAGGACTGTGAGCCTGGATAGGAAAATATAAAGGTCCATAAGGTTGACTTCCTCACCACAGCTGTGGTTTATCTTTGTCTACACACTGCTCTCTGAATGACTGCTGTAAAATCACATGGAGTACTTCTTAGAAATTAATGGATTATTCTACCAATTTTACATATTTATCACTGGAGGGACATGTTGAATTAGAGAATTACAGATATATTTATTTTATATTGGCACTCAGTGTCTATATGATGATTATCTGCTTTAACACTGTCATCATTTTTGTCATATTCAAAAAGAAACGTTTTCATGAACCCATGTACATTTTCATCGCTGCTTTGCTTTGTAATTCTCTCTTTGGATCGACAGCTCTTTATCCTAAACTGCTCATTGATTTACTGTCTGAAAAACAAACTGTATCTTATAATGTGTGTTTATTTCAGGCATTTTGTTTGTATACATATGCTGCATCAGAGTTCACACTGTTATCAGCGATGGCCTATGACAGATATGTGTCCATCTGTAATCCATTATTATATGCAAATGCTGTAAAAATGTCCACTGTCAGAAAGCTCTTATTTTTATCATGGTTTTTGCCTTGTTGTGAAATTGGCGGTATTGTTATTCTAACATCCCAGCTTCCACTGTGTAATTTTAAATTGAACAGAATATACTGTGATAATTTTTCAGTTGTGAAATTAAGTTGTAAAAAAACATCTCTTAATAACATATATGGACTTTTTATTTTTGTCATTGCTGTGTTTCCTCCAGTAATCTTCATACTTTACTCTTATGCCAGGATACTCACTGTGTGTTTAAAGAATTCTAAAGATTTCAGAAGGAAAGCTTTAAAGACATGTTTACCACATCTTCTCATTTTTATTAATTTTTCTGTCAACTCAAGTTTTGAAATTATAAATAACAGACTAGAATCAAAACAAATTCCCCACATTATGGCCATGATCCTGTCACTTGAATATGTACTTATTCCTCCTCTGTTTAATCCTGTCATATATGGATTAAAACTGCAGGAGATTTATAATGATGCTAAGAAAATATTTCAATGTAAAAAAAAACTACAAGTTTCTTTTTAGATACTTCCTTTTCTCTTGTGATTGAGATTTTATTAGAATGACATAACTATGATGAACACCAAAGTTAAACCATGACTAATATTCTCATTCTCACTGTAATGAAACCTCTGCCAGAATTTCTCATCAAATTCTCTTACTTATACTTGCAAAAATGCAATCTTGCTATGAAAATAGTCTTTGTGTGTCAGTAAATATTTTACAAATATAATATTTCATGTATCTCACAAAAGTTTTGCAATCAATCACTGATGTAAACTGTTCTCCTGTGTTCCCCTGACCAACCAAGTAATCCCACTGACAAGAATACCAAGCCACAGGCATTAGGCAATTATTTTAAAAGTGTATTGTAAAAATGTCCACTCATTATTTCATCATGGATTTTTTTCCCTATGAAGTTAGTTTATGTGTTACACTGACATCCTGACTGCTGTCTAAATATAAATTAAACAGAATATACTGTCACAATTACTCAGTTGTTAAATTATGCTGGTGGGAAAAAAAAATCTCTGCGTAACCCATTTGGCTTTTTATTTTCAACATTGACATTCCCTTGAGTGTTTTTCATTATCTACTTGTGTGTCAGGAAACTCACTGTCTGTTGAAAGAATTCAAATGCTTTCAGAAGAAAAGTTCTTCAGACCTGTTTACCACATCTTCTGATTTTCATCAACTCTTCTGCCAAAGCATGTTTTAAAATAATAAAAAAGAGACTAAAATTAAAACAAATCTCCCTCATTATGATCATGAGCCTGTCAGTTATTCCTTTGGTTATTCCTCATCTATTTAATTGTATAATATTTAGATTACAGCCCATTTCAATAGTAGACATTAATGGTATCAGGAGCCTGAGTTCATGAAAAAAACAATCAGAAAATAAATCTTTCACATGTATATTTAAGAAGAAGAACAAGAAGAGGAAGAAGAAGAGGAAGGATCTCATTAGAAACAGAGACGAATAATAAATTTTTCCATGTTGACAGTAATTGCTGTATTACATCACAAAGATAACACGCTAATATATTATGAAATATAGTATATTACTAAAGTCAGATCAGCCAGCTTGATATTCAGACATCATGATCAGTAAGACTGACTGGTACCAGTAAACCTGTAGCCTGGTACTACCTGTTCATGGTCAGGTGGCCGGAGACTAAACTGGCTCAGCCTACCTGTTTGCTTGCAAATACTGTAGGTGGGTGCATAGACCCCCTGTAGAACTAAAGAAAAATATCTCCAAAGGGTGGATGAACTCTTAGTGAGTCAACAGCCATCTACCAACCTGCAACTCTCCAGTACCTCCGTTGTTCTGACTTATGTCTTCCCATGGAATCAAGGTCCTGGAGCAGCCAAGTGACCTCAGACTGTGTACCCAAGTCCGTAATTTCTTTGCACACACTGTCCAACCGTTTTCATTGAACCAGTCTTGGGCGACATTCTTTTTGGAACCAATTATTTTAGTACTAGTGCTGCAGCATTGATGTCTAATCTCCTCAGTTCATGTCCAACCAGTGCTGTACGTCGCTCAGGCTGAGTATCTGAATCCATCAGGGTGTGGACATTCCAGGTGGCAAACCTCATAGTGTGAGTACAGTTGGGGTGGTGTGAACAGGTATTCTCTGGGCTTTGTAGGTTTAACACTGCTGCCAGAGGAGGTGGCGTGTTGGCTACCCCGGATGCAGTAGTCTTTCATGGCCTTTGCTTATTTTTTGCCACTGCCAAGGCCATGAAAGACTACTGCATCCGGGGTAGCCAACACGCTGAAGCATTGAAGCATGGTGGCTCAGTGCCTCTACAGCCTTATACAGAGTACTTGGAACAAGAAGCATGCACCTGCTGACCTGAAAGATGCATTGATGGTTACAATTTATTTAAAAAATGTGACAGAGCTGATTGTAGCAATTACTGAGGTATTTCACTGCTGTGAACCATTGGTAGTTTGCCAGTACCATACTGAACTGGCTCAGTCAAATTGCATAGGAGGTTCTACCAGAAATGCAATGCGGCTTTTGACCTGGAAGAGGCACCATCAACATGATATTTGCCCTACGGCAAGTGCAAGAAAAATGTAGAGAACAAAGAGCTGCCCTTTACATAGCCTTTTTTTTTTTTTTTTACCTGTGTAAGGCTTTTGATTCAGTCAATAGAGAAATCTTATGGGTGATCCTAAGAAAGTACGGCTGTCCAGATAAATTGATCACGATTATCCGCCTGCTTCATGACAAGATGACTAGTCCTTTTTCCCGCGAGTGCCAGCGTTAATTACTAATCCTTTTTTAACTTTTTTTCTACAAATAAATTTCCAGTATCCTCTTCATTTTTATTGTACTGTCGCTTTCATTTTTGTACTTTTCACTTTCACTTTCCTTTTTCTGTTTTTTTTCCCGTTTTTTTCTCTTTCTTTTTTCGGAAGAACGCCGAGACCGGAAGCTTTCTTTTTCTCTCCTCCTGTGTAAAGTCCACAAGCGGAGGCCATCCACATCGGATCTGCTTTAATATCAACAGATCTTCATTTAAGGTACGTGAATCTTTTCATCATGGCACACCTTCAGCCTGTTCAGTGTGCTGAGTGCAGGATGTTTAGTCATTCTTCCTCCGTCACTAGCGATAGCTCTATTAGCTTTACTTGTGATAAGTGCAGATTAGTTAGCTCTCTGACAGAGAAGATTTCAGTGCTAGAAGCGCGTGTCCAGGCTTTAGAGCAGGTTAGTGAGCGTGAGAACAGTGTAGTTTCTGTTAGGGAAAGTCTGGACGCCCTAGGTGGAGTTAGCAATCCCCCAACTCCGGCATTAGAGCCCTTACAGCGGGGCGAATGGGTGACGGCTCGGTGGCATAAGCGTAGAGCCAAAGCTACTGCTGAGGCTCGCCCACGGAAGCACCACTCCTCTCCGCGTCATGTGTCGAACAGGTTTGCTCTCCTTAGTGATGCACCCACTGAGAAACCTGAAAGAGCTCTGGTTATAGGGGAACTATCATACAGCATGTGAAATTAGCTCAGCCTTTAGGGGCACCAGCAGCTTTAGTCAGGTGTATACCAGGAGCCAGGGCGCCGGACATAGCAGGTAATCTTAGGGTCCTAGGCAAGCACAGGTTCTCAAAGATAGTTATCCATGCAGGAGCTAATGGTATACGCCTTCGTCAGTCTGAGGTTACTAAGAGTAACTTTGTAGAGGTGTTTAAATTAGCGAAGGTGATGTCCGATGCTGTAGTATGCTCTGGCCCCATCCCAATGCGGTGTGGCGATGTAGCTTACAGCAGGTTATGGTCGCTGAACTGCTGACTGTCCAGGTGGTGCTCTGAAAACAGTGTGGGCTTTATAGATAATTGGGCTAATTTTGAGGGCACTGCTGGCCTGTTAGGGCGGGACGGTATCCATCCCACTCGGGAAGATGCTGCTCTCATTTCCTGCAGCATAGGTCATAGTCTCAGAACAGGCCTAGTTAATTTCTGACAATCCAGAGCCAAGGCCAGGGAGCAGATGAACAGGCTAAACTGACTGTCTGCTAGCTGCACAGAGTCGTCACTCAGGGCCCATTACATCGAGACTGTGTCTGTTCCCCGAGCTCAACAAAAAGGTAGAAATTTTCAGAGAGTTTGTTCCAGTAACCTAATCAATATAAAATTAGATCATACTGACTGTACAGCTGCTGCCAGCACCTTTGATCTAAAGGTGGGGCTATTAAATATTAGATCTCTTACATCTAAAGCGCTAATGGTTAATGAACTCATTACTGATCAGGAGTTTAATGTACTGTGTTTAACAGAAACATGGATTAAGCCAAATGAATATATAGCATTAAATGAAGCAAGTCCTCCTGGATACAGTTATATACACCAGCCTCGTCTAACTGGCAGAGGAGGAGGCGTCGCAGTTATTTATAACGATTATCTAGGTGTAACACACAAACCTGGTTATAAATTTAATACAGTTGAAGTTCTTCATACTCATATAATGTATGTAGCCTCAAAAAATAAGTCTACCCAGTTAATTCCATTGCTTATTATTTACAGGCCCCCAGGGCCATATTCTGAGTTTCTTTCTGAATTTGCAGATTTTATCTCAGATCTGGTTATTTCCTTAGACAAAGCTTTAGTTGTTGGAGATTTTAATATTCACTTCGATAACCCAGAAGACCCTTTAAAAACAGCATTTGTGTCTATCTTAGATTCAGTCGGGATTAAGCAGAATGTCATAGGACCGACCCATAATGGTGGTCACACCCTTGATCTAATACTAACATTCAGATTAAACGTAGACAATATAGTCATACTTCCACAATCTGAAGTTATCTCAGATCATTGTCTCATCTCATTCAAAATATGTCTGAGTAATAATATATGCACCTCACCACGCTACTGTATTAAACGTACTTTCATGTCAACTACTGCACAGAGCTTTATAAATGATCTCCCAAAGCTGTCAACTTTGATTGGGTCACTGTCAGCCCCTGCAGAACTTGATCAGGCAACTGAATGCTTAGAGTCAACATTCCGCCATACTTTAGATAATGTAGCTCCTCTAAAAAGGAAAATGGTCAGAGACAAAAAATTAGCACCCTGGTATAATGATGACACTCACACATTAAAACAGACCACTCGAAAATTGGAACGTAAATGGCGTCAAACAAAATTGGTAGTGTTCAAATTAGCTTGGAAGGAGAGCTTCCTGAAGTATAGAAAAGCTCTTAGTGCTGCGAGATCAACATATCTCTCCTCCCTAATAGAAGATAACAAAAATAATCCTAGATTCCTATTTAATACTGTAGCAAAATTAACCAGGAATAAGTCCACTATCAACACATGCACACCTGCAGTATGTAGTAGCAATGACTTCATGAATTTTTTTAATGACAAAATTGAGAATATCCGACAAAAAATTCAATCTACTAATTTAAGGTTAGACAATGAAAGTGACCTTGTAGTTAACAATATAACTGTATCAGATTGTTGGGTCAAATTTTATTATATGTAGATTATGATCAGAATATGAATCAGAAGGTTAAATCAGGATATATGTAGGTATATGTAAGTTTAGTGAAATAGTAATTCTTAGCTTATTCTGTGTCAAAATTTAGTTTGAAATGACCTTAGGTCAGGCTGGACATTGTTTGGGAACATTTTGTTTATGAATGTGTATTTTGAACAGAGAAGTGTCTGAAGGTCTGTTTTAGTGTCAGATCAACTCATACCCACTTTGAAATAGTAGAATTAAAGTTCATGATCATGCTTATTCATTCAGTTGAATCTTAGGTCATAGCTTCATAAAGGCTATGAAATATACTGAAATATATTGAAATATACTATGGTGATGATTAATGTTAGTTTTATAGATCCCGTAATTAATGAATGCATTCCGTGATTAATGTTAGTTTCATAGTTCTAGATTAGTTTCATAATGACATTATAATTATAATTAAGATCTTATGATTCTAAGGATTTTTAGTTTAAGAGCATTAACCTAATTTAGTTATAAGTTTAATCCTGTTAGTTGTTTAATTGTTCTCTCTCTTTCAGACATATTCTCATTGTTCTTGTGGTTAAGTTGTTCTTATTTTTCTTTTATGTTTATTCTCTTATAACATTCCTTGTTTTAGCATTATGAAAGACATACTGTTATTTGTTATTTTACTTATGTTGATGGAATCGGGATGTAATTTACTGACTTAACACACATTCATGTGTTAAGAATTATTCCTGTTAATTAGTAAGATCCTTTCTGTGCAAACTAGTGTTTTTTGACCTTCTTCGTAGGCAAGACATTATCTATGTTTAACATTCCAAACTATTCCACGAAGAATCAGACATAATATTGATTATAAGCCAAAACTCTGATATCTATCTGTACCTTACTGTCAGCAAATATGTTTTTATATTATGATTGATTCAAGATCATTACACACTTACACATAGACACACACCCATTGCATACACACACACACATGAAGACAAAACATAAACACAGAAACACTATAAGATACTTCCAAAAATGTTTTCATTTGGACGAAGTGACTGAGCGAATAAACTGGCATGTGAACAACTCTCACGTGTTCCCTTGTCTGTGTTTGAGCTGTTGATTCGTCCACCTCGGGCCCGAGGGAAAGGCATTCACGAAGGAATCCAGGGTCTCTTTCTGGGCGAACCCAACACAGATCATCAGTTAGAATGTTTTACTCCCCTAAAAGAAACTGAATTACTTTCATTAATCTCTACATCAAAAGCCTCAACTTGCGTACTAGATCCCTTACCGACACATCTATTCAAACAGATAATGCCTGGAGTAATTGAACCGCTTCTAAAAATAATAAATTCTTCTCTTACAATTGGCTATGTACCCAAATCCTTTAAACTAGCAGTTATCAAACCCCTGATTAAAAAACCTGACCTTGATCCCTGTCAGCTGTCCAATTATCGGCCAATATCAAACCTCCCTTTTATCTCCAAGATCCTTGAAAAAGCTGTGGCACAGCAGTTATACTCATATTTACATAGGAATAACATCCATGAAATGTATCAGTCAGGATTTAGACCTCATCATAGCACAGAGACAGCACTGGTTAAAGTAGTAAACGACCTACTGTTGGCGTCTGATCAGGGCTGTGTCTCGCTACTTGTGTTGCTTGACCTTAGTGCAGCATTTGATACCATTGATCATTCCATTCTTCTGAATAGACTAGAAAATGTTGTGGGAGTTAAGGGAATGGCCCTCTCCTGGCTCAGGTCTTATCTAACTGATCGTTATCAGTATGTTGATATAAATGGTGATATTTCTAGACGTACCGAGGTAAAGTTTGGTGTTCCACAAGGTTCTGTCTTGGGTCCACTGCTTTTTTCTCTATATATGTTACCTCTGGGTGATATTATTCGTAAACATTGTATTAGTTTCCACTGTTATGCTGATGCCACACAGTTGTATGTCTCTGCAAAACCTGATGAGAGACACCAGCTTAATAGAATTGAGGAATGTGTTAAGGACATTAGACACTGGATGCTTATTAATTTCCTTCTGCTTAACTCTGACAAGACTGAAGTACTTGTACTAGGACCACATACAGCTAGAAGTAAGTTTTCTGATTACACAGTAACTCTGTATGGCCTTTCTGTTTCTTCACGTGCAGCAGTAAAAGACCTTGGAGTGATTATTGACCCCAGTCTTTCATTCGAAACTCACATTGATAACATCACCCAGATAGCTTTCTTTCATCTCAGAAATATTGCAAAGATAAGAAATTTAATGTCATTGCATGATGCAGAAAAACTAGTCCATGCTTTCGTTACCTCCAGGTTGGATTATTGTAATGCCTTACTGTCTGGATGCTCCAATAAGTGCATAAACAAGCTCCAGTTAGTTCAAAATGCAGCAGCAAGAGTCCTTACTAGAGCTAGAAAATATGACCACATCACGCCTGTCTTATCCACACTGCATTGGCTCCCAATCAAATTTCGTATTGATTATAAAATACTACTATTGACCTTTAAAGCACTAAATGGTCTCGCACCACAGTACCTGAGTGAACTTCTGCTCCTCTATGACCCGCCAAGCCTACTTAGATCAAAAGGTGCAGGCTATCTGCTGGTACCTCGTATAGTGAAGGCTACATCAGGGGGCAGAGCCTTTTCTTACAAAGCCCCACTGTTATGGAACAGCCTTCCAAGTAATGTTCGGGAATCAGACACAGTCTCAGCATTTAAGTCTAGGCTGAAAACATATCTGTTTAGTCAAGCCTTTTGTTAATGGTGTTTATGAGGTAAAGGAGTAGATCTGGAGGGTCCTCAGACATAGAGTGTTTTGGTAAACTGGGATGTATGGATGCTGTCCCCACTCGCTTGCTCACTCGAGTTTGTTGACGGTGTAGTGGCTGCTGCTTTATGTCCTGGGGCTCCCTCATGCCTGTGCTACCTTCTGGCTCTCTCCTTTTAGTTATGCTCTCATAGTTAGTTGCCAGAATCCCTGCTTGTACTCGGTGCAATATGTATACTGTTCCTACTTATTCAGGTGACATTGGGCATACCTAACCACCTGTGTTTTCTTTCCCTCCCCCCCCACCCCAAATCTCTGTCCCTCTGAGTTACATGGAGTCAACAGGAAATCTTTTGGTGGAGAGGGTGGAGACCTCGACTGGCTATCGTAGCCTGCAGGGAATTGGCCGTCAGACATTCTGTCGCATGTCCCAGACCCGGTGAAATGTAATTGAATTGTCTTGGCCAGGCCTAAGGGTCCCATCTGCATCTCATCATTGCTGAGGAGTGTGCTCCCATCACCCAATCAAGCATCCAGCCAGAACAGGTCATGATATTTTTTACCATATTAACATGCCATTGTTGTGTGTTATGCCTGATGTAAAGACTCTCGTCTCTGCGAGCCTACCACACAGATTTAATACTTGTCATTTTTAGGGCATACCTAACAATGTGTTTTCTTTCTCTCTCTCTTCCCCCCCCCCCCCCATCTGTCCCTCTGAGTTACATGTTGATCCTGGGATTGAGATGCTGGCCTCTTCTGCCCCTCACACCTGCTTGATCCATCCTGGTGCCCTGTGTCTGGTCGGAGTTTTATCGCACCGCTCCTGTGAAGGACGGCCCCATGAGGACAGTTGAGGGTTATACCTGTTAAAACTGTTAATATTATAGTCAGGCTGTCTGTTGTTGCCCAAATGAGGATGGGTTCCCTTTTGAGTCTGGTTCCTCTCAAGGTTTCTTCCTCATGTCGTCTGAGGGAGTTTTTCCTTGCCACCGTCTCCACAGGCTTGCTCATTGGGGATAGATTAGGGATAAAATTAGCTCATGTTTTAAGTCATTCAAATTCTGTAAATCTGCTTTGCGACAATGTTTATTGTTAAAAGCGCTATACAAATAAACTTGATTTGATTTGATTACCTCTGTACTATGTGCAGGTGAGCAAATGGAACCATTTCCTATGAAAGTGGGTGTCAAACAGGGCTGCATATTAGCCCTCACATTGTTTGCTCTCTACATGTGTGCTGTCTCGCAATTAGCAGAGCCTCAACTGAGAAATTGTGGAATTAAAATAGATTACCGATATGATAGCAACTCGTTCAATCTGTGCCGGCTACAGGCCAAAACAAAGGGGACTACAGTCTCAGTTGTGGAACTCCAATATGCTGATGACACTGCGGCCTGCTCGACATCAGAAGCTGAACTGCATAGAATTACAGATGCATTTGCAGAAGCCTACAGCAGTCTCGGACTATCATTAAACTGCACCAACATGGAAGTAATGTATCAACCTGTTTATGGTACTGCCACCCCAGCTGTCACTCAACCTGAAATTACTGTGGATGGAACTGTCCTTAAGGTAGTCCTGCACTTTAAGTACCTTGGCAGCTATGTAGCCAGTGATGTTTCCCTTGATTGTGAGTTTAATAACAGGATCAGTGCTGCTGCAACAGTTTTTGGCAAGCTATGTACGCAAGCATGTTTTCCATAACAATGAGCTTGAGCTCAACACCAAGATATAAGTCCATCAGGCTGTCATCATACCTATACTTTTGTATTGTTCCAAAACTTGGACTATGTATCAATATCAAATAAAACAGCTAGAGAAGTTTCACCAAAGACACTTACGTACAGTCCTGAACATCAAGTGGTATGATTGTATCACCAATACTGAGGTTCTTGACTGGTGTTTTGTGACAAGCATTGAGGCTAAGCTACAGCAGAATAGATTAGGATGGTAGGGACACATGGCTAGAATGGATGCACATCATCTACCTAAACAGCTTCTCTTCGGTCAGCTATCTACAGGAACCAGAAGCATCAGTACTCCTAAGAAGAGATTTAATAAAGTCCTAAAAAGGACCTTCAAAGACTGTGAGATCGGTAACTGGGCCACAAACTATTAGATAGATTGGAGTGGAGGAGAGCAGTTTGTGATGGCTTAAGGACCTTTGAAAAGAAGAGGCAATCAGCTGAGGAAGAGAGACGAACCAGACACAAGACTGCTGAGGCACTAAAAGTAGGACAACCTCCTGGGTAATGTCCAAGCAGATGCCATATGGACCGCCATGCTCATGTCAAGCAGCAGTGATGATGGGGGTGATGTGAGTATATTACAGTTTTGTGTATGAACCCAATGTCTTATATGTGCAACATTTGTGAGATTCATAATATCAATTTTGGCATTATATTCTACGTTTTCCATATTTCTCATCTCATCTCATTATCTGTAGCCACTTTATCCTGTTCTACAGGGTCGCAGGCAAGCTGGAGCCTATCCCAGCTGACTACGGTCGAAAGGCGGGGTACACCCTGGACAAGTCGCCAGGTCATCACAGGGCTGACACATAGACACAGACAACCATTCACACTCACATTCACACCTACGGTTAATTTAGAGTCACCAGTTAACCTAACCTGCATGTCTTTGGACTGTGGGGGAAACCGGAGCACCCGGAGGAAACCCACGCGGACACGGGGAGAACATGCAAACTCCACACAGAAAGGCCCTCGCCGGCCACGGGGCTTGAACCCAGACCTTCTTGCTGTGAGGCGACAGCGCTAACCACTACACCACCGTGCCGCCCTTTTTCCATATTTATGATATAAAATTAAAAAAAAAATAAGATCAATTCCATTGAGTGTGATTTCAGTAAAGGTCTTAGTTCACTCATAACATATTCATTTCTGCATTCATGCATGTGCATATATTTGTTTCTTCGGTGTTTTTTGTTCTTGTTCTTTTTTTTTTTAACTTAGCCTTGAGTTTTATTATCCCCTCTGAGTGTCTTTAGCACATACACATCAGCATAACATCAGTATATAAGCCACCTGTGTCCAAATTTTGTTTAGGCAAAAGAACACCTACAGTAGGTTGTGTCTATGCACACACGCAATAAACCACCTTTCTTATTATGGCTGCCTACTGATCTGGGTATGTATGTGTGTTCATTGCTCATGTGTGTTCATTACGGGTTAAATGTAGAAAGGAATTTCACGATGTTTAAGTGTATGTATGTAACAGTTCCTGATGTGGATAGAGCACAGAAGCACGGCAGGTGAGAGATGATGTTTACACACAAACACTTTATTGAGCTTTTCAGCTTTCTTTCACTTACTCACTTACACATGTGTTGTGGTCAGGGTTAAAGCCCCTTTGCTCTGCTCTCTCTCTCCTTTTATGCTCCATCCCTGTAACAAACACACACACACATTAATTGACAGCAGGTGGAATGACTTAACCACTTACCTTCCCCGACCCTGCCCTCCATTCATAGACTGCTGCTTGGCCTCGTCCCTGCTGCCACAACATATAAATAAAGTTCTTCTTCATCATTAAAATGTTGTGGGAGTTAAGGGAACGGCCCTCTCCTAGCTCAGCTCTTATTTAACTGTTCGCTATCAGTTTGTTGATGTACATGGTGATTTTTCTATACATACTAAGGTAAAGGTAAGGTAAAGTTTGGTGTTCCACAAGGTTCTGTCTTAGGCCCACTGCTCTTTTCTTTGTATTTGTTACCTCTGGGTGATATTATTCGTAAGCATGGTATTGTGCTGATGACACAGTTGTATGTTGCCACAAAGCCAGATGAGACACCAGCTTAATAAAATTGAGGAATGTGTAAAGGACACTGGATGCTTATTAACATCCTTCTGCTTAACTCTGACAAGACAGAAGTACTTGTGCTTGTACAGCTAGAAGAAGGTTTTCTGATTAAGAAACCTTTATTTGTCACATGCACACTTCAAGCACAGTGAGATTCATCCTCTGCATTTAACCCATCTGAACCAGTGAACACATGCGCACACACTCAGAGCAGTGGGCAGCCATAATACAGCACCAGGAGCAGTCAGAGGTTAGGTACTTTGCTCAAGGGCACTTCAGCCCAAGGCCACCCCATGTTAACCTACCGTAACTGCATGTCTTTGAACTGTGGGGAAAACTGGAGCACCCAGAGGAAACCCATGCAGACATGGGGAGAACATGCAAACTCCACACAGAAAGGCCCCCGCCGGCTACTGGGCTTGAACCCAGAACCTTCTTGCTGTGAGGTGACAGTGCTAACCACTACACCACCATGCTGCCCACACATAGTACATACATATGCCCATACCGGTACATAGATTACATAGTAACTCTGAATGGCTTTTCTGTTTCTTCACATGCAGCAGTAAAAGACATTGGGGTGATCATTGACGCCAGTCTTTCATTTGAAACTCATATCAATAACGTTACCCAGATAGCTTTCTTTCATCTCAGACATATTGCTAAGATAAGAAATATAATGTCACTACAGGGTGAAGAAAATCTAGTCAATGCTTTTCTTACCTCAAGGTTGGATTATTCTCATGCTTTACTGTATATATTAACAAGTTCCAGTTAGTTCAAAATACAGCAATAAGAGTCCTAACTAGAACTAGAAGATATGACCACATCACCCTTACCTTATCCAAATTGCACTGGCTCGCAATCATATTTCACATTGATTGTAAAATACTGCTATTGACCTTTAAAGCAATGATTGGTCTTGCACCACAGTACCTGAGTGAACTTCTGGCTCTTTATGACACCTACTTATATCAAAAGGTACAGAGTATTTGTTGGTACCTCATATAGTGAAGGCTACATGAGGAGGCATAGCCTTTTCTTACAAAGCCTCGCAGTTATGAAATAGCCTTCCAAGTACTTGGAAGGATTGACTAAACAGATATGTTTTCAGCCTAGACGTAAACACTGAGACTGTGTCTAAGTCTAGGCTGAAAACTTATGTTTCATCAATCCTTTTGTTAATAGCTTTATTGGGTAAAGGAGTAGATCTGTAGGGTCCTCAGGCATAGAGTCTTTTTGTAAACTGGGATATATGGATGCTGTCTCCCACCCACTCTCACATGTTTACTTGGGGTTGTTGATGGTCATGTGAATGGTTGTGTTATGCTTTATGTGAGTGAAAATGATGGTTCTGGCAGTGAAGGTAGGCTGGCTGTCAATGCCTAAGTGTTTGGCTGACATTATAGAGGTGTTTGCATGCCAGGGGAAATGAGATGACTGGTTTGAGCTGGGAGACATAGAAGGAGGGGACTAGTTGAGATTCCCTGGGCATGTCCAGTTTATACTTTACCTTATTGATTTGTGGCTGAATCTTGTAGGGGCCAATGTTGCAGGCACAAAGCTTTCTGCAGCCTAGCAAGCCCTCAGTGTCTTTAGTGGCCAATCATAACTGGTCTCCACAGGTTGTACTGGGGGGGTTTCCTCTTCTGTGTTGGTCAACAAATCACTTATTGGCTTCAGCCACCTGTTCCAAGCATTGATCCATGTGATCTTATACCTGCTGTCTCTGCTGGAACCTGTCATTGTGAAAGTTGGACTGCATGCTTGGCTGCCAGCACTTAGTGCTGAGCAGCTCATGTGGTCTGTGCTGAAAACGGTTGTAATCCTAATTGATCTAAGTGTAGTCATACCAGATAGATGCTGGGTAAAGCTAGGTTACTATTTACATGAAGCAGTGATCAGTCCCTAACTATCAGTATTAAAGATGATAAGAAACAAGGTTTTGCTCATTTAAACCACTGAAATTATTGATTAGCCAGATGTATGATAGCAGAGGGCTGGAAGGAGGCAGGAATTTCCTTTAAGATGCTCTCAGCAAATCACTAAGGACTGTGAGCCTGGATGGGAAAATATAAAGGTCCATGAAGTCGACTTCATCACCACAGCTGTGGTTTATCTTTGTCGACACACTGCTCTCCGAATGACTGCTGTAAAATCACATGGAGTACTTTTCAGAAATTAATGGATTATTTTACCAATTTGACATATTTATCACTGGAGGGACATGTTGAATTAGAGAATTACAGATATATTTATTTTATATTGACAGTGTCTATATGATGATTATCTGCTTTAACACTGTCATCATTTTTGTCATATTCAAAAAGAAACGTTTTCATGAGCCCATGTACATCTTCATCGCTGCTTTGCTTTGTAATTCTCTCTTTGGATCGACAGCTCTTTATCCTAAACTGCTCATTGATTTACTGTCTGAAAAACAAACTGTATCTTATAATGTGTGTTTAATTCAGGCATTTTGTTTGTACACATATGGTACATCAGAGTTCACACTGTTATCAGCGATGGCCTATGACAGATATGTGTCCATCTGTAATCCATTATTATATGCAAATGTTGTAAAAATGTCCACTGTCGGAAAGCTCTTATTTTTATCATGGTTTTTGTCTTGTTGTGAAATTGGTGGTGGTGTTATTCTCGCATCCCAACTTCCACTGTGTAAATTTAATTTGAACAGAATATACTGTGATAATTTTTCAATTGTGAAATTAAGCTGTAAAGAAACATCTCTTAATAACATATATGGACTTTTTATTTTTGTCATTGCTCTGTTTCTTCCAGTAATCTTCATACTTTACTCTTATGCCAGGATACTCACTGTGTGTTTAAAGAATTCTAAAGATTTCAGAAGAAAAGCTTTACAGACATGTTTACCACATCTTCTCATTTTTATTAATTTTTCTGTCAACTCAAGTTTTGAAATTATAAATAACAGACTAGAATCAAAACAAATTCCCCACATTATGACCATGATCCTGTCACTTGAATATGTACTTATTCCTCCTGTCTTTAATCCTGTCATATATGGATTAAAACTGCAGGAGATTTATAATGATGTTAAGAAAATATTTCAATGTCAAAAAAGAGATCAAGTTTCTTTTTAGATACTTCCTTTTCTCTTGTGATTGAGATTTTATTAGAATGATGTATCTATGATGAACACCAAAGTTAAACCATGACTAATATTCTTATTTTCACTGTAATGAAACCTCTGCCAGAATTTCAGGTCAAATAGTCTTTGTGTGTCAGTAAATATTTTACATATAATATATGTATCTCACAAAAGTAATTCCATTCAATAACTGATGTTAACAGGGCGGCACGGTGGTGTAGTGGTTAGCGCTGTCGCCTCACAGCAAGAAGGTCCTGGGTTCGAGCCCCGTGGCCGGCGAGGGCCTTTCTGTGTGGAGTTTGCATGTTCTCCCCGTGTCCGCGTGGGTTTCCTCTGGGTGCTCCGGTTTCCCCCACAGTCCAAAGACATGCAGGTTAGGTTAACTGGTGACTCTAAATTGAGCGTAGGTGTGAATGTGAGTGTGAATGGTTGTCTGTGTCTATGTGTCAGCCCTGTGATGACCTGGCGACTTGTCCAGGGTGAACCCCGCCTTCCGCCCGTAGTCGGCTGGGATAGGATCCAGCTCGCCTGCGACCCTGTAGAACAGGATAAAGCGGCTACAGATAATGAGATGAACTGATGTTAACTGTTCTCCTGTGTTCCCCTGACCAACCAAGGAATCCCACTGACAAGACTATCAAGCCCCAAGCATTATGTAATTATTGTAAAAATTTATTGTAAAAATGTCCACTCATTATTTCATCATGGATTTTTTGCTATGATGTTAGTTTATCTGTTACAATGACATCCTGACTTCAGCTGTCTAAATATAAATTAAACAGAATATGCTGTCACAATTACTCAGTTGTTAAATTATGCTAGTGGGAAACATCTCTGAATAACCCATTTGGCTTTTTATTTTCAACATTTTGGCATTTCCTTGAGTGTTTTTCATTATCTAATGTATCAGGAAACTCGCTGTCTGTTGAAAGAATTAGAATGATCTCAGAAGAAAAGCTCTTCAGCCCTGTTTACCACATCTTCTGATGTTCATCAACTCATTTGGCAATGCCTGTTTTAAAATAATAAAAAGAGATGAATATTAAAACTAATTCCCTTCATTCTTATCTTCAGTCTGTCAATTATTCCTTTGATTATTCCTAATCTAATTAGTTTTATAATATATAGATTAAAATGAGGGCGGCACGGTGGTGTAGTGGTTAGCGCTGTTGCCTCACAGCAAGAAGGTCCGGGTTTGAGCCCTGTGGCCGGCGAGGGCCTTTCTGTGCGGAGTTTGCATGTTCTCCCCGTGTCCGCGTGGGTTTCCTCCGGGTGCTCCGGTTTCCCCCACAGTCCAAAGACATGCAGGTTAGGTTAACTGGTGACTCTAAATTGAGCGTAGGTGTGAATGTGAGTGTGAATGGTTGTCTGTGTCTATGTGTCAGCCCTGTGATGACCTGGCGACTTGTCCAGGGTGTACCCCGCCTTTCGCCCGTAGTCAGCTGGGATAGGCTCCAGCTTGCCTGCGACCCTGTAGAAGGATAAAGCGGCTACAGATAATGAGATGAGATGAAAATGAAAGCACATTTTAATCATAGTCCTTGATAGTATCAGTGTCAGGGATAGGTAGTAGATGGATGCAAGTGCAGAAGTGTTTATTGAGAACTGTGTGACAATCAGGTAAACAATCCAAATCAATGGACAAACTCATAAATGTGAAACTAGCAAAAATTTGTGTGAGGCACAAACAGACTAAATCAGGCAGAGACAAAAGCGGAAACAAGGAACAGGAACAAGGATCAGACAACCAGGAAATCTACATGGGAACTAAGGCTCTGTAATGCGCATTAAAGTAACGTAATACTTCACACTGAGTGTGCGTTTTCTGAGTTTTTATATAGGCACACTGATGTGCCTTAATTCCGTGCAGATGTGCATGATTAATGGCGCGTGTGCGAGAGTCCTCACGTGCAGTCCGGGGCGCGCCCGAGAGTTGAACTGGTGCACGCGCCAAGACATGCAGGACTGACAGAACTCCATCCCCACAAAGTGCTCCCTCCGGGAGCGAAAATCCGTCTTTTCTTGCCCCCAGGGATGAGGCCCTGATGTTGGGTGCCATGCCCTCAGTGCTTCGCTCGGAGCCGACGTGCCACAGGATAATTGGCTCTGGTGGGGGCTTGGGCTCAGGCTCAAGACAGGACTTGGACTCTGGACTGGAAGTGGGCTCAAGCTCTGGAGATGGCTTGGACTCTGGACTAGAAGTAGGCTCGAGCTCTGGCGGTGACTTGGACTCTGGACTGGAAGTGGGCTCAAGCGCTGAACATGGCCTTGTATATCAGGAAACTCATTGATGTTGAAAGAATTTGAATAATTCAGAAGAAAAGCTCTTGAGACCTGTTTACCACATCTTCTGATTTTCATCAACTCTTCTGCCAATGCATGTTTTAAAATAATAAAAAAGGGGACTAAAATTAAAACATTAATAGTATCAGGAGCCATTCAGGGAGGGGGGAAAAAAAACAGAAACTAAATCTTTCACATGTATATTTATTGCTGTCTCACTAGAAACAGAGATGAATAATATGTTTTTCCATGTTGACAGTAATTGCTGCATTACATCATCAAGATAGGTGGCACGGTGGTGTAGTGGTTAGCGCTGTCGCCTCACAGCAAGAAGGTCCGGGTTCGAGCCCCGGGGCCGGCGAGGGCCTTTCTGTGTGGAGTTTGCATGTTCTCCACGTGTCCGCGTGGGTTTCCTCCGGGTGCTCCGGTTTCCCCCACAGTCCAAAGACATGCAGGTTAGGTTAACTGGTGACTCTAAATTGACCGTAGGTGTGAATGTGAGTGTGAATGGTTGTCTGTGTCTATGTGTCAGCCCTGTGATGACCTGGCGACTTGTCCAGGGTGTACCCCGCCTTTCGCCCATAGTCAGCTGGGATAGGATCCAGCTCGCCTGCGACCCTGTAGAAGGATAAAGCGGCTAGAGATAATGAGATGAGATGAGATCATCAAGATAGCATGCTAATATATTATGAAATATAGCACATTACTGTTGGTAAGTTGCCAGCGCCCCATAACGATCCCACAATTCTATGCGCGCTCCACCCGGATGTGACGTAAAGTGGAACTGCTTTAACTGTATCGAGAGCACCTCGATTCGTTCTCTCATGTTCTGGCTACTGGAGTGGTCGGACGGACTGTAGGCATGCAAGCTACAGTGTGAGACTAACCGCTATTGTCTGAGAACAGCCTGTTCAAATTAGTTTCGGCCGAACTTTTGAACGACCCGCTAAGTTTCAGTGATATAGTGGTTTTGATTCTAAACCTTTGCAAAGTTTAACTACAGTTAAGTAGTTTTCCATGCTAAGAGGCATTTGCGGACAGCTTCGCTCCTCTCAGCCTTTTTCTCGTCGACGCATCACCGGAGGTTTCTCCCGAAGCACCGTGGGCCAACTAGGCCTCCATCTCCCTGCTTCGTTAGCCGCGGTTGGACGCAACTCGCCGCTAACCTCCTCTACTCGGACCGCGACCCTCAGCGTGGACATTGGAGAACGAACTTCCAGCGCATTAAGAAGGCACTTGGGCAAATTTTAATAATTTGTAGCTTATTCAGACGGTTGTTAGGGTCATGTTTAAACTTTGAGCTGTTTAGCATACCCGCTCAGACACGGAAGGTGTTATGTTTTTTTTATTGCTTGTTTTGGTTCTGTTTTTTTCTTTGAACTTGTTAGACAGGGTATCTTGCATGATATCTTTCCTTAACTCCATTGCTAGCTTCCCTATCTGATTAGCAGCAGAGCAACAAGCTTGTTATTTTAAGCTCCGAGGCTGGACCGCTACAAGGCCTAGTTCTCTCCATCCAACACCTATTACACACTCTCTCTCTCTCTCTCTCCCTCGCGTTGAGTTCTTTGCCTAGATAGTCTGTTGGAAATTGTTAAGTACAGTGTTTAGATCCAGCTGTAACGTGGCCAGATTCTCATTAGCAACTCATTGCTAGCTACCTCAGGGTGATACGCTAGCTGGTAGGCTTGTGTTCTCGACTAGGCCTGCAGGCGCCATATTCCCCGACGCCATTTTGGCACCTCCCTGAGTTACCTGTGATACGTCACCTAGTTTACGACACCTAGGCATTGACCGCCATTTTGCTTAAGGATTGCTAGAGTGGCTAGTCATTAGCATCTGCCCATAGATACACACACACACACACACCTACACACACGCACACACAAGGGATTCTCTTTTCCTATCTCTTTCTCTCTCTCTTCCCCTCAAATCTATGGTCCAGGTGTAATTGTTCCATTGTTTTGTCTTGTTATTACCTTTGCCCGACATTGAATGTATTTTGTGAGATTATTATTAGTGAGTAGTAGACAAATAAAAGCTAATCAAATTGAATTACATTTTACTTGTTCCTGTTGTTTATTCACAAGGTCAACTATTTAGAACTCCTTTTTCCTTCAAAATTTAGCTTTTGTATACAACTGGGTTTCCCATCTAATGCAGAGCTACCATTAATCTTGAATGTAACCATTCACGGTGAGTATTAAGATTAATAATTTAAGATTTTATGAGACTGATATTTATTTATAAATTGATTAATTCAATTATCAATTATTACATAATTTATAATTTAATTAATCCCAATTCCACCTACATTACAATTTTATATATAAATCCAATATCTTATCTATGCAAAACTTGTGAGATTCATAATACCAATTTTAGCATTATTTTTTAAATTATTTTTCCATATTTATGATGTAAAATTTTAAAAATAATATAAAGTCCATTTAGTATGATTTCATTAAAGGTTCACTCACAAAATATGCATTTCTGCACTCATGAATGTGCATGTATCTGTCTTTTGGGTGTTTCTTGTTCTTGCTCATGTATTTCAAAATGTATTATTCATCTCTGTTTCTAGTGAAACAGTGATAAATATACATGTGAAAGATTTAGGTTTTTTTTTTAACTTAGCCTTGGGTTTTAATATCCCATCTGAGTGCCTTTAGCACGTACACATAAGCATAACATCAGTATGTAAGCCACCTGTGTCCAACTTTTGTTTTCATGCACTGTCTTCTATGGACCCTTTTCACATGACGTCACGACAAACGCAGCCGCCATTTTGGACATGTACTACCAGTAGTTTACCACAGCCAACATTGAGGAACGGCAGCAAAGAAAGTGTTTATTTTCAGCAAGACTTCCATCATGCCACTATATTGTTGTGCACCTGGATGTAGTAACCATCAACAAACAAGGCAAGGGTTATCATTTTATCAGATCCCGGTAGATGCTGACCGACGGAGAAGATGGATAGCGGCATACCAACGCTTGTGTAGTGACCACTTTGTTGGAGGTAAGACGAATAAAATTAGCCAGAAAAGGCATTACATTGCTGTTAACATTCCATTCTAGTTTACTGTAATTATGATCTGGCAGCTATTTACACCGGATCCAGTATAAATAGCTGCCGGAGCCAACGTCCGAGGTTCCGGAGCGCGCTAGCTCGCGGCCGGCCGGAGCCAGCGGCCGCGGAGCCAGCGCGCGCTCGCGGCCCAGCCGGAGCCAAGCGCGCTCGCTCGCGGCCCGGCCGGAGCCAAGCGCGCTCGCTCGCGGCCCGGCCGGAGCCAAGCGCGCTCGCTCGCGGCCCGGCCGGAGCCAAGCGCGCTCGCTCGCGGCCCGGCCGGAGCCAGCGCGCTCGCTCGTGGCCCAGCCGGACGTTGGCTCAGGCAGCTATTTACACTGGATCCGGTGTAAATAGCTGCCAGATCATAATTACAGTAAACTAGTAAATACAGTTTTCTGCATCTTGCTCCTTTTTCTTTTATGTTTGTCGCCTTCCTCGCATTCAAACCGATTTGAGCCGAAGTCCACTACATGTCCAAAATGGCGGTCACGTTTACGAAGGTCACGTGACTGAAAAGGGTCCATAACGCACATGGCTGGGGATTTTACCTAATCTGCATGTCTTTGACCTTTGGGGGAAACCGGAGCACCCACAGGAAACCCATGTGAACATGGGGGAGAACATGCAAAATCCACACAGAAAGGGCCCCATCAGCCATGGGGTTCAAACCCAGAACCTTCTTGCTGTGAGGCGACAGTTCTAAAAACTACACCACCATGCTGCTTGAGTGCCCAATTCTTTGCTTGTGCTGTTTCATTCAGTATTGTAATGAGTAAGCAGGATGTTGAAGAGTCTTCCTCACCAGTTTCATTAGAGTCATCTTTGCTTTCTTGGAGCTCAGGCAAAAGGTAAATAACTTGTGAGGAACAAAACATGAAAAAGTTATGTAAAGAGCTTAATATTCCAAAACAGCCAAAGTGGAGTAATGTTTTTCTGCTTTGGATGAATGCATTAAGTGTAAAGACCTTGGATCAGAGCTGTATGTGTTCAGGCAGTGGTATAGTTTCCTAATACAATAAAAGGAAAGAAAGAGCATGAGAGCGCTGCTATCTCCACTCAAAAAACTTGTGAACAGTCTCAACATTCCACTAACTCTCTCCAAGTGAAGATTGCCAAAATGGTTGTGTAGACAGTGCTAAATGTTGGAATAAGGTTGATTGTTTGTTTAAAAAAAAAAAATTAAAAAAGCAGAAATTAGATTTAATGGATACCATACACTTTTACTGTGAGGTCCAGAACATACTTTTGGAATTAAATATTTAATGTTAGTGGGTCCATCGTCCATTTAATGAACACATTTGTCCAACTCATCCATTTGCAGATTGTAAACACTGATTCTAATTGATTTAATCTCGAATAATTCATACAGTTTGCAAAGTGTATATGACATAAAAGAAGTAGCCAGGTCAGTCACAACTTCTTTCAGGTTGCCAACTTGTGATTTTTTTTTGTATTCTGTTCTGTATTTTGCAAAACAAGACTAAACAGTAAGAGTGGAAGAGAAATGTTCATGGAAAAGATAAATCTTCAAATTAGATTTTAGAGTAGAGAAAAAAGAGCAGTCATTGAAAGATTGAAGAAGCTAATTCCAGAGTTTGGTGGCAATGGCACTGAAGGACCTGGCCCCACTGGTGTAAAGTCTGGTGCATGGTACAGCAAGTAAGTTGTTGCTGGAAGACCTTCACAAGTGAGATGGGGTCAGTAGTTCCCGAAGGTAGCTCGGAGCAAGATTATGCATGGCTCTGTAAGTGACAAGCAAGATTTTAAATTTAATTCAGGTCAGAACTGGTAGCCAATATACTGTAGCTGAGAGAGGATGGATAAATGATAGTAGTCAAAGATTACTGATAACAGGAGCAGGCTTAACAAGAACACCATCAATACTAATGGAAAAGTAGATTGATTCAGATAGTAGGCATTTGGGACCAACCAGTAGGACTTCAATTTTATCAGTGTTTAACTTGAGAATGTTTTCCTGCAACCAAAGCTTTAAATTTGAGATAGAATCTGTTATTGTGTTCAGATTGGAGCCTGAGGGTGAGTCTGTACTAAGATACAGTTGAATATCATCTTCATAACAGTAATATTTAAGGCCAGGGATAAGAATAACATGACCAAGGGGTAGGATGTAGATTCAAAAGAGAAGAGGCCCAAGAACTGATCACAGGGGGTACCCCACGCTTAACAAAATAGGTGGCGGACTTGTGTGAACCTAGTCGGATAAACTGTTGTCTGTTTATAAGATACAACCTGAACCATTGAAGGGCTATGTCAGTGATACCAATAGAAGAGAGAAGGGATATGAGTACATTGATGTTAACGGTGTCAAAAGTAGCAATTAATTCAAGAAAGAGGAGAACGTTGAGAGACCCACTACCAGCAGACCAGTGGAGACCATAAACAACACAGAGAAGAGCTTTCTCAGTGCTTTGATGTGTACAGAAACCAGATTGAAAGGGCTCATAGAGTGTGTTTTGATTAAGAAAGGTATGGAGTTGCATAGTTATGATGCTTTCCATCATGTTAGCTAGAAAGGGAAGATTTGAGATGGGTCTAAAACTGGAAAGAGATGTTGGATCCAACTCAGGTTTCTTAAGGGCAGGGGTAAGTGCAGCAATTTTACGGATGTATGGAAAGAGCCAGAAGACAAACCTATGACTATGGCAATAGGAGTATTAATTATTGATGAACATGTCTGAAGTAACAGGGTGGGGTCAAGCAGACGGGAGAAAGGATTAGAATTAATTAGTTCAGTGACAGAAAGAGTGTCAACAGGTGTGAAGCAAGGGGGTTTTGTAGGCGGAGTAGGAACATAGATGGGTGAGAATGAATGGGAAGTAGAAGAAAAGCAGCATTAGATTTGGTCAATTTTGTTATTAAAATAATGTTAAAATGCCTCATGCTCCTTAGCTGTATTAGGGCATGCTAGTACAGAAGGTTGGAGGAGTTTGTTAACAGTTTTCAAGTGGCCTAGAGTTAGCACTGTTCATTATGGCGGAGTAGTAGTTGCAGTGAGCAGCATTTAGGAGATCCCTATACTTATGGGTATGTTCAGCATGTAGTAGTGAGTGGACAGTGAGGCCAGTTTTCTTATAAAGGCACCCAAGATGATGACTAGTGGCTTTAATTACTCTTAGCTCTGGAGTAAACCAAGGACAAGAGCGGATAGTTGGAACAAGCCTATTTTTTAAATGGGCTAGATCGTTGAACACTGCAAAGGTAGTGTCATTATAAAGGGAAACCATACCAACAGGGGAAGAAAGTTTATGTAAGTCAGACAGGAATGAGGACTGAAGAGAAGTAGCAAACAGATTGGAATTGACAGACCTAAGATTATGTTAATTGACAGAGATTTTACCCAGAGGATTATAAGAGGTAACGTGAAAGCTGCATTCAATAAGTTCATGATCAGAGATACCAAAAACTGAACCAGAGACAGAGATATCATTCAAAGCAGTTTTCTAGATCTTTAACCATGGATTTGGTCTTGCACGTAACTGCAGCCACTTTGCAGGATGATGGGATGGTGTCAGGACTGGAAGCAGTTTCATCAAACTGGTGAGAGAGAGCATCAGGTTTAACATTTTGAATCAGATGAGATAATGATCTGAGATAACTTCAGACAATGGAAGTATGACTATATTATCTACGTTTAACCCGAATGTTAGTATTAGATCAAGGGTGTGACCACCATTATGGGTCGGTCATATGACATTCTGATTAATCCCTACTGAATCTAAAATGCTGTTTATAAAGGGTCTTCTGGGTTCATCTCATCTCATCTCATTATCTGTAGCCGCTTTATCCTTCTACAGGGTCGCAGGCAAGCTGGAGCCTATCCCAGCTGACTACGGGCGAAAGGCGGGGTACACCCTGGACAAGTTGCCAGGTCATCGCAGGGCTGACACATAGACACAGACAACCATTCACACCTACGGTCAATTTAGAGTCACCAGTTAACCTAACCTGCATGTCTTTGGACTGTGGGGGAAACCGGAGCACCCGGAGGAAACCCACGCGGACACGGGGAGAACATGCAAACTCCACACAGAAAGGCCCTTGCCGGCCCCAGGGCTCGAACCCAGGACCTTCTTGCTGTGAGGCGACAGTGCTAACCACTACACCACCGTGCCGCCCGTCTTCTGGGTTATCGAAGTGAATATTAAAATCTCCAACAACTAAAGCTTTGTCTAAGGAAATAACCAGATCTGAGATCAAATCTGCAAATTCAGAACGAAACTCAGAATATGGCCCCGGGGGCCTGTAAATAATAAGCAATGGAATTAACTGGGTAGACTTATTTTTCAAGGCTACATACATTAAATGAGCATGAAGAACTTCAAATGTATTAAATTTATAACCAGGTTTTTGTGTTACACCTAGATAATCATTATAAATAACCGCGACGCCTCCTCCTCTGCCAGTTAGACGAGGCTGGTGTATATAACTGTATCCAGGAGGACTCGCTTCATTTAATGATATATATTCATTTGGCTTAATCCATGTTTCAGTTAAACACAGTACATTAAACTCCTGATCAGTAATGAGTTCATTAACCATTAGCGCTTTAGATGTAAGAGATCTAATATTTAATAGCCCCACCTTTAGATCAAAGGTGCTGGCAGCAGCTGTACAGTCAGTATGATCTAATTTTATATTGATTAGGTTACTGGAACAAACTCTC